>NC_137149.1:14322915-14867660 GCF_951394435.1 Stenella coeruleoalba | reverse complement strand
TAGTGGAAAACCATTGTGATTCAAAAAAAAGTTCAAGACATTTATATTCAAGAAGAAATGCACATACTTTTTATGAGTAGTCCATTTAATTGTGTATGTACTAATTCCTCTTACTAAGGAAAAACCAGCATTAAGGCACAGTTTTGCTATTTCCACGTAACTCTAGGCCCATCCTCTGTTCCATGCTCTTTGAAGAGACAGCATAACAATCCCAACAGAGTATTTTGGCTCTCTACGTCAGCAGGGGGAGGAGGGATCTTAAAGCTGAAACCTCATCTTATTACAGACACTGTGGAATAAACTGATCAGTTCAATATATATTTTACTATAGGATCAAAGGTGGAAGTCACTGCTAACCAAATTCTCAAATCAGTCTTTTCTATATTTGCCACATGTAGATACATCTCTGGAGTCTATCTCCTCAGGTGTAAGCACAACATAATCTACAAATGTATCTGAATTTCTATTCTTTTGTAAATTCAAAATAAACTCCAGAAACCAAATAAATATCCCCAGAGTGTTATATCACATCTTTGACTTTGGTGCAGACTGCAGGCATAACCATCATTCTCTATGTCTATGTAGGACTCCTAAGGAAAGCAGATAATCACCACATAGCTTTATTTAGTTGAACAAGACAGCCTACATAAGCAAAATAATGAAATGCATAAGGACTAGCAGAAATTTTGGAAATGAATTCCCAGAGGGAGCGGCTAAGTACTACTTTAAAACAACTGCCTATATTCAGATGTCAACTGAAAGATTAAACCAGTGGCTCTGGCCATGTTATCTGCCTCTTACCACCACAGACAATGTGTCTGCGGTGACTGTGCGCCTCAGGGGCATCAAGCATCCTGTTGCACATTCTGTAGAGGTTGATGGTTTGAGGGAATATAGCTGCTTTCAGGGGACAACACTGCAGATTAAACTTTCAGAATGTTTTTTCCTTTGGGTTATTTTGTACTTGTGGATGGAGAGCCTACCCTCTTATGCCCTCCCTTTATATACACACATGCGTGTATGCACAC
Organism: Stenella coeruleoalba; assembly: GCF_951394435.1. Lineage (NCBI taxonomy): Eukaryota > Metazoa > Chordata > Mammalia > Artiodactyla > Delphinidae > Stenella > Stenella coeruleoalba. The sequence goes on along the minus strand of NC_137149.1, from coordinate 14,866,632 downwards.
ACTTCATAATGGTGTAATCATTACCAAGCCACGATGATTGTGGTTTCTGAAAGTCAGATGTTGTCTTGACTCGTGACTAATTCAGATGACTAAAATAAATTCAAGACAAACACGTTCACGCTATAAAAGGAAAAAGCGAAGCTTTATATACGGTTCTCTGCTATGCACAAGCAAAGTGTATATATGGAATATGCTGCACAGGTGAAGTGAGAACCTTTTCCACATAGTAGGCTTTAATTTTCAATTTCAAAATAAGAATGAGACTTTCTCAAGTAGAAAAGCAGGGAGAAGGACACATGAAGCAGATAGAACAGGGAAGGTAATGCATAGAAATGCAAGAGAACAATGGGCATTTAGGGAACAGCACATCAGCTCCCCAAAAGGCAACAGCTCTGATCTGGCAGTCGTACGCGTTCTCCTGTTCTCCTGCATTGTTTGTAATCCACAACACAGGCATCCCTGTGCTTGGCATGTGCCCTGGAAATGCTCAGGCCAACCACTCACCAAGACCTAACATGCATAGCATCCCAAACCTGATGCTGAACTCCAAAGACACATTCTCAGAGGGCAGTTTTAAAGATGAATTAAGCAACATTTTTAAACCAAGCATTCTAAATTAATAAGAACTGTAGGTGAAATTGAAACAGCATTTCTTTATCTTGTGTTTTCCAATTTGCAGTTCCCCAACAAGATCCTGCTTTGTCACATCTTGATGCCTTTCTGCAACCTGTTCTCCCTGCGGAAGTGTTCCTCTCCATGCTTCTACTCAGACGGGTGCAATCTTCTTTGTGTGCCGAATCTGAAAGGCTACCTGCTCTGTTAAACCTTTCTCTACTCCTGCTCTTTAATACTTGAGTAACCTACACTTATCTCTTCTTATGTTTATTGTAATTTGTAAGACTGGTTTCCAAATTTCCCCTCATCCTGTCCTTCTTTCCCTCCCGTGCCACAGATTATAAGATTGTAAAGGGCAGAGAGTGCAATTTATTCTTTTTCTATCCCTGGCGCTTACTACAGCACCTGACAGACAGTAGGTTCCCAGGAGGTGTATGACAAATGAATAAATAATTTCTAGGCTTGTGCTAGTTGCTCTTTATTTCAATTTGGGAAAATCAGGTGTCTCTCTTGGTGAGGATGATGATACCTGCTGAGATGTAGCACCTCACCCCCTGCTCCAACACAGGTTAATTTATGATTAATTAGGCTTAATTCTCTAGTGCACAACTGGCAGGAGCCTCTGAAATTCCCCCACAAGGAACACGCCTGCAATCATGTTTTACACTCTAGATGCAAAGTCAAATTTTTCTCTCACCTCTAATTCCTACCACCCTCTGGATAACAGTAGGAATATGAAGCCTTAATTTCACCATGTATTACTTCAGAAAATACATCTATATAGTCTAAGTGGTTTTAGAAGTCTAAATGGAAACTAAATGTTTCCTATAACCTTATCAAAGGGTCATACAAACATACACACAAATTTAAAAAAAAACACCTCTTTGTCCTTCGAGTTGTTTAAAGAGCAATCTACTTCAATAGTAATTCAGTCCCAGTACACAAGTTTGGCTCCATAAATAAGTATCAGAGTGAAGGACAGACAGCTTTTTCCTTCTCAACTAGGAAGATTTTCTCCATAGCATAAAGAGAAATAAGTTCAGGGATTGTTTCCTTTATATATTTTCCTAGCAGTTTTATATATTCCTTCTTTTAACTTTATAAAACCTATATAATTTCAGCTTCATTCAGCCATTCCATAATTTAACAAATAGCTAATTGAAAGAAATGGTAATTAAAAGGAATTCTAATCAAATAATCTGAATTTCTGACCTTCATTTATGTTTTCATTAGCACCACATACATACTAATTTTGAAAAGTTTCCAACAGCCTTCTGTTCAAATTTTAACTATAATATCCTACTATATTTTACTTACTTGGTATTCAATTTGAATCTATCCCTGAGTTCTGCATGGTGAATATCAAGATCCCAGATAAAAGGCTTGTCAGAAACCTTCTCAGAATCTCTGGTCCCTGAGTTTGGATCGTGAGGGACACTGTACACAAGAAAAGATGAGAGTATGGGGAAACCCAATGGCAGTAGATGAGGTAGAATAGAATAGTGGTTAATAGCACAGGTTCCACATAAAAAAGAATGAAATAATGCCATTTGCAGCAACATGAATGGACCTAGAGATTGTCATACTGAGGGAAGTAAGTCAGACAGAGAAAGAAAAATATCATATGATAGTGTATATATGTGAAATCTTAAAAAAAATGGTACAAATGAACTTATTTACAAACCAGAAATAGAGTCACAGATGTAAAAAACAAATTTATGGTTACCGGTGGGGAGAGGAGGGAGGGATAAATTGGGAGACTGGGATTGACATATGCACACTACTAAATATAAAATAGATAACTAATAAGGACCTACTGTATAGCACAGGGAATTCTACTCAATATTCTGTAATGGTCTATATGGGAAAAGAATCTAAAAAAGAGTGAATATATGTATATGCATAACTGATTCAGTTTGCTGTACACCTGAAACTAACACAACACTGTAAATCAGCTATACTCCAATAAAAATTTTTACAAAAAAGAGCTCAGGCTCCAGAGCTAACTTGCTGAGGCCCAAATTCTGTAACTGTAGGCAAGTTACTTAACAGTCAGTTTCCTTTTCTATAAAATGGTGATGATAACAATACTATTTACTTCATAGGGTTATTGTGAGGATTAAATAATAGTATACATACTTAAAATGCTTAGACTCCTACTGGACACAAGGCGAGCTTTAAGTATTTGCTCTTATAAACGTTATTATTATCAATAATAGATCCCAGCTAAAGAAAAATCTGAGTAGGTATCAAACCTCTGAGTTAAAAATTATCTTAACCGAAATACATTGATTGACCATCCTGTGATCAATGGCATCACTGAATAGTCAACTAATCAAAAGCAGGTCATGCTTTATCTTTAAGGGAACATGCTGTGAGTTAAAGTTTACCCTTCTTAGTTCATGATTCTTAAATTGCAGCTAATCCATCTAAGAAAGACATATTCTATATCTGCTATTATGTCAAGAGCTATGGATAAAGAGCAATGCAGTATAATACACGGTCACATTCCTCAATACATTTTGGTGAGAGAAAATCCACCTCATAGGAAGGAACTGGTAATTAAGTGATAGACACTAACTCAAAATGCAATGGGAATTCTGGAGAAAGAATAATCAATCCAGAAGGAAAGGCTCTAAGAATAAAAGAACAGTCCTTGAGCTAAGCTTTGAAAGGTAGAAAAAGTTGAAGTAAGAAAGGAAGAGGAGGGCTTCCCTGGTGGCGCAGTGGTTGAGAGTCCGCCTGCCGACGCAGGGGACATGGGTTCGTGCCCCGGTCCGGGAAGATCCCACGTGCCGCGGAGCGGCTGGGCCCGTGAGCCATGGCCGCTGAGCCTGCGCGTCCGGAGCCTGTTGCGGAGGTCACGACAGTGAGAGGTCCGCGTACCGCAAAAAAAAAAAAAAAAAAAAAAAAAAAAAAAAAAAAAAAAGAAAGTAAGAGGAGCAGGCCTCCCAGGCAGAGAAGAAAACCTGAGCAATGAGCAGCATGCATAGATAAGTTCTCATTGACTAGGAATGAGTGACAAAGTCAAACGTGACATTGAGGGGACTGGTGGTGTGAGTGTACATCCAGCTCCTATGACTGAAGTTAGTTTTCTGTTCCTCCTTGTTTCCCTTCAAAATGGAAATGTGTTTTCACTTTATATGAAAGGAAAAGAGATGCTTTGATAGATGACACTCCTAAAGAGATGTCAAGGCTTCATGAAACAACCTTGAATACCATCCAGTTCTCTTGATACCTTGTACACTGGTTTCCTTTCTTCCTTCATGTTAAATTACTATGGAGATTTGCATGAAAAGGGGATCTTTGTTTCTCAGAGTTCATCTGCTCCAGTAGCCATTTACTCCTCACTTCATTGTCACTCGTCTTCTCAGCAAAGAGAGGGTGACAACTCTAAGTAGAGAATAGCGGCAAGGGCAGACGTACTCCCAAGGACCAAAGACTCTGTTGTCATGTAAATCAGCTCAGAAATAAAAGGGAAGAGAAGTACAGAGAATAGGTTTTAGAAGCAACTAAATAAAATGGTTTCCATGGGGGCAATAGTGGTTCTTTAATATGTATCAGTGTCTCTGAGTTCTTTTTGCAACAGTAATTCATCATCATAAAGCCTATTTCCACGTAGCTTCTTGGGTATTGCATCCAGTGAGGGTACGCCTGTAAAAAAAGCCATTGCTAATGGCTCTCTTGGTTTCAAAATGCTAGATTCATGCTAATGGAGAAGATGAGCAAAACAAAAGAGAATAGAGGCAAACAGAAAAATCACATTATTCACAAGGAAAACTTAAGTTGAGCTGTGGATCATAATAAGGACCTTCAATATTTAAAATGGAAATTTATTATCACACTAGCCCTATATGCCATGCACCAGCTCAGAAGCCCTATACGTTTTGTGGGAAACATATACATATGGACAAAAGGGTAAAGAATGAAATTTGATGCATTTCAACAAAATTCTATCTGCACAACATGAATTTCATTATACTGAAGTGTGCAGCAAGGAAATATGTACAACAGACTGTAAGAAAATGTTTACTTATCTGTTTTAAAAGTGTTTAATGTGTTATGGTTAAGAGAAACGAGTCTTTAAAAGTTGCTGTCAGCAGCTACTCATCTGACTGACAGATTCCTTACCAAAGCTAAAGGAGTGAGTAACCCTGGAAGCAGTTCATGCATGCATGCAGCATAAGTGTTAAGTGAGCCCTGGGTAAATTTCACCCAAAGAACTCCTTCTAATGGTAAACAACTTCACCACTGTATAGTTAAAAAAACCACTAAAGGAATCTAAAAGCTATTGAGGGGACAGAGGAAACTGAAAGGACAGGAGTAGATGCCGGCAAGGTATATAAGTCCCCCTTTGCTTCAGAAACCAGCTCGACTTCTCTCTGAGTCAAAGAATCTAGGCAAGATGGAAAACAAAGGCCATTATCTGACCTTCAGAGTCAGTGAAAGAGCAATGAGAAGAAATCAAAAACGAAGAAAAGTTTCTGTTTGCTGTTGTTTTGGTTCCTCCCATCTGCAGTCACTGCTCACTGCCTTGTGTAGCCTCGCACAGTGACTGGTGGTACTCACTAGGTAGATGAAGCTTGAAACAGGTGGGCACCAACCAGGTGCCTCCCAGAGTCATCTTGAAGTCAAAGGACTGCGAAATCAGTAGAAATCCGTTAAAGGATTCTTTCTTGGCTACTGTAAATTTATGCTGAGAGAGCCCCATAATTAGGTAAGAAAAAGTAGAGCAATGCCAGATTCATCTGAAACCTAGAATAGTTTGCTTCTACATCATCTGGCTTTGCTTCCATCACTAGTTTAGACCTCATAATCAAAAGACAATCAAACATTTTTGTGCCTCAAATCCAAAAGAACTGAAACTGAATTCATCTTCTTCCATCAAATTTGTTTCTCTCCCATGTTCTCTCCCTCGAGAACCATCACCTTCATCTGCCCAATCACCTGACCAGAAATCCTGAGAGTCATCCCTGAGGGTTCCTTCACACACAGTTACCAATTCTTGCTCCTCCTACTGCTTTAGAATCTCTTTTATAACTATCACCCCCCCCACACACACACACACACTGCTTCTGCCCTAGTTAAGGCCTTTACAGCTCATCTATACCACTGAAGTAACCAAATAACTTTTCTTTTAACCCCCAGATTTACTCCTATCCAATAAATCCTCTACACTGCTCCCAAGGGACTCATTTGCAAACGCCCATAGTCGCTTCTCCCTAGCTATAGTATAAAATGCAAAATCATCCTGATTTGGTCCTTATATGACAGTCCATCGTCATACCCTAGCCCACACGTGGGTCCTCGGCACCAGCCACGCTAAACTACAACTTGTTCCCTAAGCGTGGCCTGTTCTCTCTTGCCTCCCTGCGCTTCAAAACTGGTCCCCTGTCCTCCCCTTGGCCCACCCTATGTGCCCTTCAAGTCTCAGGTGAAGCGTGTTCTCCTCTGTGATGTACTCCCTGATGTAGTGTCAAGACTCTCCCTTTCATCATCTCATAATACCTTTGTGTTCAGCACTTCACACTGCTAAAAAAGAAACCCACTCAGGCTACAAACAAATGGATATTTGTTGTAAAATCAAGAGTATAAACGAGGAAGAGAGGCCCCATGGGAATGCCTGAATACCCACCCAGCCAGGCCTCAGGAAGAGGGAGCACAGTTCAAAAAGAGAACAGCACTGAGGACCCAGGCAGCTCGTATGACTTACATCAGAAGTAAGAATATGTTAAGCCCTTTGTCCATGCCCTGTCATTATTATACCACAGAGTCTTCCAACTTCTGTTCCCATTAACAACTGTGTAACTTTTTCTACATGTTGAGTTCAAACTATTTGGAAGAGAAGATCGGATCAATGCGGTTAGGCATCATGATCTCTACTGAAGTGTTCTTTCCTATCACCCTCCCCCCACAGAGCACTGTCCAGCTTACAGGTACGCTGTGTGGGCCAGATTGAGTCAGCTGTGGCCAGAGTGGCGAGTCCACTGGGCAGCAGCATGGTAATCCATGGTGAAGGAATCTCATAAAGGGACTGTGGGGTGGTGGCATTCTGCGATGTGGCATGTCCAATATTCCTTGTATATAACTTACAAGGAACTTAACACATTGTGCTATACTCGCTTGCCTGATTGCATGACTATCTTCCAAAAAGACTGCGCTCTTTGTGAAAACCTTTATACTCTAAGCTCCAGGTTCACTGTAAGAATATAGTAGGTACACAATAAATATTTGCTAATAAATGAATGAATGAAGGGTACACTCACAAAAGTTTATTCAGTTAGTAATACTGTTCTAAGTATCTTGTTTTTATATCCCATTTAGCTGAAGCACGTTATCCAGATATGCACTGTACATCTCCTAGAAAACTGTTGAGCGGAAACTCCCTCAAATCATAGACACAAAAACTTCACACCAAGACAGCCGTTCTGGTGTGCCTAGAAGACCATGAAATTATAGAATATCAAGACTGGAGGGCTTCCCTGGTGGCACAGTGGTTAAGAATCTGCCTGCCAATGCAGGAGACACAAGTTCGAGCCCTGGTCCGGAAAGATCCCACATGCTGTGGAGCAACTAAGCCTGTGTGCCACAACTACTCAGTCTGTGCTCTAGAGCCCGCGAGCCACAACTACTGAGCCTGCGTGCCTAGAGCCCGTGCTCTGCAATAAGAGAAGCCACTGCAATGAGAAGCCCGCGCACCGCAACAAAGAGTAGCCCCAGCTCACCGCGGCTAGAGAAAGCCCGCGTGCAGCAACAAAAAAGACCCAACGCAGCCAAAAACAAACAAAAAAGACTGGAAGGGATCTGCAGATCATGGTCTTGATCCTCTCTCTATCAGGACACACGCAACAGGTACTGTTTATATGAGTAATACACTTTTCCAAAGGTAAAGGGGACCATAAGCTCTGTTCAGTTGTATGTAAAATACAGGTCCACTTCCTTCTTTCCCATAGATCCACTTCTCAGTTGAGACACTCGATAACATGTTGAGATTAGGAAATCTAAGCCTTTAGAAGAGAAATTGGTTGCTCAAGGTCACACAGCTGCCTAATGGCAAAGCCAGATTTCTCCTCATCAGTCCAATGTTCTTTTCTAGTTCTCTGTTTAGCATTCCTCAGTCCCAAAGGCCCAAACTAAGTTTTAACCTAATACTTTAACCTAAATGTCTGCCTTAATCATTTGCCGCCAGAGGCAAGAGCAAACCTAAATCCACATAAATAGAGAATTCAGCAAACTGTTTTTAAGAGAAAACAACCATTTGCATATAATGGAGAGGCAAGGGCAAGAGCAGGGACACAGGAAAAACTACAACTCTAAGAAATTCTTCTGTATTTCAGTGAATGGTCATTCAGTAAACTGACTTTTGACGTATTGACCTACAACCAGTACCTAAATACATGGCTGTATAAACATAGTTGCGGGCTAACTCAGAAGTCTCATGTAAGCCATTATCTGTTCATATAAAATTGTGCATGATATAAAGTACAATAATTGTTCTTTCCTAACCTAGTTAATGTTTGGTTGTTTTGTAATTTTAAAAATACCAGATACCCAATTAATTTAAGCCCATTGTTTTCCAGGCTTTTAAGTTACAAATTAGCAAATTTCTTCTATACATACACTTAGCATATCTCTGGTAATTGAGAACAGAACTTGGACCCTTACTAATAGCAAGCATATGAAGGAGAATATGAAATGTTGATTACATTCATGGATTAAAACAAAAATCTGTGGTGTGTGAAGTGTTTGGTATTTAAACCAAGAGCTTATGAAGATCAACATCAAAAGAAAATTTAAATTAATTACTATGGATTATATGTTTACAGAATCCAGAGTAAGAGAACAAGAAAATGCAACTGAGGACTAAAAATGACCAAAATATTGGCCTACACTCCATTTAAAATACATACTTCATTTTGCACTAATCTTACAGTTACTACCTTCTTAAATCACCAAGCTAAAAGCCAAATTTATACTACTTTTCACTGTGTGAGTACACATATGTATTAGGTATAAATATACATGAATGCAAAGGAAATAATCAAATCAAGAAAAAGAAAAGAAAGAAAATGAACCCAGACTCTCTTCCATTCACTCTTACTTACACCGTTTTGGGAAATCCAGTTCCATCCAAATCTCCCTCGTTTTTCCAGGAAAGTACCTGCAATAGAGAGCACAGAATTCAGTGGCAACCAGCCTGGGCCTTTCTGCTATTTCTGCTTCACTCTTTCACATCCGGTTATCACTCTCAAAACTCTTTGCCTTTTTGGTGGTTGTTGCCGTTATTGCTCTTTCTCTTCTAGAAAGGTCATTTCTAAGAGCAAGCTCCTATTTTTCTGCTCTCTAGGCCACTGACTTAGTTATCTCTTTAGAGAATCTAGAGGAATTCCTTCACACCAGGAAACACTTATGCTACTAGGCCTCACCCACACTCCTCCCCAGGCTGAAGATGGGATTTTTTTGAATTTATTGGGACTGTCACACAATTTCTGGACACTGACTCTGACTTCTCAGAGGTAGCCACTTACCCTCTACCCCCAAAAGAGGAAATTATCCAAAAATCATGCCTACTTGTACTAAGGTTTCCAGATAAAATACATGTTTCCGTTAAACTTGAATTTTAGATAAACAATGACTACTTTCTTTTTTTTTTTTTTTTATTTTGAACATCTTTATTGGTGTATAACAACACATACTGAAAAGTTCATGAACTAAAAAGTTCAGCTCACAAAAATGAAATCTCACAAAATGAATATAGTGAAGCAGCAACAAAATCAAGAAATAGAACAAATGCCACTTCTCCTACTTATGTCCTCTCCTAATAACATTCTCACCCTCTTCCCCAAAGGCACTCATTATCCTAGATTTATAAAATTTAGATTATATCTTATTTTTTTAAATTTTATATATGTGGAAAACTAGAATATGCATTGTTTGACTTGTATTCAATATTATGTTTGTGAAATTTATTTTTGTCTTTGTATATATAACTGATTCATTTATTTTTACAGCTATATACTGTATTCTTGTAGCATTATTACTAACATTATGTATCCATTCAACTTCAGAAGTGCCTTAGGGTATTTCCAATATGGGGCTATTATAATGCAACTATGAGCATTTATGTCCCTGCATTTGGGTACACATATGCTGCATGCATTTCTTTTTTTTTTTTTTTTTAACATCTTTATTGGGGTATAATTGCTTTACAATAGTGTGTTAGTTTCTGCTTTATAACAAAGTGAATCAGTCATACATAAACATATGTTCCCATATGTCTTCCCTGTTGCGTCTCCCTCCCTCCCACCCTCCCCATCCCACCCCTCCAGGCTGTCACAAAGCACCGAGCCAATATCCCTGTGCCATGCGGCTGCTTCCCACTAGCTATCTACCTTACTGCGTTTGTTACTGTGTATATGCCCATGACTCTCTCTCGCCCTGTCACAGCTCACCCTTCCCCCTCCCCATAACCTCAAGTCCGTTCTCTAAGAGGTCTGCGTCTTTATTCCTGCTTTACCCCTAGGTTCTTCATGACATTTTTTTCTTAAATTCCATATATATGTGTTAGCATACGGTATTTGTCTTTTTCTTTCTGACTTACTTCACTCTGTATGACAGACTCTAGGTCTATCCACCTCATTACAAATAGCTCAATTTCACTGCTGGTGGGAATGTGAATTGGTTCAGCCACTATGGAGAACAGTATGGAGGTTCCTTAAAAAACTACAAATAGAACTACCATATGACCCAGCAATCCCACTACTGGGCATATACCCTGAGAAAACCAAAATTCAAAAAGAGTCATGCACCAAAATGTTCATTGCAGCTCTATTTACAATAGCCCGGAGATGGAAACAACCTAAGTGCCCGTCATCGGATGAATGGATAAAGAAGATGTGGCACATATATACAATGGAATATTACTCAGCCATAAAAAGAAATGACTACTTTCTTAATAGGTATATTCCATGCAATATTTGGAACTTACCTGTAATTCAAATTTAACTGGGAAACCTGTATGTTTATTTGGTAAATCTAGCAATCATAACTTGTAGCCCTCCTTCCTTTTGAAAGATTCTATTTCATTTTCTCCTCTAGGTTTTTCTCACTTTTGAGTAGCAGTTCAGTCCTATGCTCCTTATTGTTTTATATTTCTTTGAGGGATTTCCTATGCCAGATACAAGTGTACACACATGAGTACATATGAGCATATATGTGTAGGCAGAAAAGTTTGATGTCGATAACTACAATAACATAGGGCTAAAGTATAAGTCTACTGCCAAGCCTCCCTCAAGGGCTTTCTGATAATTTTCCATGTCATCCAACAGAAATTCAAAACAGTCCTTCATTCTCTAATTTATGCCAACACGGCTCTTAAAAAGATGGTGTTAGGGAGAGGCCTTCTTTGGTAAGGCTTTACTGTGTCATCTGAATTGGTAGCCAGATCCATACATAAGTTGTCAACTGGTAAACAGAAATTGCTCAGATTTTGACTTGGCATAGAAGAGTCTCAAACTAAATACTCTGTTATAACATTTGACCTGTCTAAAACTGTACACATTTTGTCAACACCCTAAGCATAGGAAAGAAGAGAAGCCAATAATTTCTGTCTCTCTCAATCATCTTTATTTTTCCCTTATGCTTACTCTATTTGCATTGAAGATAAAAGAACAGAGAAGAGCCAGAAAGAAAACGCTATGTCGTGCACATACACACAAACACATTTCAACTTTTAAGAAAAAAAAAAATATATATATATATATAGGAAAGTATACATTGAAATGGTAGTTCATCCAAAATAATAAGTAAATCATGGATTCTCTTGGCGAATGTATGGATGAAAATGATTTCCTAAAAAACAAATTCTATTTCTTAGTTATCCTGATGACATATCCTGAAAGCCAGAAGCCAACATGCCTGCTTTTTCTTTCTTCTAAAGACCCAAGATGCCCCAAGATGATGGCTCCTGTGGTGGGAGTTGCTTCCATTGCTAGGTTTCCTGTGGCCAGAATTGGAGGGAAGTTATTCAGGAAAGGAAGGAAAGGTGACTTACTTCCCTATTTGCTCCTAAAAAACACTAAAATACCTAAGCACCTAATGGGTAAAGAGGACACACTTGCAAAATGTCCCAGAGAGTGATGTCCTTTAACACTCTAGGATGTTGCATTTCTTAGATTTCATCTAATTCTTATGGGAGTGGTGACTTAAGAGAATACTATCCATATATACAGAGAATATAAATATCAGACATGATACTTTGACTTGGCATAGAAGAGTCCCAAACTAAATACTCTGTTATAACATTTGACCTGTCTAAAACTGTACACATTTTGTCAACACTCTAAGTGTAGGAAAGAAGAGAAGCCAAAATCAGGCATGTCAAACTCAAGCATGTGAGAAATAATCAACAGTATTATAAAGCAACTTAATTTACATTCATGTTGTCACCCCCATAAGCCAGTGGGAAACTTATGGTCTATGACAAAATTTAGAGATGCTCTAGGCAGCACCAAGGGGTCAGGAAGCTGTGGTTAACTACAGTATCTATTAAACAAGTTAGTTGGTCTGGTGTACACAGATTATCACCAAGATGTCTGGTGAACCTCTCAGCCTGGCCTTTCCAAGTCCATCAACCCTCTGATGATTTCTACCATCCTTAGAAAGCTTTGCAACGTTTCCTTTTGTCTCGCCAACCTAGATGCCCCAGGAAGCCTCTGCTCTCTAAGATCTAGCCATATGCTGACAAAAACCCGAGCAGGTCCACTGTGTTCTTGGGGCCACATACCCCACTCTCTCCTTCTCTAAGGAAATGCTAAAGATACATCAGAGAGAATTCATTTCCAGCTCATGATTCTTTAAGATAATTATTTTATAACCAGTAATTGCCATCCATTTAAGCCCTTAAGATGTACAGAATATTTATATTGTTTGTCCTGCCACAGGCCTCCCTGAGGTTAGAGATTACACAACCACTACCTACAGGAAGGAGGAAGTAATGGGAATGAGGGGGAAATACAGAGGGAAAAATCTCACAGACTAATATCTCAAAATATCATAGAACCAGATATCTAAGTTCAAGCTCAACTAAGAGTTCCTCATTTTAAAAGTCAGAAAACAAGCCATTAGTGGTGTAAAGTCAAAGCTTTTGTTTCTATGTCTTTTTAAGATGTTTGACCTCAAAACACTTCATTGTAGAGAACATTGTTGAAGAGTCGGAGGTTGACTAAAGGATGAATTTCAGGAACACACAAGGATAGGATGTCTATAGTGTTTTCATAAGGTGATGATATTAAAACATAAAAGAAAAATATATCAAAATATACTGTGACATAATAAATCAAAATTAAATGCAGAACTGCCTGTCTTTATAGGTACTGATGAGTAGATTTGCATTTTCTTTTAAGGATGGAAACAATGGTGGATATGAAAGAAGCATCTCATTCTTTACATTCTGGCAGATTTACAAACCAATAAGCATCACATCAATGATCTTTTTTTTTTTTTTTTACCTAATATCTGGCTTTTATTTTTTTCTTAAAGAAATACTATTAGTTTAAAAAAGAGAGTTCCAAGAAATTTAAAAGGATTCCCAGCAATGATTATTTCTGAGATCTATCAGATTTGAAACATAATTATAAAAAGCTAAAACCAAAGTATACATTCCTACTTTTTCCTTTTAAAAAAAATTCAGACGATGTGTCACATCAAGAAAGTTCAGCAGGTTACCGGGGCCACCGCCTTAGTCATCCTCGGAATCACTGTCCCTCCTGGTGGGGATGGAGTATTGCACGGAGGAAAGCAGCACATCTTCTATGAGTTTCTTAGGGTTTTCCTCCAGGCTTGTCTTGATTGCTCCAGACTCAGACAATTTCCACTCCAACTCGTCCATTGTCAGGTTCGTGCCACCAAACACCAGAGGTCCAATAAATTCAGCCTTGATATCACCTTCAAGGCACACACACGTCGTGGGCAGATTCCTATCAGGATAACTGGGTATGCAGGTTGTTGAAATGGCTTTGATAAATTTGACATCAGGAAACCTCCTGGCAAGTCCACTGAAGTGCTGATTTATCAGAGAACAGAGGGGAATCCCTTGTTTGTAAAGGTGCAGGATGACCCACAAGCCCTCACCAGCTTTGTTACCTTTTTTTTTGTGCGGTATGCGGGCCTTTCACTGTTGTGGCCTCTCCCATTGCGGAGCACAGGCTCCAGACGCGCAGGCTCAGCGGCCATGGCTCACAGGCCCAGCTGCTCCGCGGCATGTGGGATCTTCCCGGACAGGGGCACGAACCCGTGTTCCCTGCATCAGCGGGCAGACTCTCAACCACTGTGCCACCAGGGAAGCCCCCGTTGACTTCTTGAACATAATCGTTTCCTGAGATTTCCAAAACTTCTCCAAATTTATTCTTCAGTTGGGTTGCTTTCCACTCGGCCAGTCTCTGCTGCCTGTACTTTTCAATCGCACGTTCATCTTCCTCACTAAATTCCTCTTCGTTATCCTCCAGTTCTTCCAAAGTCATGTCTTCATACGTTTTCACAATGGACTGCTGAAGGACCCGCTCTTCTGCCTCCTTCTCCAGATCTTTCAAACTTCCCTCGGAGGGCAAGATGCCTCTTTTGCGTAAGATGTCTTTCCACTCGGTGTCTGCGTTGGAGTCCTGCATTTTCTCACGAGTCGCTCGATCCCAGCCGGCAGCCGCCACTCTGCCCCTCAGCTTTCCTCCGCGCATGCGCGCAGCCGCCGACCTGCTTCTTCCCAATTATCTTTTTATTGTACACACCCTGGTGAATTTTTATTCCAAGAGACATAGCTCTTTTGAATTTAATATAAGAGTCAGCCAAGCAAATCAAGTTGGGCAGGATAAGCCGTAGATTTTTGAAGTGTGAGGTGTTTTCCACTTACATGAAAATAGACAAGTGGACCTCACTTTATAAATAGCTTTAGTTTGGCTACACATGACAACAGTTTTCCAAAGAGTAGTTCCAGGAGGCGATTTGCAGAGGAAGGAATGTGACTAAGTAGTCTGGTTCCGGATGTGTAGGTGGACAGCAGTGACACAGAAGGCTTCTGACTGGCCCTGAAGGACTACCTAGTGTAATATACCAATCCAACGACCGGATTCTAAGATCACCTAGCAAATGGACCATTTCAAAGGCAAACTCCCCTGACATGCTTTGCTGAAAATATCAATAGCTTGTTTTTGCCTAAGCTTCAGCCATACTAGAATATAAAAGGATGAGATTAAACTCCACATAAGGAGTAGGAAAAAGAAAACTGAAAATGAAGAAACTTAAAAGAATGAAGAATGAAAAAAAAAAGATTTCACGAACCTCAATTAGGATAAAGAGTGAGCCTAAAAGAAGAAGCGTAGAGTAGTTTAGAAAGAACTGTTTAAATCTCAAGTAGGCCTTGGGCTTATAGCTCTTTAGTAAAGAACAATGCAACCCTGGCAGCAGAAAGCTCAAAATGACCTCATGGGCCTCTCGGATTACTCCATGATTCAAGAGTCATGTGTGTCTGGTGTGTGTCCACCAAGGCTGGAGCGCACGTGATGGGACAACCAGCAAAGAATTTCCTGGTACCACATGTGAGTTAGGCAGAGCATGTTTGAAGATAATGATCCTCTATTTTTAAAATGTGAGATTTAATGTGCCTCCTAATCCTACTTTGGAAGTCTGCTTCTTTATTCATACCAGCATGTTTATTTTAATTTTGGTATAGTTTAGAAAAATGACAATATTCCAAGGAAATAAAGAAAGAAAAGATTGAGTCAGAAGAGTTTCTGTTCATTTGCTGAAGCTTCTGGAGAGGAAAACAGGAATAGAGTTAGTGATTCATGTAGGCAAATAATACTTGATTAGCATAAAAGTGGTGTTTTTTTCCAAATAATGTCAAGATGCCTTTTGTACTAAACAACTCCACAGGGCAACTTGACATTTCCTTAGTGGCCTGTAGGTTAATTCACACTCTCCTTGGTCACCAGGAAAGTAGGATCAAGTAGGGGCTATGCTCTGCCTTTCTGTGTAACCCCCTACATACCTATAGTGGCATTCCAACCACTTCCTGTATCCAGTTTTATCTCCCTCCAAACTTTTCTTCACCTTGCAACCAGAGTGTTCTTTCAAAAATGCAAACCTAATAAATGCCAAAGGCATGATCATGAAAGAAATAATTGATAAGCTGGACTTTATTAAACTTTAAAACTTTGGTTCTACAAGAGATAACTGCAAAAACAAAAATGAGAAGACAAGACACAGACTGGGAGAAAATATTTTGCAAAAGACATCTTATAAAGGACAATCATCCCAAATAACTCTTAACGCAAAAGGAACTCTTAAAATTCAACAAAAATAAAACAAACAATCTGATTTAAACATGGACCAAAATCCTGAACAGATACCTCACCAAAGAAGATATACAGATGGCAAATCAGCATATGAAAAGATGCTCGACATCATCCGCCATCAGGCAAAGGCAAATTAAAACCACGAGATACCACCACACAACTATGAAAAAGACCAAAACCCAAAACATTGACAACACCAAATGCTGGGGAGGATGTGATGCAAGACCTCTCATTCACTGCTGGTGGGAACACAAAATAGTACAAAAACTTTATAAATTAGTTTGGCAGTTTCTTACAAAACTAAACATACTCTTATCATACAATCCAGCTCCTTGGTATTTATCCAAAGAAGTTGAAAACATGTCCACACAAAAACTGCACATGGATGTTCACAGCAGCTTTATTCATAATTGCCAAAACTTGGAAGCAATCAAGAAGTCCTTCATCTGAATGGATAAACTGTGGTACATCCAGACAATGGAATATTACTCAGCTTTAAAAAGAAATGAGCTATCTAGTCATGGGAAGACATGAAAAAACTTTAAACGCACACATTACTAAGTGAAAGAGGCCAATGTGAAAATGCTGCATACTATATTATTCCAACTACATGACATTCTGAAAAGGCAAAACTATACAGACAGTAAAAACATCAGTGTGTGTCAGGTTAGGGGTGGGGGAGAGAAGAATAGGTAGAACACAAAGAATTTTTAGGGCAGTGAAAATATTCTGTATGATAACATAATGTTGTATACATGTCATTATACATTTGTCCAAACCCATAAAACCTACAACACCAAGAGTGTACCTTAATGTTAACTATGGACTTAGGGTGAATATAATGTGTTCATGTAGGTTCATCAGTCATAACAAATGTACCACTCTGGAGGGAGGATGTTGATAATATGGGAAGCTATACATATACCCACTGCTGTAGCAGCCAGGGATACATAGGAAATCTCTGTACCTTTCTGATAAACTTTGCTGTGAACCTAAAACGTCTCTAAAAAATAAATAAATAAAACTTTAATAACAACAACAAAAATTGCAAACCTAATCAGATCACCCATTGCTAGCTTAATAAAATGACTTTTCCATGACTCTTAGCATGAAATCCACTATATGTAACATGATTTAGGTCCAAGACCTACTTCCTCAGGCTCACACTGTCCTTCTCTGTGCACTGTGCCTCAAACTCACCTTTTTGTCCCTCAGATTTCATCATAATTTTAAATATGTATTTGTCCAAGAATGTGTTATTTTAATATATGTGTTTGCCGCCAGTCTTAAGATCCATGATAATAAAGATCATATATTCCTATTTATTAAACTACTTGGAAGCAGAACAAAAATTTGATCCTAGGTTTCCTGCCTTCAACACCATTGCACTTTTCACTCCACCTTCTCTCCTTAAGTTTCTCTATCTCAATTCCGAAACATTGTGACTCTCAAGACATACTATCCAGATGAATTTCCCCAGGTTCTCAGCCCTCTTTTTTATTTACCCTGATTTTCTCACTTTTTCACCAAGCAGGCTATTCCCCACCTCCCTATCATTGCCCATGATCCTCCCATAACTTGGAACATTATGGATTTTCCAAGGTTAACCTGACACTTCACTTCTCTTCCAAGCCTTCATTGTTCTCTTCTCTGAATTTTTATAGCACATTTGCTCAATTTGACACAGCACTACATTAGAGTTTTGCATAAATATTTATTATTCTAACTTTTCATCTCTATTGGAAGCTACTTAACGATGGAATCCATGAAGTCTCACGCTTCTGTACACCCCACTGCTCCTAGCACAGTGCTGAGTAGTACATGATTGGCTGATTTCATGAGAAGCCTTTCCAGAGGTGACCCAGCTCTTATCAGGTCACATCCCAAGGGGCAAAGCTTCCTAAATCTCAGGCAAATCTTCTGCCTCCCTAAAAAATATTTTTCTTTTCACACTACATTGTCCATGTGAATTCCCCCTGAGTTCAAAAGAGAAGACACAATCAGCATGCTGGGCTTTCCGGGGTTTCTTCTGAGCAAAACCTTTCTGGATTTTGAGCTCCATAGTATATCTTGCCGAGAGGTCAAATAATAGAAAAAAGAGAAGAAACGACATTGTTAAGGAATCTGACAAAATTTTACATATGCCAGCTGTGAAAACAGTACATGCTGACTTTTAAGGGATATACATCTGAGTACACTCCTTGGAATGGTGCTGGATCATCACGATAATACAACTTCATGACTGGTTCAAATGTATCTTAAGTGTCTGTTCTATAGATTTTTAAAAATATAACTCAAGTTCCTCTAGTTCTCATCAACAATGATAATGTAGTCTCCAAATGATTATCTCCATAAGAATTATTCTTATAGAAAAGTATCTTAAATTTCTTCCTTTTTCCCCAACAATAAATAGACTAACAGTTCAAAACCTCAAGGGTCTGGCTGCAATTATTTGGGCCTTGAGTACCACTATACTGAAGAAGATTCATGTTACTGTCATCTACTTGAATGGCATAAATATTTATACATATACATATATATATATATATATATATATATATATATATATATATATATATATATATATATATATATATATATATATAAAATAACCAAGCATGAATTTCCTGGATAGGAACAATACCACCAAGAAAAGCAACAACAGCAGCAGTTATCATTTACTGAGCACACCAATATTCAGACCTTTTAAGTAAAGCCTTTTTCATCCTTACAGATATGCAAGAAAGTAGAGGTATTATTCTCCCCAATTTTACTGTTATGCAGACAGATTCGAAGGATTCAAACAGGAAAAAAAAGCAGAATTTGAATACTCAAAATCCAGTACCCTTTCTACCATAAAAAGCGTGCAACTGATAGCTCTTGAAAATTCAGAAAGCTTTTAAAGACCGAACGGGTATACTGAGGGTTTTACATTCAGTCCCCAAACTTCAACATAATGTAGAACATGCCACAATATATGTTGCAATTACACGAAGGAAGTTGAAGTTACTTTACTGTAAGAATTTTTTTCTCTTGTAATCACGATAATAATTGACATATTTTTATGCCAACTGACAGAATCTATGCAGAGGCGATTTAGAATGCATTTAGCATAGGAATTTGGTTTTGTTCTTTTTAACTTGTTATTAACCTGTTACATCTGATCTTCCCAGGGTGGGGTGGGGGGGTGGGGGGGTAGGAGGGATGGGCAGGGGAAGATTATACAATTCTACCCTATTGACCTCAGGAGTAGCTATGTTATTTCCTAAGGCAATGAAATGTGAACAGAACTGTCATTGGTTACTTTTGGCTGGAGGCTTTGAGAATCAGCATATGCTTTGCCATCCTCATTTTCCCCCTTAGCCATAAGACCACCAGTGTTCTAGACTGTAGCTGATCCATCCGCCTGGGTCCTCAATTAGAGCCACAGCCAACCCTCAATGGACACGGAGCATGAGTCACATAAAAACCTTTGTGGTTCTAAGCCACGGAGATAGTGTGCCTGTTTGTTGTCACAGTATAACCTAGCCCATTTTAACAGATACATCTGTTAATTACTCTTTCTACCAATTCCCATTGTATTTGATCTCTGGTGCAATAATACTGCATAGTAATCAACTCCAAAACTCAGCACCTTATAACAACAGGTTCTCATTTCTCACTCATGGGTCTGAAGGTTGGCTGTAGCTCTCTGTTCTTAGTTGCGATATTCTTGACCCACAAGATTGTGGGTTGGCTTCAAAGATCATTCTACATGTCTCACTCTAGAATCAGTACCTACTTGAGGTACCTTATTCTCATAGCACATGGTAGAAACACAAGAAGCTATGAAAACAATACAAGTAAATTTAAACCCTCTGCTTGTACCACACCACTAAAAAGCATGTTCTGTGACTAAGTCCAAATTCAATGACTACTCCACAGGGAGGTACTGCAAGGTAGCATGGTACAGAGAAAGATTGAAAATTGAAATCAATTGTCCAACTTAACCGCAGCCCACCCACTTGATCAAAAATATTCACTCTCTCATACAGGAAAAACTCACCCCTCCAAGACATCCCAAAACGTCTTGATAACAACATTAGACATGAAGTCCCAGATCTTATGATCTAGATTGGATCCATGTGTAGTTGCTCTTGATCTAAACAACCGTGAACCTATAAAGATAAGTTATTTGCCCCCCACCCTTCCATATAGCCATCATAAATGGTGGGATAGAGACAGGATAACTGCAGTAAGCACCACCATTTCAAAAGGGGAAGAATGAAAGGCAATAGCAGTCACTGGTCTATAGCTATTCTAAATCACTCTGGACAGAACGCCCTACCGTGGGATAGAAAATCTCTCAGTTAGGCCCAAGTCCTGTTTCTTAGGAGAAACTTTCCAGTTCATTGTTTTCCTTGGCTACTAGCTCCATTCTTTGGGATGTTCTCCCTCTTCTTTGGCCGTTTACGGAGAGGTCATTGGAGAATATGCCATCATTGGTTGATGAGTCTCTTTCTCCACCAGTTTCCTGTCTGTAGAAAGCTAGAGGATCAAAAGGTCTTTCTAAGCCTTAAACTGTCACTCTCTCTTTTAATCCATGCTAATGATACTTTGCAGCTCTCTCAAAAACTTTTTTCGCCTCTTGGTCTTGACCTATCAGACTGCACTCAACTCCATCTGGCAAAATTCTTTTTGAGATATGACTCTTTCTCTAGACTCCACAAAGGCAGTGGCCATGATTTCATATAGATGTGAGTGGTGTATTCAAAGGGAAGGAAACAGCTGAAGAACACAAAGGAAGCTAGCAAGTTTTAAGTCAGATGTATCAAGCAACCTGACCTCTGTTTTTCAAAACTAATCTGAATCCTTACCTTTTACTGGGAGAATGTAATCTTTTAATATGATTATAACTTTAATGTGATTATGACTATATGCTTTAATATATTTGGTCTTGTTCCTTCTATCTTGTTTTATTTTTTTAATAAGCCATGCCTCTGTTTGCTTCTCATGTACCTTTCTTGCTGTTGTAGAATTGGTTAAATTTTCTCATTTCATTCTTTTCCTTTAGTGATTTGAGAGATATACATATTATGTTCGGTCTTCCAATATTTCTTCTTACATCTGTAATGTGAGTGTTCAAACATTCTATCAATGAATAGCTCCTGACACAGTACCTGAAAAATAGTATGTGCCAAACATATCCTTGTTTAAGTAATTATGACTACAATTATCATCATTATTTCTTGTACTCCACATTATTCCCTTGTATTGTTTTTCTTTCACTTTGCTTAACCTTTTAGTACTTCTTTTAGAATGTTTCTGCGGTTAGTAAACATTCTGAGGCTTTGTAAATCTTAAAAATATATAAATTTCAAATTCCTATCCCTGTAAATTGTAAACTAGCTTAAGAATGTATAGAATTATGAATCTAAAATTATTTTCCCTATAAACTCTAAAGGTATTTCTTCACTCCCTTCTAGCCTCCAACGTTGCCAATGAGAAGACTAATGTTAATCTGATTTCCATGTCTCGTAAGAAATATAGTCTTTTACTCTCTGAATCTTTAGAATTGTACGTTTTTCCTTAGTTTTGAAATTTCACCACAGTTTATCTATTTGCACGTGGGTCTTTTTTCTTTCACCTAGCTTGGCACTCACAGGCCAACTGAAGGCTCATGTCTATCTTGACCACTAGAAATTTTTTTTCTATCATTCCTTCAATTATTTTTCATTCATAGTTTCATTATAGAAACTTCTATAACACTGATATTTAAACTTCGGCTTATCTCTTAACTTTTCTTTCATAGATTCCATCTATTTGTTATTTTATGCTATATTTTAGAATTATTTTTGCTTAATCTTGCAGCTCATTAATTCATGCTTGAGTTATATATACCTGCTATTAAATTTATTCAATTATTTTCCTTTTTTAAAAAATAAATTTATTTATTTATTTTTGGCTGCGTTGGGTTTTCATAGCTATGTGCGGGCTTTCCCTAGTTGCGGTGAGCGGGGGCTACTCTTCATTGCAGAGCATGGGCTCTAGGCATGCAGGCTTCAGTAGTTGTGGCACACAGGCTCACTAGTTATGGCTCACGGGCTCTAGAATGCAGGCTCAGTAGTTGTGGTGCACGGGCTTAGTTGCTCCGCAGCATGTGGTATCTTCCCAGACCAGGGCTCGAACCTGTGTCCCCTGCATTGGCAGGTGGATTCTTAACCACTGTGCCACCAGGGAAGTTCTCAATTATTATTCAATTATATTGTTTTTTATCTCCAAGATGTCTTTTTATCTCCAAGATATAGCCTCTCATCCCACTGGGAATATTATTTATACTTATTCAAAGCCTTTTCCTGCATGCTTCATTGGCTTTTTTTCAGGTGTTATGTTTATTCAGTTCACTGTCACTAATGCCTGATGATTTCGTTGTATGCCTATGACTGCATATTTACCGTGGTGCTTCCCCCATGGGAAAGGAGTAGGACAAGCTACCCAACCAGGGAGTACCAGCAAATCATTTTACAGGAGTAAGGGCTTTCTATCCTACCTGGGTATCATAAGCCACCAAGGGCCAGCCCTCCTCTCTGACCTAAATCCTCATACTCACTATGCCGAGAAAAATATCAGTGGCTTGGAACTCTGGAATTGGTTGTGGAGCAATTCACCAGCTTGTGTCAGTTTGACACCCCAACCAACTGCTTTGATTCTTCTCAGGGACCTCTCTGCCCCTTGGATCCAATGTCCTTAAAGTGTAGCGGTCCCCTAGAGAGCTCCCCATATATGTTGCACTATCCTCTTGTGCACTTGGAGGGCTATAGTTTCCTCAGTCAACTGATTTCATGTGTTTAATTATAGTCATTCTCTTTATTTTACAATGTTATTATGGACTTATTATTTTTAAATATTTAAATATTTTCTCTGTTTAAGGATTGGAGGTGGAAGGAAAAATAGGAGCATGTGCTCATTTTTCCATCTTGATCTAATCTCCTCTGCAGTCTCATTTAGTTTATACTACTAGCATATTAATTTTATTAATTGTCTTTAACAGATTGTACTAAGATAAACTTGAGATCCACCCAGGTCAAAATAACACAAATTATGAATCAGCAGAGTTTAAATGGCTGAGGTTTTACTGCTGATTATTGAGGCTTTGTCTATACAACACCCAAACAAAACTGTCAACTCAAGGGAAAAACAAAATCAGTTGAGCTCATTTTGAGACAATGCTTTGATTTCAAATAGTTGCAATGGTGTCATGTAGACACAGACTGGGTTGTACTTGACCTATGAAGTAACTGGAGCAATTAGAGATTATGTGATGTTGTTCAGATAACACAGCCAAGTAGCCATTTGGTCAAGAATAGCCCCCTATGAGTACTTGCCCTCTGAAAATCCTTTTGGATTTCTTCTTCAGCTCATTCAATCAATTTATGGCTTTTTGGGGAGAGCCAAGAAAATGCATCATGCACCACCCTGTGAACTAAGGAACATTTAGTTCACGTACCCTCCAGCTCTTGCACTAACAAGCAGCAGTAACACCATAGCAGAAATTATCTCCAATCGCATTAATTCTCCTTAATATATAACATGTGGCCAGGCAATGTGACCCTTCCAAAGCTGTGTTTTCTAGAACACTGTGCTTATTAAACTCCTCTCTAAGAACATATTATGAATAATCAATGACAATCTGCTTCTCATCCCCCCTTAAAAAAATGTTCAAAATGCAGAATACCATCTTAGCCAGAAATGCCTCTCCATTTTTAAACTATTACACAAAGAAGAGTTTTTATTATGTGTGGTCATATCTTCAGTTTTGATGCTAAAAAGTAAGAAACTATTTGAAAAATAATGCTTCTGGTCTGGTGTAGTGGACATCTGCAGTTTCAACACCTGGGCTAGAGTCAGAATCTCAGCATGGACGGAAAGGGAATATCCTCAGAGTCAATTAGATACTTCAGAATTTTTGATGAAAAGAAGCAATTCCTTCAATAACAAAGGCTCTTATTCTTCTTTCAAAGAACAGCATG
The DNA here is from genome assembly GCF_951394435.1 of Stenella coeruleoalba. Lineage (NCBI taxonomy): Eukaryota > Metazoa > Chordata > Mammalia > Artiodactyla > Delphinidae > Stenella > Stenella coeruleoalba. The sequence continues at coordinate 14,842,661 of NC_137149.1, read as the reverse complement.
AAAGCAATTCTTTTCACAGAGAATCTGGCCATATTGCTGTCATACCCACAAAATCTATTATTATCCAGTATCCAAAGAAGAGATCTCCTTACCCACCAATAGTAAAAAGATACATGGATTCCATCTACAAAGGTTTTCAAATTAGAAATGATTTCTTCAGAGGAAACAAAGGAAGGATTTTGGAATGAAAGAGAGCACATTTCAGAGAAATGAGACAGATCTATACCACATGGGATGAGCCCAGTGGCACTAATAGCATCAAGCTTGTTTGCTATAGGGAGAGCATGTTGCTACCCAACAGGACAGCAAAGCCAGGGAAAAATGTCAGAATGTTGTTTTATGGACACTTTTTAAAAAATGCTCATATATTGAAACTTTAATCAAGTCTTATAGCCTAATTTTCTCATTTGTATCCCTGTGTGGCAATAAAAAAACGTGTGAACTAAACCTCTTTTTTTGTATGTTATCAGCAGCATGAGTTTGCACAGACACATGCTCCAATTTGAAATTATTTTCCTTTTGTGAATGAACACCAACAGTCTGACTGGAAACCCATTTACTTTTAGTGTTAAACCCACTGGGGAGGGGCCGTGCCTAATTGAGTGGTAAACTGTACCCTCTATATTGATATATAATACAGGAAAAAGAAAGGAAAATGTGAACCAGCTTCTCTCAGCACCTAAGTCCCTCATATAAGTTAAGCAACTTTGTAAGTTCAGTCCTACAGACATATATTCCATTGTCTACCAGATCTACCAGAAAAATGCTAAGCTTTAAATGTAGAGAACAAACGTACGGACACCAAGGGGGGAAAGTGGCGGGCGGGTGGCGGGGTGGGTGGTGGGATGCATTGGCAGATTGGGATTGACATGTATACACTAATATGTATAAAATGGATAACTAATAAGAACCTGCTGCATAAAAAAAATAAATAAAATAAAATTCAATAAATAAATAAAAGTAAAAATAAAATAAAAGTACCTATATCTTCATAAGTGTTAAGGCTACATATACGGCTATCCAAGTTACCCATTGATTAAGATAGTAATAGTGGAATCTATAATCAGCAAATTGTATTCAACATTCATGCGCCCAGAAATTCTAACTTGAAATTTTTTCTTAACATCTCCTAATGATCCCTCATGGAAGATGAAATGGTGGTGTATTACTGTTCCTTCTTAAACCTGGCCTTCTCCAGTCCATTATTTTTCTATTCACTCAAATTGCTTCTTCACGTGAAAGTTTCCTTTGAAGTTCACATTTATTCCTATGCCTAGACAACTGATGGCACAGCTCCTGGGTCTACAAGTGCTTACAGCTGATAACACCTGTACTTCACAGAATCTAATAATATTCTCAGCTAAAGTCAAATAGCCACAATAATCTCTAGGTAACAACCTTCTTTTGTCAGCCTCCAAACATATACAGATGTTATGACAAACACATATATATGTTAGATTTATATTTTGATACTAAATTTATGTCAGTTTCCATTTTCCTCAGTGCTTAATCTAGTAAGTTATTTTTAGCGGTAAGTTATTTATTAATAAAGACCTTGCTGCTGCTATGGCCACTCCTATATAGGAGGAAATCTGGTGCTTAGGGGTTTCAGGAAAAAGCCCCTAAATGGCACTCGAATGTCCGACATTCATCCAAAGACATAAAACTCAAATTGAAATGAATACCAAAATGGGCAAATAAACATATCAAGCATAATATGTATAAGTAATATAAGTAATACCTACAGATTATGTCTCTTTGTATGACAGCAGGTAAAATCACCACCATTTTATCACTTAGGAAAAAGGGAATGAGATTTAAGAATTGGTCAACACGAAAAAAGATGTACAGAGGTACATTGAGAGACCAGAGATCAAGAGGAATGAGAGAAACAGAGAAAATAGGAAGAAAGAGTCCATGAAAAAACCTGGCCTACAGGTGAGTTTTTCTGTAAATTGGCTAAGTCCACTATGGTATCTGGACACCACTTGGCAGACACAGCAGACAGCTGCAGCCCTCTTCTCAATTTTTAAAATACACTAGATTAACAACAGATTTTAACACTCAGCTGGGGACACTGTTTCCAGCGTATATTTTTATTATTATTATTCATTAAATTCTATGAGAAAATGCAAGGGAGAAGGCCTACTTTGTTTTGATGAGTATTATTCTAATGATTATTTGAAGTTACTTGTCTCTAGCTAGGCTACTTCCAAAGTCATTCTTTATACATTTTTCAACACTAAAGAAAAGCAACTACATTTAGCTCCATGACTGCCTTAGACTCTGGTGTATATATTCTTATCTAATAGGTGTATTTAGATTATTGACTAACCACATTTTTTTTTTTTTTTTTTTTGCGGTACGCGGGCCTCTCACTGTTGTGGCCTCTCCCGTTGTGGAGCACAGGCTCCGGACGCGCAGGCTCAGCGGCCATGGCTCACGGGCCCAGCCGCTCCGCGGCATGTGGGATCTTCCCGGACCGGGGCACGAACCCGTGTCCCCTGCATCGGCAGGCAGACTCTCAACCACTGCACCACCAGAGAAGCCCGACTAACCACATTTTTTACTACAAGTCTTCATTTTAAAAGGTAAAACACAGATATGGTTTCCCCAAGCCAAACCCGAGCAGCATACTGGTTGTAGTCAGATCAGTCCTCAGGGCATACAATGCTGACAGAACTGACAATTGTAAAGCTTCCGGTGAGGGTGCTTTTCTCTAATGTGTGTGTTTTCCAAGCTAACAGAAAGATAATACAAGATATGTGCAAACTACTTCATTGTGTATGAATGTGTCTCAAAACACAGGGACCTAAGAGGCAAAATGGATAAGCTGCAGGAAGGCTATGCTCTAGGGCATTACTAGAGTGCTATAATTCCAAAATCTAAGGAGAAAATTCCATTCATCAGACAGCAAAACTAATGTTCATAAAACTGGCAGCAGGTCATAGTCATTCTCACAGGCAGTTCAGCTTTAAGTACTACAGAATCTGGACAGAACAGAGGAGAGAGAGGACATTTAAACTGTTGAAAATATGTTTGTCTCTCACGTGAGAAAGTAAGGTTGGAAAAGCACCAAATCTTCATTCTCCAGTAAGAATAAACACAGTTACGTCCACACTTTGTCTCCTGTGTTTGCAAGCTGAAGTAGACGTTGAAAAACATACCCCTGATTTGAAAAGTAAGAAAAATGAAACTCAGTCTCAGTCTCAGTCTTTGAATCTCCTAGATTCAAAGTTAGAAATATGCCAAAGACAGCCAGTTCCTGACTGCACACAGAGTACTTTCAAGTGCCAGCAGAAAGAGCGGAACACATGAAGTGCCCTTACTGTCTTTATCCAGTAAATCAGGAAGCTATTTCTTACTGAATCTTGGAATTTAAAAGATTATCACTCTAGCACTCCCCGCTCTTTCCCTTCAAACCATGACATGGAGAAAGTATGAACCCCATCTCAGATCTTGGCAAAAATGAAGATTCTGACAAGGCGACTGTCCCACAATAGCTGCCTCTATATTGATATAGAAACATGCATATTTTTCAAACAGTTCAGTACAATACTGCCACAGAAGTTCTTCCCTGAAAGATTCTCCCTCTTCTGTTTACCACATTCAACCAGATATGAATTCCTGTTTCTTCTATGTGTCTCATTTTTGGTCTTTTTCCCTTTCCATTCGCTCTATTACAAACATAGATGACCCTCCTCATCAACAGACTAGTGGAATAGTTTCCTAAATAGGTACCATTAGGGCCTCTTCCCTTTCAATCTAACCCTTCCTATCCTAGATTTGTCATTCCATAGCTCAGCTATGGCCACTCCATTCCCCTGCTTACAAATATTCAGAAGTTCCCCCATTGCTTTGAAATGGTACTGAATGTCTCCATAATCTTAACCACTGCTTTTCCAGGCTTCCTCCCATTTTGCATACCCTACATTTCAATCACCCTGACATGTACATACAGCATAAACATGCACCATTTTCCTACAAGTTTTCCATGCTGGTGGCAATTGGAAGGGGTGAATTGCCCACTAGCTCTTAAAGACTTCTGCTTAGAAATGTAGAGTGGCCAAAGCAAGCCATGTCTTCAAGAAAGCAGTAAAGGACAAACGTGACAAAAGTTCAATAAAAGGAGAACTGGAGTACTGGTGAGTGTAACTAATGACCACCACAGTCTGAAATCATCAGGTACTAAATGTAATGGAAATACTTTATGTGAAATATTTAGAGATGAATCTAACAAAGTAAGTGCAAGATTTATATGCTGAATACTACCAGAAATTCCCAACAGTGTGTTCATTCCTGGAAATACTCAAACTTGTTAAGACATCAATTTTCTCCAAACTGATCTGTAGATTTATCATATTCCCAAACAAAGGAAGATTTGGTGGGTGATGGGAATGGTCTGCTTCTTGACTGCAATGGTGGTGTACATTTGTCAAAACTCATTAAACTGTACACTTAAAAGAGATTAAGTTTTATAATATGAAATTTATGCCTCAATAAATCTGACCTTAAAAGTATTAAAGATTTTTAAAATACAAAGAGCGAGGCATAATCATTTCAGTCATTAATCAATTGCTTTATGAATCTTAATCTTACCCCTTGCTTCCACATTTTGGAGTGTTGGCTTTAAAGTAAAATATCTAACCTTTTTGTCTACCTATTGGAGAAAACACTTATAATAAATTTCTTCACAATGATGAGAATCAAAATTTTAGCATCTCCCTTGATAATAGACTAATTTTACAGAAACACCAATATTTCTTTAAAATTCTACATGCCCTCTTAAAATCTTAATAAGAGCTGCAAAAGAGATAAAGAAACTTCTCTTCCTCCTAATTTCCCAGCAACAGGGTGTATCCAAACCAAAGTTACATTAAATTTATCTCATCTGTTTTTTCCTTATTTATAATTATTCTTTCGCTGATTAAAGAAATTGAAGATAACGCAAACAGATGGAAAGATATACCCTGTTCATGGCTTGGAAGAATTAATATTGTTAAAATGATTATACTACACAAGGCAATCTACAGATTCAATGAAATCTCTCAAAATACCAAAGGCATTTTTCACAGAATTAGAACAAATAATGTTAAACTTTGTATGAAAACACAAAGACCCTGAATAGCTAAAACAATCTTGAGAAAGAAGAATAGAGCTAGAGGAATTACACTCCCTGACTTCAGACTATTCTACAAAGCTACAGTAATCAAAACAGTATTGTACTGGTACAAAAACTAACACATAGATGGATGTAACAGAATAGAGAGTGCAGAAATAAATCCACACACTTATGGTCAATTAATCTATGACAAAGGAGGCAAGAACATGCAATGGAGAAAAGACAGTCTCTTCAAAGAGTGGTGCTGGGAAAACTTGACCGCTACATGTAAAAGAATGAAATTAAAACATTCTCTAACACCATATATAAAAATAAACTCAAAATAATATGAAGATCTAAGTGTATCAGAAACCATAAAATACCTAGAAGAAAACAAGAAGGAAGACTCTTTGACATAAACTGTAGCAATATTGTTTTTGGATCTGTCTCTTAAAGGAAAGAAAATAAAAGCAATAATTTTTAAATGGCACCTAATTAAACTTTTGCACAGCAAAGGTAACCAACAACAAAACTCACAGAAAACCTACTGAGTGAAAGAAAATATTTGTAAATGGTAAGACTGATAAGGGGTTAATATCCAAAATACATAATTACTCATTGATTCAATAGTTTGTTATATTAACTTTTCTGTAGAGTGAGGCATATCTAATATTTCTGGGAGGTGAAAGCGGACAATAGAAACTCTAAAATTACTTCTAGATTTTGGGTTATGTTACTAAAAGAATAAAGAATGCACTCAAAGAGACTCGCCAAAAATGCTCTCCAACTAAATGAAACTTAAATTCAATAGTTTTTCCAATAAAGATTTATTTGTAAAAGAAATAAGCAATTTACTCCCACTCCATCCCATCCTCATAACCTTCATTATATGTTCATGTTTAGATTTTTACATAACACATTCATTAAAGGAAAGTTATACCTTCATTCCTACAAAATGTGTTTTACTAGTGCATAAAGCAAGAATAATACCTCATGTTTTTTTAATGTTTACTATGTGTTAGCCAAGCATTGTTCCAAGTACTTTAACTTACTCTTCATAAAAATCTAAGGCATATTCTTATTGTTATCCTCATTTTAGGGAACTTTAGGAAATGGAAGCACAGAGAATTTAGGCCATTTGCCCAAGATCACACAGTTGTTGAGTGGAGAAGCCAGAATTTGAACCCAGACAGTTATGGTATCTAAACCCTAACCGGTAACTTCATTTCAATAATGCCTCTCAATGAGAAAGCTGTTAATAGAACAAAAACATATCTGTTTAAAAAAAAATACTTAATGAACATATACCATGTGTTAAATGTCTTTCTAGGGAACGGGAATGATAGTATTATGTTAAATGAACAATTCTTTTAATTCACAAATTTCTAAATAAAATTTTTAAACAGCTGGGAAACATAAATGTGTTTTCTCTATAGATCTGCCAACAACTAGTTTGTATCCATAAGTAAACCGTTAGATTTATCAGAACTTTAGCTTTTTCTATCGATGAAATGAGGAGGTTGCTTTAGATAGTTCTTTGCATAATTTTTGTTTCATTCTATGACATTAGAAAAAGCCTATACATATTGAGAAATTTTCAGAATTCACAGAAGATTTCTTAATTTTCAGGATCTGTCATGGATTTCTCACCCCACATAAACAATGGAGATATAAGGGAAGCTATAAACTCAATAATTTTAAATTATATTATTTTATTGTTTATTGTTATTTTATTTTTATCATTGACTGTATACATTTGAAGAGGAGAATATTTCAGTACCATTTTCCAACTTTTAAATCAGATTTTTAATTATGGATTGAATTCTTCTATTAGCTTAAACTAGAAAAAATATCTTAAAAGGAGAAAGGAGTAGAGGGAGGGAAGGATGAAGAGAAAGAGAGATAAATAGGTGAAAGGAGAAAGAGCTACCTCTATTTTATTATTTGTTTGTTTTGATTTTCACTGGGAGTGGGTGAAGAGGCAGATTTGGACAGAAAGACATGATACTTCTCTCTAAAGCTTTCCACATGATTAAGTCAATTAACACTTCTCTTCAGACAAGGATGACTCCTTCCTAGGAAGTGCCAACATCTGTTTAGAAAGAACATCTGTTTGGGAAGAGGAGATATTGGGAGATAAGCTGCTTACTCAGAGAGTTAGGACGTAATGAAGAAATCATAACAAACTGAGAAATTAAGATTGGGATCTGGGCATAATTAGCAGTTCTTAAGGTGCCAAATTATTTGAACACATAATTAATGAGGTTGGAAGATTCCAGTGATTGTCAGCAACTCCAGCTGATAGTAGTTCAACAATCTGTTCAGAAACATTTATTAGGTAGTGGGGAAGACGTTTACTCAGTATTAGTCTTTACAAGTGAGCACACACTGAAATTTTGTCAGCCTGTATAATTTCTAGGCATAGGCTACCGTAAGTCAGGTTGCTGTGAGCAGAATATAAGGTTTTATATTATGGGGCAACTGCTTTAAATAATGTAAACGTGCGTATATGTGTGTGTTAAGTGCAAAGATAGTGATGGTAACAAAAACATTGTTATTTAGATCTTTATCATTTTTTAAAGTTTTACATGCATGAACTTCTCTGTTTCCAACAATCCTATGAGACAGACTGGCCAAACAATCTCTTTATATTAAAATGAGGAAACATCTCCAAGTGGGTAAGTGATTGGAGCCAGCTATAGGGCTTAAAAATAATAAATTCAGAAGTTTAGTTCTATATAATGCCTTGAATAAATTCATTAAAATACAAAATGGGTATCCTAGAATTCAAATTTTAACAGTGGAAGAGAATTTAGAAGCACTATCCAACATATCCCCCAACCATATTCCCACCCAACACACACACACACACACACACACACACACAAACATTTTAATTCAAGGTCTAGAGCTAGTAATAAAGAGATTGGGAATAACCACAAATTCAATCTGAGTTCAGAGAAGAACACATCTGTGTCACAACCCTCACTGTTCCAAAACTATGAATCCGTAAGCTTATCGTACCACATGTAAACTTTACATCAGTTTCTTATTTTCATAGTACCTCTGCATTTAGTGGCCAATATTTATAAGCAGAGGAAGAAGACTTGAAACACAGCTACTCCTCTCTTAACTGTCTTATACTTACTGTTACCTGGTGTCAGAATTGGTTCAAAATTATATAAGAATTTGAAAGTTTTATTGATTTCTCCTATCCTTCAAGTTGGCAGACTGGATTACTCATGGTAGGTTCTGTATGAGATCAATAAGCATATATGGTTACTATGTTCAAATAAAGCCTGCTATTTAACACCACTACCAGAATCAGAGCAGGTCACAAATTCTCCTGAGGGATCACAAACAATTTGAGGAGGCACATATTTCTTAATAACTTTTGTATGATTTAAATACTTGGCTTATGCCATAGAAAATAGGATAAATATTCTCCAAGATCCTGACAATATGATGTAATTGTCATAAATCATGAATGACATCAAAAGAAAATTAATCTTGCTCTGGAAGTACTGTCAGAAAACAAAAACACTTATTACCAAGCATTCTATAATTAATATCAATATTTTAGTATAATTATCCAAGTTTTAATTTGTTCATATGCAATAGATAGTTCAATATACTTTTCCCTGAGTATATATTTTGCAATGAATTCTGAGAACTTATACTGATAAGGCATGTGATGCAAACAATTTTAAAATGATGAAATGGAGATTCTTATTTTAGTGAAAGTGGGAAACTGCTCACAACTTCTTTGAAATATTTCATCACTATCACCTTAAGCCCTAATTTAGGAGATTTGAGAAATCCTTAATTAAAATCCTAAAACACATGCAGAAATATTTCTCGAGAAAAATTTTCACTATGCTCAAAGGTATTGATGCAATCTATTTCTCTATCTTAATGACAAATAAATATATGCAGAATCTTGTCTAAGAGAATTAGTTTTCACAAAGGAATGTCAACTTCATCATGCATTTGCTGGATTCTGAAGTATTTGTAGCTAACCATTCGTCTTTCTTGGACTGTGTAAAAATAGACTCAGAAATATAAAGTATAAATTATAAATGACTCAAAAATATAAAGTATAAAAAATTAAAATGCAAATGAAAAACTGAATATTTATAACATATATGACAAAGGATTAGCATCTTTACCGTATTAAGAATTATAAAATACTACGTGAAGAATTTTTAAAATGTGTTCTGCAAAAGAAGTGATAAGATAAAGTGACACAACATTTCCAAAGGGCAATTTAGAAATATAATAATCAGAATAACTGCTCATATTCACTGGACGCCACAAATAGTGCTTAGTACTTTAATATCAAATGCAACCCTCATAGCAAACCTATGAGGAAGGTATTATTATAATCCCTAATTTTCAGATCAAGAAACTGAACCACAAAAATGTTAATCAACTTATTTAAAGCCACAGAAATATGAAGTAGATAAGCCAATATTCAAATTCATGCAATTGGACCTCAGAGCCTTAAAATTGGTTGTGAACTCTGACCCAGTCAAAATTTCTACTGTATTCTAGAAATGTTTTCCAATAAATTCTTAAGGATTCACACAAAGATTAATACACAAACATGCTGACGGCATCATCATTTAGAGTACCAAAATCCTGGAGACAACATATGTGTCTAATACTAAGATATTGGTTGAGTAATTTATGGTTTTCTCATACATAAAATAATTTATAATATTAATTTAATTTAAAATAACTTCTTAAAGAATTTTCAAGGGTCAGATATATTACAGTGTGAAGAAAGAAATATGTAAAATATAAACCCAAATTTGTATATAAAAATTAGGTTTGTACTAATAGAGAGCAAAATTGCTGTAATGATACATATCAAAATGTTAATAGTTACTTCTGGGTAGAGAAGTTACAGGAGATTTTCATTTCTTATTTTATAGCTTTCTGTGTTTTAACATTTTCTACTAAAAAATCATTTATTATATTTACTTTTTAGTTGAAAAAATTACATAATATTTGTGGCATAACCGTAACAACTTTGTAAGCCCTAACTACATCCATTCTATTTTTCTCCTTTGGTTTCTACTTTTTATTTCATTTTTCCCTTGGGTATAATGTTTTTCAATTTCTTATTTGTAGTTTACCATTTACTGTTTGTGCTTTTATTGTAAAATGTCTTAAATCCTAATGTAATCCAGTATAAAAATTCAAAATATAGTTTAGTAGCCTCGTCTGAAAGTCCCATTACATCCATTACCAGATCTAAAACACATGACTAAAATAACACACAAACTTGAATAAATGGTTCTTTTTAACCAAAAGCAAACCCGTTATACTGTCCTTTCATGTTTAATCCTCCATCAGCTGAACATTTTACATAAATTTTCACAAAAACATCATTTGATCTGAGAACATCTGCCAGAGCCTGGAACACATTTTTCCAGTCCTTGACTTGCAGTTTAGTATAAATATCATATACATGCTTTCCCAGAGGCTTTGACATATCATAATATCCTTATATACAAATGTTATATGTGCCATTCATTTGCATAGAAATCTAATCCTTCTAAAAGCATTTTAATATGCATTATTTCAATTAATCCTTACAACAAGCCTACAAAACAAGTATCACTGAACAAACTTAACAGATAAAAGTGTCATGATAGGCACTTATATCTGATTCCCAAGACTATTATTTTCCTATCAAAAGCTTTACTTTCTTTAACATTGCTAGTAGGTTTGGCAAAACTGACTCCACAATATATGTCATGAATCAGTGCTCTCAAAGAAGCATTTTGGGGACCACCAGAATTTTTTATTCCACCCAACTCAATATTATTTATTATAACCATGAACTAAGAATAAAAATAAATTCTAGGAGCATACATACATGGTTTACTCATATGTATATGTCTGTCACACCAGACAGAACTTTGCTGAAAAATGTGTTTAGTGTATACCAAGCAACAAGCATACAACACACACACACACACACACACACACACACACACACACACACACACACACACACACAGGCTTTTCCTGTGAAGAATAATTAAGCTTAAGATGTGTTCCTTTAAGGTGAAATGTAGACTTCTCATTAAAAGTCAAATCTTTCCTTTCAACAAACAGAAAAAATGTTCCTTTTTTAAAACCACAGATGGCTAAACGTTTCTGAAATTTTTCTGCTTGAGAATATTCTTTAGCCTAATAATTCCCAAGACTCTTCTCTCTCTCAATTCTCATACAGTCTCTTCTCAGTCTTCAAACACTGCTACGTTTAACAATAATGGCCATTTCCTTTCCTTCAAAGTTCCTCTTCTATTGGTTCTTCAGTGACTCACCCTTCTCTCTAATGACTCCCTGGACAAGCTGAATTCTGGAATTCCAACTAATTCAGCCCCTGGCTTCTCACTGCATTTGCACCATCCACATATCTCTAAAAACACCAGTGATACAGTTTCTAACAATACATCTTGGTCATGACGATACTTTCCTGAGTTACATTTTAGCTTCTCCCTTAATTTTTCTGCTCTTAGATAATATGAGGATTACAAACACAGAGGGGAGTCTTTCCAATACCCTAACCTTCACCTACCATAGGAAAGTAGGCATCACTGCACTTTACAGAGATCATTCCTATGGAATGACCAAAGGACCAAAGAACTATTTCAGCAAAAGGATAATCAATACAACGAAAAATGAAGTGCTTGTGGAGACGGGAAGACCTAGCCCAGTGTGATAGTAACCTAGCTAAAAATCCTAAAACCTGCAACAGATGAGACTTCTCCACATACTTTTAGCCATTTTTCTTAGCCCAAATCACTTTATTATAGGATTTCTACTGGAGACATCAAATAAAAGATTCTTGAACAAGAGCTAAGGTGTTGGCATTACGGATGTATTTAATGCAGCACATTTGAGCCAAGAGTTTCTGAGACATGTAAAAATATCTGTCTGTAAGTGTCTGTCTTAGGAAAGTGGTCATAAATGTTGATGCTCTCAACCATCACTTTGAATTTGTGCAAAGCATTAACCATCACATTGAAAGAGCCACAGTTTAGCCTTCTTTGCTCTCACATGTGCTTAGCTTTGACTTTACCAAAAAAGTGGGCATTTTGCCTCCAAAAACAACAAGTGGTTGTATTCTGCATATTCTCATCTCCCCTTGATGACACCCCTGATTGCATCTAACCTGCCAGCAGAACTGGACTGGAAAACAAGAGCTTTCATTTGGCCACGAGAACAAAGAACAATTGTTTCTGTTAAGCAGTGAAGTTTCTCATGCAGCCAGAGGTTACAGTAAAGAATCCTCATAAGGGAAGGAGAAAAAAAATCCCCATCATGTCAGCACTGTCAGTGACCAAAGCCATACTCCAATGTATGACCTTTGGCCCTCAAAGCAGAGGAATATTTCTTCCTCTATAAAATGAGTGCTATTTGATTAAATGAATGTTTCTCTAATAAATAGCATACTGAAGGTCTTTCGAAAAGCTCTGAACAATCCTCTTATCTGTAGCCAAATAAAAGATATATTGGCAAAAACAAAACTTTCATCCAAATTAATAATGTCTTTATATATCCCTATCCAGATCTGCATTGGCTCAAGACTGGGAGGCATTTCCCCAGTGATCATTCTCTAACCACTGAGTTTGCAAGCAAAGTCAGCGTTCCCTGTATTAAAGTTAATAGGCCCTATTTCTGAGGGTGTCTTTGTCTTCCTGGTCTTTACCACTGTGTGATATTCATTAGTCAATCACAAAAGAGCTGATTATTTGTCATTATAGGTCAGTACAAGGGCACTTTGGACCCCATTTAAAATTAAAAAATAAAATATGACCTAATTTCAGTACAGGATATATACAGTCCCCTCCCCACTTATTTTTTTTATCTGCACTCTTCTTTCCTTTTTGAAATCTGATTTGCTGGCAGGGATAGAATATCTTCATATTTTGAAAGTAGCATTAGTCAAAAAGACCTTCTTAGTGATACCTCAGGAGCCTGAATGAGTTGAACATCTTGGATCATAACTTTCTGGGCATCACCCCAGACAGGAAATCACTGCTCATTTGAGCACTAATTGGTGTCCATCTTGGTAGCTGTTAGAGAATTAAGCAGGCAGATCACTCTCTTACCTCCCTATCTGAATTTTCAACATATTCCAAGATCTCTGGTAAAATAAAAAATGAGACCATATACGCCTTCTTGTAATATATGCCACAACTAACTTAAAGATGAACACAAAATAACTAGCACAATCCTTTAGTCTTCAAAATGAATTGAATGTCTCTCTGAGAGCAAAATACAGTGAAACCTGGATTCTGGTATCAGCTCTATAACTCCATAAATTTACTTCCTGGACAATTAGGACACCAGAACTCTCACTCAGACCAGGTTTCCCACATCTAAGATAGGCTTAGAGTGGGGTGCCCCTGGTCCACAGTTATTGGCATGGATCAAATGATTTACTGAGGAAAACAAAGATGAGCTCAGGAACCAATAACAGTATCTGAAATGTCAATTACAAAAGAGGCCAGATATATTCAGTAAAAATTAAAATAATAACAGTTATTGTGTACCCATTGCTTACTCTGTTTACTGGCCTCTTACAACAATATTATGAGGGTTTACTTTCAGGGGATATCAGATGGGGTATAAGACGAGCAGCTTTAACAAACAGAGCCAAAGTACAGGAGCTCAGACAAAGCAAAAGTTGATTTCTCTCTTATGTAAAATTCCAGGACAGGCAATGGGCTCTGCTCCATGAGGCTGCCCAGGGACCCTGCTGCTGGGGCAGCTCTACCTGGCGTAACTTGTGGTTTCCAACTCTGTGTCTAAAGTGACTGCTGCAGTTGTCACCATGATCCAGCAAGTGTAAAACAGAAAATAGGAAGTTCAAGGACAGTAGTGGGCCTCTGAGAAGCACCCAAGAGGTTGCACACATCACTTCCTGCAAATAAGCAGAATCTGGAGAGACTCACTGAGGTGTCTTTGCATAGAGAGAGTCCCCAGTAGCAGACTATCCTGCAGTGCAATGTTTGGAAATTGTATGGTTGAGATCACTGCTGTTTATCTGTGTGATCTTGGGTAAAAAACATTGATCTTCTCTGGACATTCATTTCTTTACATGTAAAATTTTAAAGTTCAGTGATATTATTTCCAAAGACCCCTGCAGCTCCAAAATTTTATGATTATGTTTAGAAATATGTACATGTAAATATAAAACCGATAATGTGCTACAGATTAGGAATTTAGAAGAACCAGATTTAGTCCAATCTGTCCTAGGCTGAGATTTGGAAGAAGCTGCTCCTTTTGTTTGATTTTTATCATTTTATAGCCAGCATCATCCAGAATGAGTTTTATGTAACATTAGTCCCATAAAATGCTCTGAGGAAAAAAAAAAGGGCTCTATGGCATTTTAATTGGAATATTTTTGGTTATAAGTAGGGAAAAAAAAGAACTAGATTAAGTTCTTTTAAGGGGGAGAATGTTTATAAGGAATATGGAATGTCACATGGAACCTAAGATCAAGAATGTGACTGGACTCAGAAGCAGCTAGGTCCAAGGACTCAAGTGCTCTTAGGACTCACTCTCTTTTTCTCCTCCCTGCTTCATTCTTCTCTTTCTTGGTAAAACCAGGCTCCTTTCACTTCTACATGGCGGGAAGAAAGGCTATCAACAGCTCCTGAGTGTTTAATTTACCCACCATCAAGGCACCCAAGCAAGACTGGCCCAACTCTCTTTCAATTCTAAATTCAAAAATCCTGGGACAAAGACCCATTGGCTCTGCAGGGTCAAGTCCTCCCTCAGGCAAAGCAGCAGAAGGCAGAGTCACACTGTAACATGGTTGCCTTCTTACATGTCATTCTTGGAAGAGTTCTGGGTTCATAATCTCACAAGGGTCTATAGAAAATGTTGCCTTATTTTAGAGACTTCTTAGAGAGTCACAAAGCATACAACAAAATTAAAGTTGCAAGAATCCTAAAGTAAACTGTTTAAAGTCATGTTCCTCACCAAGTTTTATAAAATTTTTAAAAAGCTTTATGTACACAATAAGTGTGCACATTGGAACGAAAAAAAAAAATTCTTCCCTGGAAATTAATGTGGCACTTATTCCAACTGACTTTACTCCACTCCAACACTCATGCTGTGGCTCATCAACATTATTAAATAGCTTCTGTGTCTTTACATTAATACTCGGGTGCCCTAGAAAGCCAGTAAGTGATGAGTTAGCTCTTTGAATGTTTTGAAGTCTGAAAGAAATAAAGACAACATAAAGTACTCGGGTTTTTTAGATGAGCTTACACTATGATAAATAACTAGTTCACAGAAGCAGTAAGATTAGGGAAAGGTATGGCTCTCTCTCTAAATTTTGTTGAGGGAGGACATCCTCTTTGCGACGGGAATAACACGAACTAACAAACCAAGTCATGATAAAGCACTGCCTCTTTCCAAAGTAACGTGTAGTTTAGCACAGTGTGACAAGTGACACATGACTGGCACTTGAAAGAAGAAAGGAGCACTCACTTCTGGTTTGGGCATGAGGAAAGGTCTTAAAAAATGAGTAGTATTTTATTAGGCAAACATTGAAGGTACCTCTACCGTGGAATTCTGAAATCAGAAAAAAGCATGTACAAAGGTACAAAAGTGAAAACCTCAGGACACATCCTGGCAACATTAAATTACATAAATAGGCCATCAGCTACAGTATATGTCTGACAATAACAGGAAGTAATGGGTAAAAAGAGATAATGTCTGAATTTTGGAAGCTCTTAAATGCTAATTTAAGAAATTTGGACATCATTCTATAAGCAGTAAGGAGACTGATAGTTTTATGTTTTTGTTTTTTATTTTTGTTAAGGAACTGCTTTGTTCAAGGTATTGTTTCAAGAAAATTAATGCATCATTGATGTGCTGGAAAAAGTAGAATGCACAGGAAAGAGAAGCAGTTAGTCTCTCTTCCTTTATGTAGCAGATTGTATTTTCCAAGATGGTTACATCAGTATCTCACATCCCCCCTTGTCTTCTTACAATGGGAAATTGACATTAATCCCATCAATTGTTGGGGTTTATATTCCCTCTCCTTGAAGCAGAGTGGACTTTAGTGATTGCCTTGACCACTAGAGTATAGCAGAATTGATGGTATGTGACTTCTAAAACTAGACCATAAAATGCCAAGCACTTCTGCCTCATTCTCTTGGGCTGGTAGCTCTTGAAACCCACTTACCGAACTGGGAAGTCCAACCTAGAGCAATATGAGAGATAAGAAGAGGACACAGTATAGGTGTTCCAGCTGACAGACCAAATAAGGCCTCAGCCTACAACCAGCACCAACTCCCAGACATGAAAGTAGATGCCTCCAGATGTCCCCAAACCCCTGCCACAGAATAATTCCTAGTCTTCAAGTCTTCCCAGCTGAGGCCCCAAACATTGTGAAACAGAAACAAACTGAATTATACAACTGCCTTCGACTAGGCAGTTCCCTGGAGCTAAGTGAAATTCTCAGTGAGGCACAGAGCTGCAAACCATCAGCTTGGGAATCTGTGTGGAAAACTCCAGAATCCACTACAGCCTACCCCTTGCACCACTGAGATTGAGTCCTTCTCAAAGCAAGTTCACCCCACCTGAAGAGAGTTTCCACCATGTTCTGATTGGTCTTGTTTTCTGGGAAAACTCATAAGAGAAGCGTTAATGGAATGAACTACAGCTCCCACTGTTGCAACACTCGAGGCTATAACTGTTAATCAGCATTCCCCTTCCCACTGTAGATTCCCCTCATCCTTGCCTAGTAACTCTAATTCCTGCTAATTCTAATGACAGATAGACAATCTTGTACTTTAAGAGTGAATGCATGGAACAACATTCTCTTCTCCTATCTCTAAAATGCAGAATGAAATCACATTTTCCCTCCATTTTCCCCTGGCCATTTCCATTGAGACACTAGGAGCATAAACTAGGCAGGTTTCCTGGTAGAATGATCCAGACCTTCATCTCTGTGAGTCTGAACCCCTAGTTACTGTGCTCTTCTCAGGCTATGGGTGAGGGGTGCAGGAGCATGAAGAGATGTCCTAAATATCAAATGTATTATTCTCTGCCCATGTTGTCTAGCAGCAGCCCTACCTCTTCTTGATGATCAGTCATTTACCTCTGCCAGTATGATGACTCCATTTTTGCCTATTGCCTCCTTGCCACAAGAAACCTAAAGTGATCAAGGGGTTTATCAAGCATTGTGCTTCTTTCTTAGGGATAGAGAAGATGAAAATGACCTGTCCTTTACTTTGGAGGGGAACTTCTTAACAAGTTTATAACCCTGGGAAAGTTTTTGTGCTTCAGTATGTCTTTTATAAAATAAGGACTAAACATAGTACCTATTTCCCAAATTGTTATAAAGATTTAAAAAGTTAACATATATAAAATATCTAGCATAGCTTCTACTAAAGAGCAAGCACACAATAAATATTAACTTTGAAAATTAGCTAAATCAGACATTGTCCATGTTCTTAATTGTCTTCTACTCATAAATATCTTTGCTTTTTTTTTTTTTTTTTTTTTTGCGGTACGCGGGCCTCTCACTGTTGTGGCCTCTCCCCCTGCGGAGCACAGGCTCCGGATGCTCAGACTCAGCGGCCATGGCTCACGGGCCCAGCTGCTCCACGGCATGTGGGATCTTCCCGGACCGGGGCACGAACCCGTGTCCCCTGCATCGGCAGGCGGACTCTCAACCACTGCACCACCAGGGAAGCCCATCTTTGCTTTTTTTATTTGCAGACAAATTAAAAAGGTTGATACCAGCCTAAAAAGAGGTTTTTCCTCTGTTTAGTCTATTTTTGATTGCTCTACTTGAACTAATCAAAATAAAGAGCTCTGAGCAAAAGGGAGCTACAACCCTTAACAGTCCAAAAAGCCCAAGAACATATCATATGAGCACTCATGACCCATCCCTTCCATCCACCAGTCCACCTTAACTCTTGGATCTTTTGAAGAAACATTTTTCAACAGCACTAACCATTATTCACATAGTTCACATTCAGAGTCTACTGAGAGTTTTATTGCTCTATAGGCATAGTTATACAATCTGCCTCAATCCTGAAATGACTAGGTTTAAGAATTTATAATAATCCTCCAACAACATTTATTTACTAAATACATTTGACAAGTCAAGTTTCTACTTGCTACACAGGCGATAGAAATTAAGTGACCATCTTCCAATACAAGTGCAGAGCATTCAGATTCCTTAGCTACTAAAACTGCTCAAGTGGAGTCATCTGTTCTAAATCCTCTGGAAGAACACAGAAAAAGATCAGTAAAATTTGTCCAATACTTGTTCAGAGAAAGAACACTATTAAATGGAAAGTGGTATTATGTGTGTTTGGTTAAGTCCCAACCCCACCAGTTAGGTATGTGATCTTGAGAAAGTTAACCACTGCTACCTTCAGTTTCCTCAAATGTGAAGTGAGAAGAACATTAATAGGGTTGCTTTGATTTAATGAAATAACTCCTATAATATTACAAATAATAGCTAATCTATAGTAACTATAATCATATATGTGAGCTATAATTATGAGAGCATATACTGGTAAAGCTACTGTTTAAACTACCTGGATTTGGGGTCTTTAAATGACTACTTTTTTGAAAATCTGTTCTCCTTATTGTTTCATAGAATTTAACACAACAAATTCCTGCATAAGGAAGAAAACTTGATTTTAAAATCCTCCTTTATAAATGGATACAACATATATTTAATGCCTTATTTTAAAACAACAGCAAATCACTTCAATTAACACAGAAAACCCATCCACTCTGCTTATTAAAGATTTCTCTCCCTGTGTTTCTCAGCATAGAAAGTACCACAACTGAACTGCACATTGGCAGAGGTGAAAAAACATCTCCCTCATTCTTATAGGCATTGCTGTTTCCTCCCTGTTTGCATTTTTCAAATGCTAGGTCTATAGCTCCTCTGGAATATTTACCCATCTTTCTTGGGACTAAGTTTGGCCCACCCTGTCTTTATATCATAGGCTCCGATGCAAAGTAAGCAACACTAATTCATGTTAATATTAATGACAAACAGACGTTCCTCTGCTTTCCAAAGAATGAACACATGGAACAAACATTCTCTCCTCCTGCCTCTAAAACTCAGAATGAAATCTCATTTCTCCTCCATATTCCCCTGGCCATTCTACTAAGATGCTATTAGGTGAATTGAACACATTTGTGGAAACTAAAACCTAAGAAGCAATGTTTTAACTTCTTTTGTAGATCTCAGAAGGCTTATCTAAAGCTGATATGTACCCAGGAAAAAACCCATTGTATTTTCAAAAGAAAAGAAGAGAAAAGAAGAAAAAAGAAAAGAGAAAGCTCTTTAATCTCTTGCCTAGTTCCAATGAAACCTAGCCAAGAAAATATTTCAGTCAGTAAAAATTAGTATGTGAAGGTACTATACAGAAAAAAATAACCTTGTTTCCAATTATACTTTTCAAGGTCTGATCAACAATTAGTGGGAAAGTCAGGATTGCTTTATAGGACCTTCTAACTAAAAAGTAAATTGATTTCTTTTCTTAATAGATCTGGAAAATTTTTGGAAATAAAAATCATTGCTGAGTGAGGAAGTTTTATTAAAATCCTTGAAGAATGTTTCAACTGTGGAAATACTGTGTTCAAGAATAAAGTTTTAATGGATCTATTAAAAATAACAAAACCAAAGTGAAACATGGATATAACACATACATGATAAGGTTGCACACTGTAGCATAATAAGGAAGTATTGACTTCAGTATTCCTTAAGTATCTTTTCTTTATCTGAGTGATTTCCTAGTACCAGACTTATAATTTGTAGATGAACACTGTGATTAACTCATAAATACAAGTCCATTATAACAAAATAAGTGCATAAATTACATGAAGTTTGGATCATTCTAGGATCAATTCACATTTGACCAATATTTCAGTGTCTATCCAGTGACAGAAACTTTAATAAGAATTTTCATATAAGTTATTTCATTTAACCTAGTGAGTTAATAGAAGGTAGTGCTTAAAAGCATAGTCTCTAGAACCATGTTGACTAATCTTACAATTTCAGGACTATTACTTGCTACAAGTGTGATCTTCAACACACAAGCTACTTAACCTCACTGTGTTTCAATTTTCTCATCCAAAAAATGGGGATAACAGTTTTAACTACTTTATAAAGTGGTGTGGAGATTAAATGAAATGTATATATGTAAATTCTCAGAACAGTGTTCAGAAAATATTAGCTATTCATGAATATTCATGGAGTGAATATTATTTTTGACATATTAAATAAGGAAATCAAAGCTCAGTCATTGACTTGTCAAAATTTTCTCAGGTACCTAAGACGGAATAAGCAATTTTACATTGTCCCATTCAGAAGAATGAGTATCAGATGGTTGCAAACTGATCTAATTTGGTAATTCACAATTCCTGGGTTATTTGGGGTACATATTGGTAGCTTTAAGAGATCTCCTCACCTGCAACCTTGATTTTGAGTATAATAATGCAATAAGTGAATATTGCAGACCAAATCCTGACAGATGTGCAAACTTTTGACAGTAGGAAGCCATAAAAAAACACAAACGCAACTAGTCCTATAGGCTCAATGAAGTACCAGCTGTCTATAGTTTCAGGTATTCCACAGCATCTTGCATAAAAGGCTAATGCAAGGCAGAAAAGCAACATCCTACAGGCAGGATTCAGCTCCCCCAGTAGGTGTCAGGCAAAACAAACAAACAAACAAAAAACTCAGATAGATGCACTCATAACATATGGGATCCTATACTGAGGGACCATTCTCAAAGGATATAGGCTATGAAGTTTACCACATTCTGAAATCCTGTCCATGCAGGAGCCCCAGCTCAAAATACCTAGCCAATCACAGATCATCTTGAACATAACTAATTTTACCAATGACAAAACATTTCTATATCCAACATGCTAACTGCCATACCATCTGGTATTGGTCTAGGATGAAGAGAGCTGAAAGCTTGGATTAGACACCTCCAAAGTGTGGGAATGTGAGTAGAGCCTTTCAAAGGCTAGCCAAACCTTCTCCCTACCCAGCATGTGTATTCCATATTTGGTTATTTTTCATTTTAACTAACTGCATCCCACCCCCACTATACAGATTAAAACTGAGCACACACATAACACACAGCACTACTTATGCTGAAGTGTTTTAACTTACAGACAATAAAATGTATTATTCTTTAATTCCCTAGAAATTTATTCTTCTAAACTGATGTCTTGAGTGTTTACCAGTCTGTTTCACTTGATATGTCCATTGTTGAACAGATCTTCAAATTCCTGACTTCCATTTAGGCAGTATCTCTGCAACTGATACTAGTTTCAGTAAACATTCAAAACATTCAGCATCTATTCTATCAGATATTACTATTAGATATTACCAAAATGTACACTCTGTTCTTACTTTTCTCTGTCTCCTAATACCAGTATATTTATTATTTAACTTACTGAGATCTATAGTCTCTGACCCCATTTTCTAACTTCTTTAAGACAGTAGGAAGTGATGGAGCATGTGGAAGCTAGAAAAGGAATAGTGCCAACTCAAGGTACTCAAAATAAAAACTGGTGAAAAACACTATCCATATTTGCTCCCAGGCCCCCACCCACCCATAACCCTACTATGATCTCTCATTCAAACTTCCCTAAGAAGCATAAGTGATGGTAGTTCAATGGGCATTCTTCTACTTATACTCTCTTGCAACTTCTTCCTCCTTTTGGGTTCTCTAACTCTACTCTTTCTTGGATATCTACTGTCTTCTATAGCATTCCTTCTCAGTTTACTTTGGGGGTTCTGCTTTCTTTATTGACCTTAACTATTCATATTGCCCATGACTTGCCCTCATTACAAGTCTTGGTCTGCATTCTTCTGATGAACTTGTCCATTACCACCTATGTCATGAAAATTCCTATATCTCCATCTCTAGGCCGACTTCTTCCCTTAGTTCTAAACCTATGCCATCTAACTATTGATTGGACTCTCCACTCAAATATCTCACTGGTAACTCATTTTCAATATGGCCAGTATTGAACCCCATATCTCTCTTCCCCTGTACTCCTCTACCACTCTCAATCCAGTGTCTTCTATTTCTGGTTTCTGAAATGGAATCACCATTCTCTAATTATCCAAATAGAAAGCGTAGTAATCATTCTAAGTATAATATATTTTCCTCATTCCTCCCATATAATTAGTAAATAATTCCTCTTAATTTTACCTGCTAAATGTCTTTTCGGTTCTGTCTTCTTTTACTCTTAATGTCATTAACTTAAGTTTTAGGCTTTTGTCATTTCTTATCTGGATTACTGCAATATTCAAAATATCCTGCTTCTACACTTACCTTTCCCCTCTGGTCCTTTCTATTACAACACCAGAGTGACCTAAAATGCAAATTAAATGAAGTCATACCTCAGATTATATTATGATTTAATCAGTACTGTAGCAGATAAACTCCAAACTCTTTAGCATGTGTATGAGGTATTTCATGAACTGACCACCTGACCCTTCAATCACATCTCTCACTTAATACATTGATTTTCTTGAAGAAAGTAAAATATGCCATATTGCCTATACCCTACTCCCATGCTATTATAATACAGAATATACATTCCTCCCAACTCTCACCCTGCTTAAATCTGTCCTAATGTCACCATTTAGCCCAGATTTTACCTTTTCCAGGAAGTTTTCTCTTACATTTCCAGTGGATTCAGAGACCCTCCAACAAATGCAGTCCGTATTTCTGATCTCACTGAATTATGGTTTATTTGTCTATCTTCCCGACTAGACGCCTTAAGGAATGGCACTGACTCCCCAGGGACTTAACAAAGTGCTTAAAATTAAGAGTACATTAAATAGCTGCATGATGAGTGATTGCCATATAACCAGAGAGATAAAGAATACTTGTGGGTTCCTTTCTGCTCAGCATCCAGTTGACAGGCCCACAAAGAGGTCTGATTAGTACCTTTATTTAATACGTGTCCTTTAAGGATTTCACTCCATAAAAGTGACATATACAACAACTTTGTCCCTAGTAATTATTTAACACTATCAACATTTTGTAATTGATTGATTTAACGTATGATTGAATGAATTAACTCATTCAGTTAACCCACAAGTATAAACAAGTAACTTTATGAAAATATTCTTGTTGAATTCCTAGCTCAAATAAAGGTCTCTACGTTAGATGACTGGAGATAAATCTGGCAATTTCTGATGAAGTCATTCATGTCAAAACTTATGAATGACTGCTAAGCTAAAAAGTAATAATAGCTCTCATTCTTTGAATGTTTACTCAGTTTTATGTAAAGCGGATTACACACCAGTGGTTTTTAATTGGAGGGCAATTTTGCCCTCCAGGGAACATTTAGCAATGTCTAGCAATACTTTTGGTGTCACAAGTGTGGAAAAGGTGCTACTGGTATCTAGTGTGTAGAAGCCAGGAGTGTTGCTGAACATGCTACAATTCATAGGACAGTCCCTACAACAAAGAATTATTTGGCCCCAGGTGTCCATACTGCTGAGATGGTGAGGCTGAGAAACCCTGTTTAACCCAAGGTTGTACAAGCAACCTTGTACAATGAGATGGTATTAGTCCCATGTTACAAATAAGAAAATAAGACCTTGAGAATTAAGGTTACTTGGTTACTTAGTTAATAAGTGGTGGGAACTTAGTTAATAAGCGGTGGGAACAGAATTTAAACCCCTGTCTGTGGAACCCTAAACTCACGCTCTCTCCAATACAGTATAGCCTCCACCCAAAACATTTAATAACTATCATTTTTTAGATATAAAGATAACTGTGTTGCATGTGATTATATGATGTATTGGGCAATTATATCTTCCAAAATAAAATACAGAAAACTTTAAAGTAATTGCAGATCAGTTCTTTTCAGGTGACTATCAGCAATATGTGGACTCTGTACATCTTCTTTTTAAATTTAGATTAGAAGTGATACTGTCATTCTATGTTTCTGGTTAGTTTTATTTCTTTCTCAATAACTTAATTCAGCAATAAAGCTGTTAATGTGCAAAGCCTGAGATTAATTAAATTTATATACATGTACATGCATTATCTCTAATTCTCAAAACAACCCTTTAAGGTAGATGTTATTTTTCCCATATTACAGATAAGAAAACAATATTCTGTGCCAGCCAGCGAGCTTAATTAGTCTATGGAAAATACTGGGGAACAACATGTTGAAATAGCTTCTATAGGTTTTAAGTTATCACTAATTGTCCAAAGAACTTTCCAAAAAACTCAAATAATCCAGATCTATTTTTAAAAAATGAGAATCTATTCACTCTTTGATAGACAATGGCAGCTTTCTCTATACAAGTATTTTTTTAGCATGACCAGCTATAAGCTTCCTTTTTATAGTTTTCCTGCACTAAATTTGAGAAATTGTTCAATGGCAAACAATGGGATTGTACATGTACAATGCACCATATGAATGAGTAGAATTTTTATGATTATGGCTAATAGTACTCTTTCTGTAATCAGTAGTGATTTGACTTCCAATATACAGTATTTGCTTAATATACTTTCCTGTTCATACCTTATCATTTTTCTATTAAAGGAAATAATAAATTAACCTCCAGTTTAATAAACACAATGTACATGGAACTTCCTGGAATACACGTACTCACTACAAGCTGAGAAAAAAATAGAAATTAATAACACTAATTTCTATGTTTAGATGTTTTCTCTTAGAAAGAACTTCTCATAATTCAGCTCTAGTCACATAATTAAAACAATAAATACAATCACATGCATATTTACATATACCATGGTGTGCATTATTTCTAAGTTTCCTGGAACAGCACATGTTTAATTCATCATAAAGATATCAAACACATATATAATAAACAAATACATATACACATATATAGCATATATTGTTGCTATACATATAGCATGTATATGTGTTTTCTATAATAAATTAAAGAAAGGGAACAAAAAAGGCACAACTCAACCAAGAAATTTTTTAAGTGTTTGCTTTTACTTAAAGGAGAATTTTATATCTTACATCACCCAGTTCCGAAAAATCCCAAGGATAAAGCTTGAAAAAACAATACGAAACTTAATAGAAAAGAACATAAAAGAATATCTTAAAATGTTGCTCTTTTAACCCTAAGAATTCTTTAGAAACACATAAAGTTTAAGAGCTGGCCTCTCTCCGTGGTCCATTTATACCTCTCCTGTGCCATCTAGTGTTTTTAGGTGATTACTATGAACCAAGAATCTAGAATAACCTAACACTTCAGTTGACCATTCAGCTTGTCTGCACCCTCAGCCTCAGGCAAGCAAACAAGAAACTTAAACTTGGGCAGCAAAAGGGTGGTTTCATTGGGTTATAAAAAAATTGCAAATGAACAGGACTTTTAATAGCAAGGGAGAAAGCTTTAAAGTTAAGTTCAGAAACTGTGGCTAACAGATGTTGAGAAAATAATGCATAATGGAGCTATTGAATCTCATTAGATTCCATATACAGTATAACAAAGTAGAATTTTGATCTGAGGCCTCACATCTGGATGGGAGAAAGAAATGGAAAAAAGAGTGAAATAGAACTATCTTTCCTTATTCACAATCGAACATTTCTGCCCCTCTTGTGGTCTGGCTACTGTACCAGATTCAGTTATAATACTCACTATTAGAAGTGGCTGCCATAGCTACTTCATTCTTTCAATAAAAACTTACTTTATT
Organism: Stenella coeruleoalba; assembly: GCF_951394435.1. Classification (NCBI taxonomy): domain Eukaryota; kingdom Metazoa; phylum Chordata; class Mammalia; order Artiodactyla; family Delphinidae; genus Stenella; species Stenella coeruleoalba. The sequence goes on along the minus strand of NC_137149.1, from coordinate 14,816,825 downwards.
ACTTTTATCAAAACATTCCACTAAAAGCACAGGCTCTCTGCATGGTGCTAGGTAGGGATCTTTTCCTTCAAGATCTTGGATTTTAATTCTCTATGGGATACTGTTGCATCAGACATAAATTGCTTAATAGATCAATATATGGAGGAATATTTTTCAAGTTATGCCTGAAATACCTGATTTGAGAAATAACTCAAATAATTGAACCCTATTTAGGGTTACTAATGTACCCCTATTTACACTGAGATTAAATAGGCAAAATAAATGAAACCTAATGAGTTGATTCTATCTTGTACCAGTGTAGGATTACACCCCAAAATAATCCCTGGTCTGTATGTTCAGGTCTAATTAAAATATATTTAACCAAAATCAATTACTTGTTCTCCCCAAAAAGGTGATTGTACCCTGCTGCTTCTCATTTGAATTTCACTTCAGGTGTTTTTTTTATTTTTACAGGAACTTTTATTGTAGGAAAAGAGGGGAAAAGCTGCACATGTCTACTTTCGTTCCCTGGCATTCTGAGACAGTAGAGTCAAGAGTCATGGATACTAACTTGGAGGAAGAAAAGGAGAGTTAGCTATCACAAATCAGCACTGAAGTTTGTGGAATAAAGTGGGCTTCACAGTGATTTGATGGTCAATCATTGCACTGATGAATTACCAGTCTGATAACAACTATCATTTGTAGAGCTTTAAAATGTGCCAAGTCCTATACTCAGCTCTTTCTTTCCATTATCTCAACCAATCCACATAAGTACCAAGTTGGGAAAGTGAGGCTTAATTAGATAAGTTCATGTAACTTGCCTAAGGTCACAATAGCTCATGAATGGCAGATCCAGATTCATTACTGAATTGTCTGACACTGAGATGCATGCTCTAAACCACTCCCTCCCAGCAATGGAGACTGAGAAAAAGAGTCTATCAGAAAGTCAAAACCCCTGATTTACATCTCTTAGGCTGGTGCCTCTCCAGTCATACAAAAAAATATGTCCATAAAAGAAAGATTCTAGAATTGTGTCAGAATTTAAGACCATTCTTCTGAGATGCAACACAACATCTCCTTTTGGATCAGCCCAGTGGGCTTTCTCATCTGGCATTGTCTTGAGATCACTTTTTGTCAATACCTTTGTGATAATCAGCAAAACTAATAGCATTCCAACTCAAACTCAGTTCTCCTTCTCAGCAGCACAAACCCTCCCTGCTATGCAGTGACGTCCAAGACTCACTCAAGGGCAGTATAAGCAAACTCATTAACTAAGGTTACCCAGGATTTAATTCCAAGGCACTAAATATACCCTGCTAGGATTAATTATAAGCAAATCCCATCTTGGTAGATTGAACCAGGTTTAAAGTATTCAAAAAACTTTTTCAGGTATGATTTGTCTTCACTACTCTTTGTTAGTTCAGTAACACTCAAGGCCAATGCTTGGAATTGTTCTTCTACCATTCACCCTAAATCCCAAACTGAAAAATTTACTAAAATAAAATACATTTTTCATTTCTGGAGGAACAGGATCTTTATCTGGTTGGGTCCCTAATCTGTCCACTTTGGATTCTGATAAAAATTATTCTTCAAACAGACGAGTGTCCAATAAAATTCTACCTTTAGAAATCCTGTTTTCTTTCTTTGTTATTCTCCTCCCTCCCGTGATTTTTACCTGCCCCTCTTTTCCCCTACGTTTCTTAGCACACAAGCCCCAGCTGGAAGACCATTCTTCCTTGAAGAACTGGTCACTATATGCCTTTCACCATATTTCTGTTTCAGAGATGCCACTATGGAGTGAATTGTGTGTCCCCCTAATATTCATATGTTGAAGACTTAACCTCAATATGATGGTATTTGGAGATAAGATCTTTAGAAGACAATCTGATTTAGATGAGGTTATGAGGCTGGGGACCTCATGATGGGATTAGTGCACTTATAAAAAGAGACACCAGAGAGCTGTCTCTCTTTTTATCTCGTGGAGGATGCTTCCCTCCCTGTAGACAGAGCTCCATTGGGGGGACACTCCTCAGTGACACCCCAGTGGAGGTGGAGTGGTCTGTCTAATGAATGAGTCTGGGGGTAGGAACAAGGTGTGCCTACTCTGCCCTTCCTCTTCAGTTTTTAATTTAATTTAATTCAATTTAATATTTTTATACAGCAGGTTCTTATTAGTTATCTATTTTATACATATTAGTGTATATATGTCAATCCCCATCTCCCAATTCATCCCACCACCAAGCCACCCACCACTTCCCCCACTAGGTGTCCATACCTTTGTTCTCTACATCTGTGTCTCTATTTCTAACTTGCAAACCAGTTGGTTCATCTGTATCATTATTGAGCTTCATGAGCTGTTTATATATTTTGCAGATTAATACTTTGTTGATTCATTTGCAAATATTATCTGCCATTCTGAGGGTTGTGTTTTTGTCTTGTTTATGGTTTCCTTTGCTATACAAAAGCTTTGAAGTTTCATTAGGTCCCATTTGTTCATTTTTGTTTTTATTTCCATTACTCTAGGAGGTGAATCAAAAAAGATCTTGCTGTGATTTATGTCAGAGTGTTCTTACTATGTTTTCCTCTAAGAAATTTATAGTGTCCGGTCTCATATTTAGGACTTTAATCCATTTTGAGTTTATTTTTGTGTATGGTGTTAGGGATTGTCCTAATTTCATTCTTTTATATGTAGCTGTCCAGTTTTCCCAGCACCACTTGCTGAAGACAGTGTCTTTTCTCCATTGTATATCCTTGCCTCCTTTGTCATACATTAGTTGACAACAGGTGTGTGGGTTTATCTCTGGGCTTTCTATCTTGTTGCACTGATCTATATTTCTGTTTTTGTGCCAGTACCATACTGTCTTGATTACTGCAGCTTTGTAGTATAGTCTGAAACCAGGGAGTCTGATTCCTCCAGCTCTGATTTTTTCCTCAAGATTGCTTTGGCTATTTGGGGTCTTCTGTGTCTCCATACAGATTTTAAGACTTTTTGTTCTAGCTCTGTGAAGAATGCCATTGGTAATTTGATAGGGATTGCATTGAATCTGTAGATTGCTTTGGGAACTATAGTCATTTTCACAATATTGATTCTTCCTATCCAAGAACATGGTATACTCTCCATCAGTTTGTGTCATCTTTGATTTCTTTCATCAGTGTCTTATAGTTTTCTGAGTACATGTCTTTTACCTCCTTAGGTAGGTTTATTCCTAGGTATTTTATTCTTTTTGTTGCAATGGTGAATGGGATTGTTCCCTTAATTTCTCTTTCAGATTTTTCATCATTAGTGTATAGGAATGCAAGAGATTTCTGTACATTAGTTTTGTATCCTGCAACTGTATCAAATTCACTGATTAGCTCTAGTAGTTTTCTGGTGGCACCTTTAGGATTCTCTATGTACAGTATCATGTCATCTGAAAACAGTGACAGTTTTACTTCTTCTTTTCCAATTTGTATTGCTTTTATTTCTTTTTATTCTCTGATTGCCATGGCTAGGACTTCCAAACTATGTTGAATAATAGTGGTGAGAGTGGACATCCTTGTCTTGTTCCTGATCTTAGAGGAAATGCTTTCAGTTGTTCACCATTAAGAATGATGTTTGCTGTGGGTTTGTCGTATATGGCCTTTATTATGTTGAGGTAGGTTCCCTCTATGCCCACTTTCTGGACAGTTTTTATCATAAATCGGTGTTGAATTTTGTCAAAAGCTTTTTCTGCATATATTGAGATGATCATACAGTTTTTATTCTTCAGTTTGTTAGTATAGTGTATCACATTGATTGATCTCTGTATATTGAAGAATCCTTGCATCCCTGGGATAAATCACACTTGACCATGGTGTCTGGTTTTGGTATCAGGGTGATGGTGGCCTCGTAGGATGAGTTTGGGAGTGTTCCTTCCTCTGCAATTTTTTGGAAGAGTTTGAGAAGGATGGGTTTTAGCTCTTATCTAAATGCTTGATAAAATTCACCTGTGAAGCCATCTGGCCCTGGACTTTTGTTTGCTGGAAGATTTTTAATCACAGTTTCAATTTCATTACTTGTGACTGGTCTGTTCATATTTTCTACTTCTTCCTGGTTCAGTCTTAGAAGCTTACACCTTTCTAAGAATTTGTCCATTTCTTCCAGATGTCTGTTTTATTGGCATAGTGTTGCTTGTAGTAGTCTCTTAAGATGCTTTGTATTTCTGTGGTGTCCGTTGTAACTTCTCCTTTTTCATTTCTAATTTTATTGATTTGAGTCCTCGCCTTCTTTCTTGATGAGTCTGGCTAAAGGTTTATCAATTTTTCTTTTAATCTTCTCAAAGAACCAGCTTTTAGTTTTATTGATCTTTACTACTATTTTCTTTGTTTCTATTTCATTTATTTCTGCTCTGATCTTTATGATTTCTTTCCTTCTACTAACTTTGGGTTTTGTTTGTTCTTCTTCCTCCAGTTCCTTTAGGTGTAAGTTTAGATTGTTTCTTTGAGATTTTTTCTTGTTTCTTGAGGTAGGATTGTATTGCTATAACTTCCCTCTTAGAACTGCTTTTGCTGCATCCTATAGGTTTTGGATCATTGTGTTTTCATTGTCATTTGTCTCTAGGTATTTTTTTATTTCCTCTTTGATTCCTTCAGTGATCTCTTCGTTATTTAGTAACATATTGTTTAGCCTCCATGTGTTTGTGTTTTTTACAATTTTTTTCCCCTGTAATTGATTTCTAATCTCATAGCATTGTGGTCAGAAAAAATGATTGATATTATTTCAATTTTAATCGGAATTCCAATTTCTTCTCCCAATTTTCTTAAATTTACCAAGGCTTGATTTGTGACCCAAGATGTGATCTATCCTGGAGAATGTTCTATGTGCACTTGAGAAGAAAGTGTAATCTGCTGTTTCTGGATGGAATGTCCTATAAATATCAATTAAGTCCATCTTGTCTAATGTGTCATTTAAATCTTGTGTTTCCCTATTAATTTTCTGTCTGGATGCTCTGTCTATTGGTGCAAGTGAAGTGTTATAGTCCCCCACTATTACTGTGTTACTGTCGATTTACTCTTTTATAGCTGTTAGCATTTGCCTTATGTACTGAGGTGCTCCTATGTTGGGTGCATATATATTTATAATTGTTATATCTGCTTCTTGGATTGATCCCTTGATCATTATGTGGTGTCCTTCTTTGTCTCTTGTAACATTCTTTATTTTAAAGTATATTTTATCTGATATGAGTATTGCTACTACAGCTTTCTTTTGATTTCCATTTGCATGGAGCATCTTTTTCCACCCCCTCACTTTCAGTCTGTATGTGTCCCTAGGTCTGAAGTGGGTCTCTTATAGACAGCATATATACGGGTCTTGTTTTTGTATCCATTCAGTGAGCCTGTGTCTTCTCGTTGGAGCATTTAATCTATTCACATTTAAGGTAATTATCAATATGTATGTTCCTATTACCATTTTCTGAATTGTTTTGGGTTTGTTTTTTGTAGGTCCTTTTCTTCTCTGTGTTTCCCACTTAAAGAAGTTTCTTTAGCATTTGTTGTGGAGCTAGTTTTGTAGTGCTGAATTCTCTTAGCTTTTGCTTGTCTGTAAAGCTTTTGATTTCTCTGTCAAATCTGAATGAGATCCTTGCTGGGTAGAGTAATCTTGGTTGTAGGTTCTTCCCTTTCATCACTTTAAATATACCGTGCCACTCCCTTCTGGCTTATAGAACTTCTCCCAAGAAATCAACTGTTAACCTTATGGGAGTTCCCTTGTGTGTTATTTGTCATTTTTCCCTTGTTGCTTTTAATAATTTTTCTTTGTTTTTAATTTTTGTCAATTTGATTACTATGTGTCTTGGTGTATTTCTCCTTGCATTTATGCTGCCTGGGACTCTCTGTACTTCCTGGACTTGGGCTGCTATTTCCTTTCCCATGTTAGGGAAATTTTTTACTATAATCTCAAGTGTTTTCTCAGGTCCTTTCTCTCTCTCTTCTCCTTCTGGGACCCCTATAATGCGAATGTTGGTGTGTTTAATGTTGTCTCAGAGGTCTCAGGCTGCCTTCAGTTCTTTCCATTCTTTTTTCTTTATTCTGCTCCGCGGCAGTGAATTCCACCACTCTGTCTTCCAGGTCTCTTATCTGTTCTTCTGCCTCAGTTATTCTGCTACTGACTCCTTCTAGTGTATTTTTTTCATTTCAGCTATTGTATTGTTCATCTCTGTTTGTTCTTTAATTCTTCTAGGTGTTTTTTCTTTAATTCTTCTTGCTCTTTGTTAAACATTTCTTGCATCTTCTCTATCTTTGCCTCCATTCTTTTTCGTAGGTGCTGGATCATCTTCACTATCATTATTTTGAATTCTTTTTCTGGAAGGTTGCCTATCTCCACTTCATTTGTTTTTCTGGGATTTTATCTTGTTCCTTCGTCTGGTACATAGCCCTCTGCCTTTTCTTTTTCTGTATCTTTCTGTGAATGTGGTTTTTATTCCACAGGCTGCAGGACTGCAGTTCTTCTTGCTTCTGCTGTTTGCCCTCTGGTGGATGAGGCTATCTCGAGCTGTCTCTCTCTTTTTGCCATGTGAGGACACAGTGAGAAGGTGGCTGTATGCAAATCAGGAACAGAACCACACAAATCACCAGAACTCAACCACACGAGCCCTCTGATTTTGAACTTGCAACTTCCAGAACTGTGAAAAAATAAATTTCTGTTGTTTAAGCCACCTAATCAACGACATTTTGTTATAGCAGTCCAAGCAGGCTAATACAGATGCATAATCCACATTATTAAATATACCTAACATCTGGTTCTGGGAGTCACATTATCCACCAATGCACATTTTAACATAATTAAGATCTGATTTTATATATTATCAGATAAGACATTGCCCCCATCTAGTGTCAACTTTTAGTCCACAATAATTTTGGTGAGGAGGAAAGTTTTGCAGCAAACAAGAGAGACTAGAGCAAAGAAGTCACATAAATATCAGTCCAGCAATGCACACAGAATAGAAATGGGGAAAAGTCAAAATCTAAAACCAGTGATGCAAGAGAGAAAGGATGATCAAGTAAGTGAAATGAGTAGTGATATATTAGTACTGAAAAAGAAGTTTACAGACTTTTGCTTCCTTTAACAGTCAACTGATCTATAATCCACTATCTGAACAAAGGCCTACTCTTAACATCATAAACCTAGGCAAGCCCTCAAGAAAGACCCACTCCTGACCTGCTGAGGGCCACGATTTTTCATCTGAAAATTAAGAGAATAAATTGAGGATTTATTGACTCGAGTCCCACAGACTTCTGTGAGATCCATACATGGAATTCAGAGTGCTCTATATCTTTTGAAACTTTAGTAAAAGCTATGGCTATATGTACTTTTCTACTGCACACAAAATTACACACCCAAACACACATACATACATAAATACTCATTATTCTTGGAAGATAATCTGGAGTTTTCATTAGTTTCTCAGAAAAGGTTATTTACACCGAAGTATTTTAAAACAATGATAGAGAACTAAGAAGTGGTATCATTATAGATCCTTGATTTAAAGGGGAAATTGTCAATAAGAAAGTATGCCCCTTGATGGGATGGAGAGCAAGGCTCCAACCCCAGGTGAGAATAACCAAAATGTCAAACTAAAAAGATGGGGTTCCTGAAACCTCTGAATTGAGAGTCTGAACAATGTCTCAGAAATGGAGACTAGGGTAGAAGATCAGTCCCTATAACTGGGCCAATGTGGGAAAAAAAGAGGGAAGACTTACAGCTAACGAGTAGGACAGAACCCAGGGTTCATTCCTGGGAACCAAATTCCGGATCTAAGGAGATTCTCCGAAGCTCAACATGCACAGAGCTGCTCCAGACCTTATGTCCATGAAAATACATAAATTCTAACCCCATCCAGATTCTTAAGAGCAACTACTATCATTGATAAACTTCCTGCCTAAGGCAATGGGAATGAGTGAGCCTGTAAGGATCTGTGGTTGGAGGGGTGAGGCAAGCTTAGGAAATGAGTAAGAGCTAACACAATAGAAGTGAAACCTTCAAGATCTTGAGCCTCACGTTCCTGTGCTTTAGTCCTCTTAGCATTTTCTAAGGAAATAATAACTTTTAAGTTCATCCACTTTCCTAAACCTTTATCATCTAGCTCTAGCAGTAAATTCCAGATCTTCAAAGATAAACCTCAGTGCAGCTGATCAAAGAAATGGTAGTTCTAAAAGGAGTTTAATTAGTAGTATGTCAGATAGTCTTTTCCATCAATTAGTGGAAAAGAGCAGAATTTTAATTACATTATAACTAAACCAAGACTCTGTTTAAAACAGAAAGAATATCTTATCTTTAATTCCAAAGGGATAAAAGAAGGGGAAAATATGTAGAATGCAGCTTTTATGATTGACTTCTCACAATTTTCTACTATTAACAATTGCACTTTATAGTTGGTCTTCATTACCCTAGATATAAAGGGTAGCAGCAAAGAACACAAAGCTTTATTTTTAGTGTAGCCCAAAGCCCATTAGTTTAAAAGTGTCAATGTTTTATGGTTTTAAGAAGCTGTATAAGTTGCCCTTATTTGTGTAAGTTCATTTTCCAAATGTGTGACCACAGATGTCTATTGTTCATGAGGAAAGTTCACCCTGAGCTGCAAGTGAATCAGTACAATTGAGCTCTCAGCTAAGCGGCAGCCTCTGCCACTCTAGCCATTGTGTAAGTGGCCCTAAATTTGATACAGGGGCAAATACTTTTTTATTGTTTTCCCAGGGGGAGAAAGCTCTTTTCAAGGAGCACAGGCCAGCAATGATTTTCTTTTTTAATTCTTTCTGACACTGCATTTTTTTTTACACAAAAGAATCTAAGACTGCAATTTTTAACTTCCTTTTGTTAAAACTGTGCAAAAGACCTACTAACCTGTGTCCTTAAAGCCCTGCCTTAGTTTGCTCCAATATCATTAAAATCTTCCTCCACTCTGCTCAGCAATTTCTCCTTTCTAAAGCAGCATGGTAATTCATCGTTTATATTCCCAGAGAACTCCACAGGCAGACAAGCTCCTACAATTTCAGCCTATTCCTTAGAATTAGTGTGAAGGTTACCTTCTTCTCTCTTCTTAGTCACTTAGTGTCTTTCACAACTATTTTAGGTACAACATAGCCTCAGAGAAGCTATTCAGATTAGTGAATAAATCTTTCAATTTATTCCCCCATCAAAAATTAATAACTAGCAGGAAGGATCCTTGTGATGGAACTGTTCTGTATCTTGACTGTGATGGTGATCACATGAATCTGCACATGTAACAAAATTGAATAGATCTAAATATACAGACACATACATATGTACAAATGAGTCCATGTAAAACTCATGAATCTAAATAAGGCTGATGGATTATATCGATGTCAATTTCCTGGTTATGATATAGTATTTATGCAAGATGTAACCACTGGGGGAAACTGAGTGAAGAGTATATGGATCTCTTTATCTTATTTCTTACAATTGCATGTGAATTTAAAATTATCTCAAAATAAAAAGTTTTTAAAACTCATTAACAAATTGTACATTTTGGAATGCTTTGAATTTCACCACCTAAAAAGAGGTTATTTCAGAAATATTTAAAAGACAATGAAAATGTACAATATAGCTAGTAATAATCACCCTTGCTCTGCCCTTTCCTGATGCATGATTATGAATTGCCACTACGAGTAAAAGGGCCCCAAGCCCCTTAGCAGAGCCAGTATATGTCATTTTTAATCTGGTTTTAAAAAACGTAACCTGGTTTTGATTATGTGCCTGAGTTTGGCTGCAACGGGATCTCCAGCTGGCTTCGAGTTTCCTAAGGTAGACTCACCAATCATTCTAATTTCATTTGTGTGTTCAGATGTGCCGGATCACAGCCATGATGGAAGGAGATCCTATATTAACGTTACAGACTCTACTTCTCACAAACACAAATGGTTACAGAAAAACATCTAAGAAGTGGATGTCTTCCTAAGATATTGAAAGAGAGATGTCCTGATTAGAAGATGCAAACTATTATATATAGAATGGATAAATAACAAGTCCCTACTGTATAGCACAAGGAACTATATTCAATATCCTGTGATAAACCATAATGGAAAAGAATATGAAAAAGAATGTATATATATGTGTAAGTAAATCACTTTTCTATACAGCAAAAATTCACACGACATTGTAAATCAACTATTCTTAAATAAAATAAATTTTTTAATAAGGGAGATGTCCTTTAAATTTTTCTCCTGCAATTTTCCAAAACTAATTCTTGTGGCCTATACCATATAAATAGGAGAAATGGATGAGTTCAACTAATAAAATGAAGTTGTCAGCTAAATTTTCTAGCATTGCAGTTAGATCCCAGTTTAACACTGAAATGAAATTGCTTTAAAAAATTTTATATCCGTTTCTGCCATCCTGTCTCTACAGTCTCCGAAGCAGTGCAAATTAAGAGACATAATCTCACTTCATCTTCAAACTTGAAACATAAGGAAGCTTAGTTTCTTTAAAAGTAATCTCCCCTCCCACAAATCTTGACACCTTTCAAAAGCAGGGTTGTGAAGGTTTGGCTTCAAACTTCTGAACATGTTAATCAGATTGCTCAATCAGAACTGTCTAGGACTTAAAGAAGAAAATTGCAGACTGTGTCTAAATTTTTTACAAAATCACACATGCATGCCAGAAAACATCACAGAACTATAAATTCAAGCAAAATAATCAGCACTTGCAGCTGCAAGAGAGCTAGCAATTTTTTCAAATGCTGTCCACAGATAAAATGATCCAAACAGGCACTTACACAGAGTACCGATTCTGATACGAGAAGAATGAGGCTGGAATATGGCTATTTGTTTTCTTCAGTGGGGTCCATTTTCAAATACCATTTTCCTCCAGTTGTTCAAAGTAGCTGTTATGGTCCCAAAAATAATGATCAATAATACGTTGAGTCCCAGGCTCTGCCTTCTCCAATGATAACTTACAAGCAACGACCCTCTTATCCAAACACCCCGAAGTTGTATGTAAGAGTAAGAGCCACAACAGAACCTCAAACACTGTAAATGTCTAGGATAAAAAGTATCAGCCTAGTAAATCTTCTATAATGTGAACTAATTAGAGGGAAAGTTACACAAATTACTGGAAAAACTAAAATACAGGCTATTTTAAATTAAATATTGTTACTTTTATTCATATAAAACTAACATTTACATTTTAATTTACACATGTATGTGTGTATACACATATGTTACATGAAAGTATATAATACAGTCAATATGAAAAATCCTTAGCCAGTTCCTAGCAACTTTTTTTTTTTTTTTTGCGGTACGCGGGCCTCTCACTGTTGTGGCCTCTCCCATTGCGGAGCACAGGCTCCGGACGCGCAGGCTCAGCGGCCATGGCTCACGGGCCCAGCCGTTCTGCAGCATGTGGGATCTTCCCGGACCGGGGCACGAATCCGTGTCCCCTGCATCGGCAGGCGGACTCTCAACCACTGCGCCACCAGGGAAGCCCCCTAACAACTTTTTCGTGGTCATTCAAAATTGCTTAGCGATTGCCTTGATTCAAAATTACAGAATATGTTTAATCTAAAAGAATAATCTGTCTTAATAACTGCATAGAAGTGATTTTATTTTACCATAACTTTTTATTCTGTTTGTTTCCTTTATGTCAGTGGAAAGCCTGCTGTGAGTGGATAAACTAGAGAAGTATTTGCAAGGAAAAACATGAAGACATTTTGTTCCCTTAAGTAGTTTTAATATTTCCCTCTGCAGTTTTGTTTACACTAGCAGTTTAGGAAGCTGTTTCTTTAATAGGACTTCCTCCTACATAGGAAGCCTATTTCCATCCCCACTCCCTCCAAAATTTCAAATTACCATACAATCACAACAATGAGTTTTGACTGTAGCCTAAACAGTATAATAATGCTGATTTTTCCCATCATTTCCATCACCTGGGGCATTAAAGGAAGCACTTGGTTTCCTATCCTCATTTCCTGTGCATTCTAATGCCAAGGCTTGGATCAGAAAAAACTGGCTCATCTCCAGGCTCATTTAGAGAGATGCACAAGAAGCTGTGGTCAACATCTGCCTACAAGATGGCTTGTCTGGAAAGGGTTAAGTAAAGTCAGGCTATCGGTCTCCTGCCACTGTTCCCAGCATTTGCATCAGTCACGGGAAGTGATGTCACACACCTGCAATGCACATGCAAACTGTGAACACTTCACCAACATTCAATTTGAGTCTCCCACCCAAAATCATGCCCAGCTGCCTCACACTGAGTTCCTCCACTGCCAAATTGGCTAGTCTGCATAGCACTGAAAGAATGGATGGTCTTATGCTAACAGCAGCTAAGTAGATTCAAGTTTGAAACCACCAAGCTGTGTATAGTTTTGTTTTTATCAATTACTTCTTGCCATTTCTAGAATCACAGAGAGGGAACATAGCACTCTCATTTCACAAATAATTAAATCATATCTCTACTGTAGCTTTCACCAATTGTTCTTTCTCATCAGACTTAAGGGAAGGGGCTGGGATTTAAAGCACTTTTCTATCGCTAGAGCTTATACCCAGCAGATATTCAAATTTGATAAACAAATAAATGGATGGACAGATGGGTGAATTCTTAGAAACCATTTCACAGAGCTACCTTGGATGATGTGGTCAATTTACTCAATTTTTCTAAAACTAAGATTTGGAATAATAAATGGGTATAATTAATAGCATCTTCCTCAAAGGACTGTTGAGCAGATATCTTGAGATAATGCTTTACCAAAGTTCTATACAAAGCCAGACACATAATAAGGATTCCATAAATATTAGTTTGCTGTTATTTTGATAGTGATAGTCATATATGACTTTCCATTTCTCCTTGTTACTAAGACTCACCAACCTCTTGGTTCATCCTACCTAAGTGTCAAGGGCTTTACCCCCTGACTTGTGGTCTTCCTCTCTTTCCCTAGATCTACCATCAGTCTGGGGTGACATCAACATTCACATGAACAACTCATCAAGCCGTTTCTTCACACTTCACTGATCTTTTCATCTCCAATAACTTGCACTTTTTTCTTTCAGCTATATATGTCCTCTGACCATACACATTCTCTCTGGAATCAGTCTACTTAGATAGAAATGCTAGTTCCATCAGTAGTTACAGCTACGTAACCAGCTACACATTTTTCAGGTTCCCTAAAAACTTTAGTTACCTCATTTGCTAAATGGGATTATAAAGGTATTTACTTCACAGTGCTTCATATATAGTAATACTCCATTATTGTTAGTCTTATTATTCTTATCCCCCAAACTACACCACCTCTGAAATATGGAACCCAACACTAAATGTGTAATGTTTGGACACAAGTTATTCCACCTCTTTTACTACAGTAAATAGCTGAAAATAAACTAGAAATAAAAAGAGAAAATAAGTAAGAAAACACAGAAGTGCCTAAAGAAAATAAAAGAGTTTCAAAATATAATCATTGGGCACCCAAAAAATAACAATGATTATAATAGTTTACATTAATTGATAATATATATAGTGTACTTGGAGTAATACCTGATTCAAAAGTATACCAAAATAAGTACATTACGTAAATTATGAATGCTTACTCTGTATGGGCACAATTCTATGTGCATTCCATGATGTGTCTTGCACATACAGGTGAGAAAACTGAGGTTCAGAGAAACTCAGTAACTTACCCAAGTTACATGTCTAGCACATTGCAGAGCTGGGATTCAAATCTACAGACACAAGGCCACATTGACCATTCATGTATGGTGGAGCTGGAATTCAGACCCAGTCATTCTGATACCAGAACCTGTGCTCTTAATTACTTTTGTCTCTCCCTAAATTACCTAACACCCCAGAATACAGTGACAGTAGCTTAAAAAATGTACACACACATACATTTGTTCAATCAAATTTTCATATCAAACTATTTCATTTCAACCAATTTGCTTTTGGCTAAAGTTTATGCTATTTTCAGCCCCAAGAACCCTGTCCTTCAGGGCCAGTGTTAGACTTCATATGCGGGACCCTGTCAGGTTTTCCGGGGCTTGCACAGATGCAGACTGGGCCCTTAGTCTCAGCATGTCTTTCCTGTTTTCCAGAATTCTGGAAAAATTCACTGATGGATGAAGACTTCTACCCAGACATAATTGAACAAGTACAATGGCAACAAGTATTTTTCTGGGTTCCCTTCTGCCTCCACTGAGTCAGCTTCTTTTCAATACAAAGATGTCTGGTGACAACTACGGAAGAACAGGTTTTCCCACCACCATGGGTGTCGCGACCTGGGCTACACAAGGTCCAGCTTGTAGATAATCAACTTCCAAGTCATTCTGTCTGGAGTCTCTGTGCAGCAGTGGACCCCAGGTACAACATCTTTTCTACAGCTACCTGGCACTCATTTTTTAGGTTCGACTCCCGAGTTCTCTCCAGGGCCACAAAGTAAAGGAAGTAATAATTCTTTCTTGGCCACCACTCTTCCTAAAGCAGAGTCACTTGATAGTTCTACACCCGCCCTCAGAACAAAGGAACAGTTTCCTGTTGTTAGCTGAGGTGTTTGTTAGGCTCTGGAGTGAGCAGCCAGGCAAGGTATGAGAGTGGAGGCAGCAATGCGCTAGTGCTGCTGTTTGTGGTCTTTGGTTTCTTGGAGCAGGACTTCAGGAGTTAGGATGAAGAGGGGGAAATAACATTTTAGTCTATAATTCAGCAGTAACCGTCAATGATGATCTTATTGAACACATTGTTATTCCTTATCAGCTTTGCCCTCTATTTCAGCACAGTACCATCATACAGGGGAGATAATTACTTAAGAAGACATTTCTTTTTGTTTGAACTGTCTTCTCAAAGTCTTTTCTCAACAATTACAGATCATAAAGAAGAAAAGATACCTCCTGTATATGACAGAATACCCTCATCTATAAATCAGTTAAAAGAAAAAAAATAAAGATTCAGCATTAAATATCTAAGTGTGATGCTGAAAATGTCATCACAGGGATTAAAAATAGTTACACAAATTATTGAATGAAATTTGCCTTTAGATACATAAGGAAGTGCCCTAGGTTCTTTGCAAATAAGGATTATCAGCACACAAGCTTGGTTAGCAAAAACTGTCACGAGAAACTAAATCAACTTTGTCAATGACACCCACATCTTATACTTCCTTACCCTAACACATTCTTGTCTTAAGTCTCTTACCCTTTGCATACATGTTTCTCCTCTGTGTTTGAGGCAATTTGGGGTGCTTGGCCTGAAGTAGGACTCTAATAACAAAAACAGCAACAAAATGAATAAAGAGATAAAGAAGATGGAAAGTAATAAAAAGTATATATGATTTTCAAGGTGTCATAGACCTAATAATTCTAGATATTTGTTCTTTACTACAATATTTCAATGTATTTAACTGTATTCATAGTATTTTTTCTTTATTAAAATACGAATTTTTGTCATTAGCATTCTTAAGCAATTCTCTTAACTTTTTTGATTTTTCTCATCTGTAAAAACAAGACAATTTCTCTACATGATCTCAAAAATCACCCAGCTCTCTGAGAGATCTTCAATAAATTTACCTTGATTTCACCTGAGATCAACTTAATCCACAGTCTGTTTGGATTATTTAGAATCAAGTGTCAAACCAAACGAAGTCAACATTTTCATCAGATTGCACAAAAACAATGGAGATCAATAGGATATTAAAACATCAAAGTAATTCTTCAGAATAATTTTTGCTTCATGGAGAATGATTGCTAATAGTTAAAAAGGAACTAGGTTCTGCCAGCTCTCAATCTTTCAGTGTTTGAGGAAATATTCAGTTATCACTACCAAACTTAAAACCCAGCTCTGCCCACAAACAATAAAGGCCCGCCCACAGGCAGTTGAAATACACACATACAAACACATATATATGCACAAAGTTCTTCTGCCCTGTCCCTAAATAAAGAGAAATTTTCATTCTATTTTTACATCTTTTATAATACCCTGCTTAACAGAGCGTGGCACAAAAAGTCATGCATCAACATCAACTCCTGACAATGCTCGTTATATGCCCAAGGCACATATTCAGATAAAGGGCATTTTGCAATTCCCTGAGTTGAATATTCTCCTTTAGACGTTTCCAGCTGAGTCACTATTTCTAATTCTTCTCAGTCCACAGATCTACTAGAGTGCAACACAAAACCACAGAAATGTCGAAAACAATGTTGGAAATAAGGATGGTAAAATCCCAAGTGCACGTATGAAAGAAAAAATGTGTATAAAATTGCTTCCAAACATATAAAATATATTTATTCTCAATTTGTAATATTTGGATTCCAGAGGAATTAAAGACTGAGAATTAAAATAATGCATCAATTAGAGAGCAAAAAATGCATCATTTTGGCTCAGTCTGTCATCTGTGGTGAATCATATTTATTTTTAGTTTAACCCAATTTAAGCATAAAAATGAAATAGCTCAGAAAAGCAGAAGACAGCAATAATCTCCTGACTCCTTAACAATTATTAGGACACATGACCCTCTAACTCTACACAACTGTCCTAACAATTTTCAAAAAGTTAGTATTTCTACTCAGCTCTCACATGTGAAAAGTTGTTGAAGTACTGAATTTTCTAAAATAATATCTTATAAACAGTATGTATGGAAAATAATTCACATTTATACTAATAGGCAATCAGTAGCCAGACACATGTGGTACTCTATATTGTGATTATATTCTAGATGAGTAAGAACTAATCTTTACCTCTTTAATATTTCATGATGTATATACTTTTCTACTTTCCCTCCTCACATCCACTTTAATTCCATTTAATCTTCACAGCAATAAGGCAAAGTAAGTACTCTTATTTTCAGTTTATAACTGGAAAACAAAAAAGCAACCTAGGTAAGGGAGGTTAAGTAACTTATTCAAAGTCTCACTACTGCTATGTGACAGAATTAGTAAGCAAACATAAGCCAATATGACTCTAACATAGAGTAGATTACATCAAAAAAAAAAAAAAAAGAAAAGAAAAGAAAACCCAACCAAACAACAAGTCACCTAAGGATCTCCAATACCTAAAAAAATTAACTTGATCTCACTTCGCCAGAACTCTTCCATTCAGACAGCCTAGTGCCAAGGCTTGTATCATAGGATACGTTATTAAATGTCCTCTATGAAGTTTCAGACTGAAAATATATCTAAGCAAACAATATAAGCCATCAACAACAACCTTGCCTTCCAAAGAAATCTGTGGTGTACAGCATATCCCTGAAAACTTTTATCCGTAAATGTGACATTCAATGTCTCTCAAAACTGTATTTTCATTATTTAACATTTTTTTCCAAAATCTTAAGTTTCATTCAATCTAAAGTTTGGAAATAAGATGACAGACTTTTCTTAAATCCTATGCCTTGTTTCTTCCTCTTTTTTTCCCATCTTTATAATGCCTATTTTTCATTGTTGTATACGTACTAACCATTCAATATCACTAAAAACTACTAAGGTTTTACATACAGAAAACATGAGTCTCTGAGTTTAAAGATTTCATTATATGGTAAGGGTAGGGAAGCAAAAAATAAAGACCTTCAGAATTGCTATGTATATTTACATGATCCTCTGTAAGCAGCAGTATCAGCTACTAATTATTGAGTGCCTATTATATGCCAGGTACTGTATCAAGTACTTTATGTATCTGATCTTGTTTTATTCCAGCTGCAAGCTTTTGAGCTATTATCACAAATAAAGTTAAAGCAAAAAGAACAGCTTCAGAAACGTTAAATAACTTGATCAAACTGATACAACTGACTAACAACAAGACAGGCTCTCTAACTCAAGTCTGTCTGACTTGTATATTTTATTTATTTAGTCTACCAAAGTCAGATAGGCCCAGGTTTAAATCCCAGAACTCTCACCAAAGCAGCACTCAAATTATTTGGAAAGGCAATAAATTAACTCAAAAAGTTTGCTGTAGATGAGAATGAGTATGGCCCGTCTAGAGACACTCTGAAAATACCCATGTGCTAGAGCAGAGGCTTCTCATTGGAAAGTGCCTGCCTATTCTCTAAAGTAGTTAGAGGTACGCTGGGAGAAGACCAGACCAAATTGGATAAGTGCCAACTCTGGACTTAAATATAGCAATTATGTAATTGCCAGAAAGAGACAATTAACAAACTAAACTGCAAACTTCACTGGTGAAGAATTTCCGAAATTTCATTCACACGCTCTTGGGCCCCTTCCTTTAATTCCATGCAGTGTCTGTCCATCTAGTAGCTATAGCATCCTCTGTAAAGTCACTGAATTGTCAAGGAAACAATAAAGCTATCACCATCAAGTAAAAATGGCTGGTGCCCTGCCCTGAAGCCCTGCTAATTAGAACTGCATGTGCAGAGAATCTATATTTGTCCCAGTGGGTGACCACAGTGACCTTTCACATCTGTGGATGTGGTAATACGTCTTGGGTTGGGCCATACTGGAAAGTCTGAGTGATGTCCCCCACCAAGAACTGAGTTATCTGATTCAGAATGTCAGAGTGTCAATATAATCTCATATTCAGTGCATTTTTTTTTACATTCTCATTCTAAGGTTTTAGTAAGTTACCTGCAATGTATACATACACATATACCCTTTTCCAATGACCAGACTCAGCTTTTTGGCAGTATCTTCTGAAGAGAGGTCTGAGAGTAGAACAGGGCACTGATGTCAGATTCTATGTTTACTGGCAGGGACAGATAGAAAAGTTTACATAGCACCTACAAAGATGGTGGTTCAAACCAGTTATTACTCCCTCCCTTTCCAAACAGTTAAATGTATCCTATTTTCTACTTTTAATTTACTGGGAGGTGTTGTTTATTTTACATATGAATGATATTATCAGGCAAAGAGACAAATCCTCGTTAGTATAAACAGCTGCACTTTGTATTTCTCATTCTCAAATCCAGCCATACCATCTTATCATAATAGCTATTGCCTGTACTGAGGAAAGTACCATTGGACATACCTATACCTCCCTTACCACACAGCAGCTTAATTCTAATCTGGCTTGAACAATTATTTAAAATAAGTTAGGTTTTACTTTTTAGGAATCCAAATATTCCTCTCACCTAACAAATGAATCTCAGCTTTATCACTAAAGATAAATATAAATATCTTTATCACTAAAGATAAAGATAAAAATGTCAAGATAAATTCATATATGGGAAGGAATGTTGGTGGCATTCTGAAAAAGGAGAGAGAAAAAATGGGTTTCCTCAGTCAACTGAGCACAATACAGATATGTTTCAAAGCTACCATTTCAGGTTTGTGTGAATAAAACTTTATCTATATGTCAGTCTCATGTGGCTACAAAGGATAAAGACAAAGATGACTGTAAAGAGTCAACTGACCTAATGCTAGAAAAGGACGCAAAACAGCTCCAATCTATACTTGGATGCCTTCATTTTCTTACTTAAATGGGAGAGGAAAATGGATAAAAAGAATTTAGTTACATAAGAATATTATGAAAATAAATGCTTGAGGAATATTCCGCAGCATAACTTTGAAGACGTGCCCAGAGCATTAATCCAAAGTAAAAAGGCAGAGACAACTGGCTGATTACCTAAATCTGTATTATGTTTCTAGGTTTGGTCACGCCTGTCAGTGTGCTTGATACACTAGAATTAGGGCCCCAAAGCGGCCTGAACTATGAAAATGTCTCTATGGCACAACCTACAGTAATTTTGTGGCTTAAAGAAAAAATATACTCCAATTTTTTAAAAAAGCCACCATAACAGATTTTTAAAAATCTCTTGCCCATCTTAGAATCTCTCAGCAAAATTCGGGAAAAGAATTACCTATATACAACAATGACAACAAGAATAAAAAAAATAAGAGTGTGAGTTTATACTTGTCTCTTGTGATGAAAAATATCAGATTCTGAAACAGCAGCAGCCATTCTATTCACAAGTAAGTGAAGCTTGCATATTGCAGTCACTACTACCACAGCTATCTGAGAGCATTTGGCAAGAGATATTCACTAGGATTTAATTCTAACGCTGGAAATCTCCCCTCATCATAAAGAGTTCTTCCAAATCATGGATTGTCAGCCTGGGGTCTGAACAGGCTTCAGGGCAGAGCATAAAATTGTATGATAAATTGTGCAAAGATATGGATTTTATGTAATTTCCTATGGAGAGAGTATGTAGATTTTATTATATTTGCAAAGGGTCTCATGAATTAAAAAAAAAAAAAAGTAAGAACAACTATTTTGGGTCCTGAACAAATGAAACCATATTATTTGTTCTAGTTTTCTGTTTTAAGGATCTCCTTTTACTAAGTCTAACAAGGCCACCTGAGATACATAAGACATTTGAACATTACCACTTAATCAGTCACTAATGACCAATGACTTTAACTTATAATAATCTATCCTCAATAGAGTACAATTCATGATATTCCATTCTCCGTACTCGGTCAGTGTTGGTTGTGACTACTGGCATCCACTGCAGTGATTACATCTCAGTAGTATTTGATTATGGTGGGTCATTCCACACTTTCCAGAATTCTTATTCATTTAGCATCTAACATACTGACTCCAAAATATTTTTCTAAAAAAATGTATGTTCTTTCCTGTCTTACTGTCTTATTCTTCCTTTCAGATATAGGATAAACTCAAAAAACTCAAACAGCCTCTCATTGATATTTCTGGTGGAATTAATGAGCAGCAAATGAAAAATCTAGTTTTAGTACTACTAATAATCGTTTGTCTTAACAGATCAACTTTCTTCTAAATTGTTCCACATGCTCTCTATTTTATTATTTCTTTTATTGTCAACATATAACATAATGTTTGAGATCTCAGGTTTTGGAGTTACTGGTTTTGAACCAGAAATTTCCCACTTACCAGCTGTGTGACCTTGGAAAATTTTCTTAACCTCTCTGAGCCTTAGGTTTTTTCATCTGAAAACTGAGCCTAACAATATAGTACCTACATCATAGGTTCTTGGGAAGATTAAATAAGAAAATGGGTATAAAACACAAGGCGTGGTACATAGAAATGTTTAGTGTTGGCTAAGCATTATATTTTAAGATAAATACTTCAAGTGTATCATAACTAAAGAAATGATTCACCTTCAGTAGAACAGATCTCATCAAGAAAGTCAAGCCCAAGAGATCAAAAGAATAGGCCAGCATAACAATACAGTTCAAACGAGTAAGGAACAGGTGGCAATCCTGGCACTCGAGTGGGGTGGACAGCAGATTACATAGACGGAGCTCCAGGACAGAAAAGGTGCAGAGCTCCACTTCAGAGAGAGGAAGCTTTAGGCAGTGGGGACCTCGCTTCATTAACTAGAAATCAGGTTTGGCATCCATTCCGA
Source organism: Stenella coeruleoalba (assembly GCF_951394435.1). NCBI lineage: Eukaryota > Metazoa > Chordata > Mammalia > Artiodactyla > Delphinidae > Stenella > Stenella coeruleoalba. Next base: position 14,795,571 of record NC_137149.1, on the reverse strand, counting down.
TCACTCTCAAGGATATTAATGGAATCTCAAGTAACTGATGTATTAGAGGGAGGGCTTTGTGTAGGAAAACAAAACACAGCAACAGATTGTGTCTACCTAGAAGAATAACTTGATGCTAGTTGACTAGTTAGTGGTCTCATAAGAATCTCCTTGGTGAGGGCCAAAACTGGCACAGAAATTCGAGATGCGGTTGGGCCTGCAGACAGGTATTAAGTAGTCCCAGCTGTGGGAGGTAGAAGTCAAGTAGATCATTATTTCATAAACATTTACAGTTGGATCCCCACTGCCAAATTAACAATAGCAAAATATCTACACCATTGCCTTAGGGATTTCTACTAGTCTCCCATCTCAAAATACTATTACTATCCTACCTGACCTCCATTAAAGAGCATACAGCTTAGAGCTGATTCTTGCTATCTACCCCTCTGGCCCTTATGTTTTTGGACTGTTTCTTGCTAACTAGATCCACTGACTTGGAAGTTGGATCACACTTCATCTTTGCACCAATCCCTCAGAGACTGCCCTCTTACTTTTTGGTCCTGACTCTCAAGACCTCAACTGGGCTAGAGGCCCAGATTCTAACTCATTTAGGAGGAGAGGGAAAAAGGCATCCAGGAAAGGGCACTGGATTTGGAGGCAGAAAAACGGGACTTGAGTCCAAGCTGTGCCGTTAAAGAGCAGTGTAGCTTTAGAAAACAACAGCTAACACTGATTGAGCTCTATTTTAATAATTAAACAACATTTAATCCTCACAAAACCCTGAAGTAAATTATATTATTATCTCCATTTTACAGTTAAGGAAACTGAGGTACAGAGAGGTTAAATATGTTGCCCAAGGTAACAAGTCTAGAACATCAGCAGAGTTATTAATCTTGGGGAGTTCTGACTCCTAACCAATATGTCACATTGCTTCACCATCACTTAACTTCTTTCAGAGACAGAAACACTTATAAAGCCAACCTACATGATGTGAAGGATTTTGTGAGCCTAAAGCACCATAAAGTATTAAAAGTGAAAAAGTGATGCGGATGTTGTGTGCTATGCAAATATAAATCACTGCTCTTTATTATTGTGTCCTCTTCAGCAGTTTTAACTTTTTCAGTTTTCTGTTTTGTTTTGTTTGGTTTGGTTTTGTTTGCTATCCAGAAATCATTGTTCTTTAGTCTTCCTTTTTCTACCTTTAAAGAAATAGATTCTTTGCAATAAAAATTTACCTATTTTCCTCCAGGTCACTTGTTCTGGCACATTTACAGATTGTGGCTGTGTTTGATTCTCCCTATACCTTTTGCTGATGGAATATTCTTTCCTGACTCATAAATTTATGGTCGTTTGAAATAGTAATTTGTTATAATAGAACATCCCATACAACATCTCTGCTTTCTTCCATGCTGGTAATTTTTCCAGGTTCCTCAAGTTTTCTTCTGATGCCTTAAGCCCTAGGTTAATCATTGTTATTATTGTATAAGCTGTCACACTTCTTCGACATTTCTCTGGCTGCACACTCCTATTTTCCAGCATTAGGTCTTCAGACTGCAACCCTCACTTCTTCACCTTTCTCATTCCTTTCTTCCCACTGACTAATATTTTTCTGTTTTTGAAACTCTTTTCACATCAGTGGATCATTCCATTCCCACCAGCTTTTAGAAGTAGACGAATAGAATTGAAAATTGCTACTCTAAAGAGATTCCCTAAAGGTGCTATTCCTGTTGAGATGAGTTTTATACAATTCGTGGGTTCTCAAAATTGCAAATTACCCAGTGGTGATTAATGGGCCCCAAAATGGAGTGACTATACCCCTGGGTAAAAGCAATATCAGAAAATACAGGTCCAAATGGTTTACAAGCGTCAGTGTTCTAAGGGAAATGGGATGTTTAGGGGCACAGACTTGGCTAACAGGCATAAATTATAACCACTGTTAGCAGAAGCCAAAAAGATGCCCAAAGATAGAATCATCTACTCTGTTCATACCTAACCAAAGTAAAAGAAAAAAGAACTGGCACTGGGTCAGTCTTCTTAACCTTCCCTCCAAAGAAGAGTACACCGAATACTCCTACTGCCCTAACCTCTACTTTCTGTTTTTAATATGATTATGTTCCTCCCTTTCTGACATACTTAGGACCTTTTTCTTGGCAGCTGCGATAGTTTTATGGTCCTTTTTTATGAATTTTAAGCATTCACTCCTTTTCTCCCTTTATTATCAGATGAAAATATCTATAAACAACTACATTCAACCTGTATTATGATCATCCTTTTCCTTTCTTTAAACTTTTCTTTTTCTGGTAGAGAACTTCAGAGTACTCACAGAATGACAGGATAATATCAGCTCTGTCATTTAATTTTTCCTCTCCCCTCCCCATGAGAATGAGAAGGTTGTTACAGTGATTTGTTAGGGTCTTTTAAAAAATTAAATAGGGACTTCCCTGGTGGCACAGTGGTTAAGAATCCACCTGCCAATGCAGGGGACATGGGTTAGATCCCTGGTCTGGGAAGATCCCACATGCCGCGGAGCAACTAAGCCCGTGTGCCACAACTACTGAGCCTGTGCTCTAGAGCCCGCGAGCCACAACTACTGAGCCCGTGTGCTGCAACTACTGAAGCCCATGTGCCTAGAGCCTGTGCTCCACAACAAGAGAAGCCACGGCAGTGAGAAGCCTGTGCACCACAACGAAGAGTAGCCCCCGCTCGCCACAACTAGAGAAAGCCCGCACACAGCAATGAAAACCCAATGCAGCCAAAAGTAAATTAATTTTTTTAATTAAACTTTTTATTAAAATATAACTGACATAAAACTACAGATGTTCAAAACTCATAAGTAGAAATATCAGTGAATTATTACAATGTGAAAAGAAGTTTCCCAGAACCTTGGAAGCCCCACCTCTACCCAATTACATCCTTGTCCTTCTCAAGGGACCCTGTCCTAACTTCTAATACCATAAATTAGCAGTGCCTGCTATTGAACCGCATATGGGCTCTTTAATACATTCTTTTGAGAATTGCTTCTTTCGTTTATATTATGTTTTATCCATCTTGATACCTGTAGCAGTAGTTATTCACTTTTAATGCTGTATTCTAGTCTACTGCATGAATATACTGCCATTTATTTATCCATTCTGGACATCTGGATTTTTTTCCCAAGTTTTTGCTATTATGAATACTGCTATGGAAAATCTTAACTTGTTTTTTGGTATATACATATATATATGTGACCATAATTCCATTGGCTATATACCTAGCAGAAGAATTGCTAGGTCATAGAAATGTGTCTTTAATTTTAATACATGCTTCCGATTTCCCAAAACACTGCACCAACAGCCATGGGAGTCCCAGTTGCTCTGTATCCTCACCAATACTAGGTATTGTCAGTTTTATGTTTGTTTGTTTGCCATCTTGGTCGATGCTAGAGGTATCTCATTATGGTTTTAACTTGAATTTCCCTGTTTCCTAAAGGAGTTGAACATATTTTCTTGTGCTCTTTGACCAACTGGATATCTTCTTTGTGAAGTCCCTGTTCAATATCTTGCCCATTGTTCTAATCAACTGTCTGGTTTTCATTATTGATTCATGATAGTTCTTCATCAGTTATATGTATAACAACCTTTGCCAAAGGTATACTAAATATCTTCTCCCACTCTGAGCTTGCCTTTTTCACTTCTTATTGATATCTTTTAATGAATAGACATTATTAATTTAATGTAGTTCAATTTACCATTCTTTTATTCTATGGTTAGTGTGTTTGTGCCCTATTTAAGAAATTTTGCCTAATCTAAGGTCATGAATATATGTCCTATGTTGTCTTCTTGAAGCTTTATTGTTTTACCTGTTACTTTTAGATCAACAATCAACCTGGAATTGATTTTTTATATGATTTGCTGCACAGGTCAAGTTTGCTTTTTTTTCATATCGGTATTCAATTGACCCAAACATCACTTCATGAAGAACTGTCCTTTCCCCACCCCTTGGCAATGCCAGCTTTGTCGTGAACTAGTGTGGTCTGTTTCTGGTCTCTCTATTCTATTCCATTGGTTTATTAGTCTAACCTAGCACTATCCTGTAGAGTAAGACTGAGACATTTTTGCTTTGCTTTGCTCTTTCTTAACTCTTCTTAGTGCTTTGCATTTCTATATAAATTTTGCCATCTAACTGTCAATATTTACCCAATTGTGGTAAAACTGATTACATTGATTTATAAGGTTTTTGTTTTTCAGCAGGTAATCAGGCACATAATTTCTTCATGACATGTCTCAACAAAAGCTTTAACTTATACAAAACCCAATGTCCATCCAGCCCCTTTCTGTTGGACGTAGCTCACAGAGCAACCACTTGTGCCTCTTTAGATCACAGAGCACTGATTTGCATATCCCTCCCTGAGGGTTCCTGTGTTCTGCTCTCTCTGGTTGTCTCTAAAACAACCGGATCTTTAGAGAAATCAGGATTGGTGTTTGATGATTCTATTTTCCTCTCGTTTCTAATCCTCTCCGTTTTCCTTTCTAAATTTATATTTAGTTAAAACTCCTAACTTCATTTTGCTGGTTATTTCACCTTTCTTCCATATGTCAATAAAAACAGCAGCCCAAAACTTGTTTACACAAAACTCAAAAGTCTTTCTGAACTCAAAAAGAAGAACATGAGAGCCAGAATCATTTCTCTTCAACAACATGAGTGTGCTGCTCATTTCTTGAACTAAAATGCCTGCTGTTAATTCACTTTTATCTTTAGCCTTTAACTGAAACTTCAGAATAAGTCCACATTCTTTCCAAGAGAAGCAGAGAAAAAGATGGACTTTGGAATCAGAACAACTGGGTTCAAATCCAGGTTTGACATTTAGTAGCTGTGCTTAGGGCAAACTGTTTGACGAGAAGACTGTATGTTATAATATATTCCAAACATCTAAAACAGGGTCTGGTGCTTAGGAGTTTCTTGTCAACTGCTGCCCTTTTGTCTTCTATTTCAGTAAAATTCTCTTTCTTAAAACATATTTTACAGAAACTATAATCTTTGTCCTTGGTGCTATGATTAACTTCTGTCTTCATTCTTAATCCTACTATCCCTCTCACTTCTTTTCTACTGACACCCTATAAAATCTCATATACTGCTTTTATTATTGCTTCTTCTTCCCTAATACACTTAAGCTCTAATTATACCTGCCTTTATCACTTGTTTATCAACTTTCCATAATTTTTTTACCTTTGTTGTTTCTGTTCATAATTTCTACTAATTTTTTGTAGTTGGGTATCTTTGTTAATTCTTACTTTGGCAGCATTCTATGAATCCAGTGTCTTTAGGTCAGTCAACTCCCTCCGGGCACTGTAGCCTTCCTTGTCAGTCACCTCCAATACTGTCCTTTCTGGACTTCCCACTTGCACAAGCAACCTCTGCACATGCTTGTCACCTCCACAATGCTGCAGCAACTTCACCACCTGCCACCTCACCCGCTGAAGCCAAATATGGACATGTCACTCCATTCGAAGCTAATTTAGGGAGAATGTGTCTCCTCCTCTTTAGCTAACATCTCATCTGATACAACTCATTCAATGCTCCATTAAACATGCATATCATAAACAGATTTTAGCAAAAACAGCTCCTTTCATTTTTGTTCTGCATCTGGGAATGTATCTCTGTAATAGGTACCAAGAGAAACATAAAATAACTACATCCCTCCGATGACTGGGCTGTGGTTGGGTCAGCTCATCTGGCTGACTTCATCCCTTAGGATGGGTTCTTTCCCTCCGAAAAAATCCTAAATTCCTCTTACAAAGAAGCACCTGGCAGGCAAATTCTAGCAGGTTCCCAGAGAACCTCAGATATGTCTAAATTAGCCTCAATCAAGAATGAATAGGACTCCTATTGCACTATCAAGTGTACAAAAATACCGCCCTTCTATACTGTATTTATACACACTGAGTCTAGGAATGTGACTTCTTGTTTTTCGTCCTAAAATACAGTTGGCTTCCCCTCCTGCCACTACCCTTCTTATAATATATGGGGAAGGTGGCTTGATCTTTAATAATTTTTTTCCTTTCACATTTCATTTGGAATCATATACATGTACTTATCTGATCTTCTCTCTTCACCAGAATATAAATCTTCCAACATGATTGTATTTTTAAGACAGTCATATCGTGGTTTGAATAAAGAAAATTCCGACCCTGTAAGATTTTCCCCTCTTACTGACCAGCAAAAATAGCCACAAATCCAGGTCTTTCATGCACAATATATTTTCCTTTTGGTATTTAGTCTTATTCCTTGCACTAAGTTATACTTGCATGTCTCTTGCCTCAAATCCCTAAGGTCGCTTAAAGTTCTCTGTGCTCTTAAGGCATAGAATCACAGCAGGCTCAGATCAGATAGTACTACAAAGATCAGTAAGTTCAAAAGCTTCAGAAAACACATTAGGAAATTGAAACAAAACGTTTAAGAGACTTGCCCAAGGTCATACAGGTAGTTTTTTTGTTTTGTGTTTTTTAGGTACACGGGCCTCTCACTGTTGTGGCCTCTCCCGTTGCGGAGCACAGGCTCTGGACGCGCAGGCTCAGCGGCCATGGCTCACGGGCCTAGCCGCTCCGCAGCATGTGGGATCTTCCCGGACTGGGGCACAAACCCGTGTCCCCTGCATTGGCAGGTGGACTCTCAACCACTGCGCCACCAGGGAAGCCCCAGGTAGATTTTTTTGATGTGCAGGAAAAATATTTTTTAATTTGTCACTGTCATAGCAGAGTTATTTTTTTTTAATTTACATCCTATAGTAGATTCCTCTTAATATCACTTGCTTTTACTCAGGACATGGCTGAATCAAGGACATTTATAAGACAAATCTGCTAATACCCAACGCAATACAAAGCATTACAAAGCCAAAGATTAAGGAGGCTTAAGGAACCTTGGGGGAAGATATAAATATTTCATCCACTTGGCCTCATCCTATGTGGCTAGAATTCTAAGGCAGTGATGATGACAGTGGGTCTTATTGTCTTTCTTTTAGGCCAGGACTGGGGATCTAGACTGATGTATGAAAGACTTAAATTTCCTCTCATCCACTCCCATCACTCAGAAGTAACAATGAAATAGACAATTTCTTATTGTTCTCTTAATTATTTCACTATATGAACTGACACAGGAGAAACAGTTCCACTAAAAACTATTTAGAAATAACCATATTACTATTTGCCTACTTTATTCACGTGGTCACAGATATATTTATAATAAGACTCGGTTGTTTTAATAATACTTCCTATTTGTTAAATATATTCATTAAAGAAAGAGTAGCACTCATTCTTCTCCTTTAATTTATAGTTAGAAACTTAATCAAAGCCTGGTCATAGTGTCACCTTGGTGATTAGTGATTTAACTGAGACAAGGACATGGACCCCAAATTCACATGTTAATACCTCATTTCATTAGAACCAACTATTTTGATTTATCCATTTATCTCAAGCTTATTTATTTCTAACCAACCTACACTGTCAAGTATTACATAAAAATTCTTGCTGATGAAAGGGATTTGTTCATCATTTTCGAACAAAGGACTTTGCTGAGTTTCTGAATCAAGAATCAGTGAACGGCATTTTTTACTTGATCCAGTTATTAAGTCACTGTTATATATGCTGCCAAATATCATCTACCTCACTCTTAGGTACTAGAGTATAAGCACTACTACTACTATTACTACTACTACTACTACTACTACTACTATATTCTGAGTGAGCCATAAAATAAAGATTGGGTCATTCTTCTCTAACATGGAAGAAAAAACATAAGAGTGAAGGAAAGAGCAGTGCTATGAATTCTGAAACTACATGAGCAATTTGTTCAAAGCCAAACCTCAAACAGACTGAAAAAGCTATAATTTTTAGTTAATTTTAACAGCATAAGAAAGGAAGCAAATATCTTTATCCATTTGGCACCACCACCTCCTTATTTTACATTGTACAGTTATCATTCTTGCCCTTGAATCATAAATCTCCAGAACAAGATATGGATCCATTTTAAAGGTCCTTTCTAATAATTCAAAGATTAAACACCTCAACTTCATGCAAGTGAAGATAGTTCTCCAATTATCTCTTCTACAAGTTTCATTTCTTTGGAAAATTATTTAAAAGAGGAAATACCCACACAGCTAGGCTCACTTAATGCAACTGTAATTTTAGTTTGGAAAATGCAGCTTTTGGGAGGTGTGGCCAAGATGGCAGAGTAGGAAGACCCTGAGCACACCTCTTTCAACTGACACACCAAAATTACAACTATTTACAGAGCAATTATCTACGAGAACAGCCTGATGACTAGCAGAAAAGATTTTTCACACCTAAAGATATAAAGAAGAAACCACAAAGAGATGGGTAGGAGGGGCTGAGACACAGTATAGTCAAGACTCACATACCCAGGTAGGCTATGCACAAAAAGGAAGATAATCACAATTGCAGAGTTTCTCCGCAAAAAGAGAGGGGTCTAAGCCCCACATTGGGCTCTGCATCCCCGGGGTCCTGACCTAGGAAGATGAGCCCCCAGAACATCTGGCTTTGAAAGACAGTGGAACTTGCATATGGAGAGCCAGAGGGTTGTAGGAAACACAGACTTCACTCTCAAAGGATGCATGCAAAATCTCACACACTCCAAGCACAGTGCAGAGTCAGTAATTTGAAAGAAGCCTGGGTCAGATACACTTTCTGATCTTAGAGGGCCTCCTGAAGAGGCAACAGGCAACTGGGACTGCCGCAGGGGACACAGATGCTGACAGCAGCCATTTAGGGAAGCTCATTTTATCATCAAGACATTGTGCTGGCAAGTGACATTTTGGAGTCTTCCCACTAGCCTATCAGCACCTGCCCACCAGGGGCTCACCTGCCCACCACCAAGACCAGCACCAGTCCAGGAACCCCTAAGTCATGAAGCCATCCATGCAGGTACCTGGCTCTGCCCACTAGAGGGACAGCACCAGCACTGCCCTCTCACCCCAGCCCTGCTGCCAGTTGCCCTGGAATCTGGCCCCACCCACCAGTGGGCTGAAACCAGACTCCAGACTCCCTGGCCCAGTAATCAATCATTCCACAGCCCAAACGTAACCACCAGTGGGGAAGCACCAACCCCAGGCCCTGCCAGGCACCACAGCCAGTCACCCGAGGACCCAGCCCCACTCACCATCAGGCTGGTGCCAATGGGGCCAGGGACAAGCCCTGCCTACTAGGACACCACAGTAGTTGGCTGCACCACAACAGAAGTGTCAATACAGGCCACATAGGAGGGACCCCTACAGCATTTAGCTCTGGTGAAAAGAAGAGAATATGCTGCTGGGCTCCACAGGACATATCCTACATAGCCACTGCTCCAAGATCAGGAAACATGACTGACCTAGCTAATACATAGAAAAAACACAGAGAATTAGGCAAAATGGAAAGACAGAAAAATGTGTTCCAAACAAAGAAACAAGACAAAAGCCCCAAAGAAGATCTAAGCAAAGTGGAAAAAAAAAATCAGCCAATAAAGAGTTCAAGGTAATGATCATGAAGTTGCTCAAAAAAGTTGGGAGAAGAATGGCTAAACACAGAATTTTAACAAAGAGTTACAATACATAAAGAAGAACCAACAAAGATGAAAAATATAATAACTGAAACTAAAAATACACTAGAAATCAAAAGTAGATTAGATGGTACAGAGGAATGGATGAGCAAACTGGAAGACAGAGCTGAACAGAAAAAAAATTTAAAACATGAGGACAATTTAAGAGACCACTGGGAAAATATCAGGCATACAAAGATTCACAATACAGAGGTCTCAGAAGGAGATAAGAGAGAGAAAGAGGCAGAGGAATTATTTGAAGAAATAATAGACGAAAACTTCCCTAACCTGGGAAAGGAAACAGTCATCCAGGTCCAAGAAGCATAGAAAGTCCCAAACAAGATAAACCCAAAGCCATACATTATATTTAAAATGGAAAAAAAATAAAGATAGGGAGAGAATATTAAAAGCAGTCAAGGGAAAAGCAATTACTTTCATACAAGGGAACTCCTGTGAGACTACCAGCTGACTCTTCAGCAGAACCCTGCAGGACAGAAGGGAGTGGCATGATATACTTAAAGTGATGAAAGAAAAAATCCTACAACTAAGAAATCCACCAAGGCTATCATTCAGATTTGAAGGAAAGATAAAGAACTTTATAGACAAGCAAAAACTAAAAGAGTTCAGCACCACAAAACTGACTTTACAAGAAATATAAAAGGCACTTCTCTGAGGGGGGAAGAAAAGACCACAACTAAACATGTGAATACTGCAAAGAAAAATTCCATTACTAAACGCAAATATATAGTAGAGGTAGTAGACCAACCATTTATAAAGCTGGTAGGAAGATTAAAAGAAAAAAGTAGTAAAATAATCTATATCCACAATAAGAAGTTAAGGAATACACAAAACAAAAACATGTAAAATATGATGTAAAAACCTTAAACGGGGAGGGGGTGGGGGTAGTAAAAATACCCAGTTGTTAGAATATGTTCAAACTTAAGAGATCATCAACTTAAAATAATTACATAAATAAATATATAGGTTGCTATATATAAACCTCACGGTACCCACAAATCAAAAATCTATCATACATATACACACAAAAAAGAAAAATGAATCCAAACATAACACTAAAGATACTCATCAAATCACAAGGGAAGAATGCAAAAGATGAAGAAAGGAACAAAGACTTACAAACAACCAGCAATAATTACATACCTACCAATAATTACTTTAAATGTAAATGGCCTAAATGCTCCAATCAAAAAGACCCAGAGTGACTGAATGGATAAAAAAACAATGACCATCTATATGCTGCCTAAAAGAGACTTACTTCAGATCTAAAGACAAACACACACTGAAAGTGAGGAGATGGAAAAAGGTACTCCATGCAAATGGAAATAAAAATAAAGCTGGGATAGTAAGAGTTACATCATAAAAAATAAACTTTAAAACAAAGACTGTAATAAGACATAAAGAATGACATTACATAATGATAAAGTGAGCAATCCAAAAGATATAACAATTGTAAATATTGATATATATGCACCCAACATAAGAGCATCTAAATACATAAAGCAAATATTAACAAATATAAAGGGAGAAATTGACAGTAAAACAATAATATTACAGAAATTCAACACCTCAGTTACATCAATGGACAGATCATTCAGACAGAAATTCAATAAGGAGATACTAGCATTAAAAGACACATTATATCAGATGGACTTAACAGATACAGATACAACATTCCATACAAAAGAAGCAGAATACACATTCTTTACAAGCACATGGAACATTCTTCAGTATAGATCACACGATAGGCCACAAAAGATGTCTGAATAAATTGAAGAAGACTGAAATCATATCAAACATTTTTTTTAACCACAATGGTATGAGACTAGAAGTTAACTACAAGAAAAAACTGCAAAAACCATAATGAGAAGGTTAAACAATATGTTACTAAACAATCAATGAGTAACTTAATAAATCAAAGAGGAAATCAGAAAATAACTGGAGACAAAATAAAATGGTACCACAGTGATACAAAATCTATGGAACACAGTAAAAGCAGTTCTAAGAGGGACATTATAGCCATACAAGCCTATCTCAGAAAACAAGAAAAATCTCAAATGAACAATCTAATCTTACACTTAAACGAACTAGTAAAAGAACAAACAAATTCCAAAGTTAGTAGAAATAATAAAGATCAGAGCAGAAATAAATGTAATAGAGACTAAAAAAAATATAAGAGATCAACGAAACTAAGAACTGGTTCTTTGAAAAGATGAACAAAACTGATTAAACTTTAGCTGGACTCATTAAGAGAAAAAAGAGAAAGGGCTCAAATAAATAAATCAGAAATAAAAGAGGAGATGATAAAACTGACACCACAAAAATACAAAGGATCATAAGAGACTACTATGAAAATTATATGCTAATAAAATGGACAACCTAAAAGAAATGGAAAAATTTCTAGAAACGTACAATCTCCCAAGAATGAATCAGGAAGAAATAAATAATATGAACATACTATCAGTAATGAAAATGAATAAGCAATTTTTAAAACTCCCCCAAAAAAACAGTTAGCATCTACCTTTCTCAAACCATTCAAAAAAATTGAAGAGGAAGAAATGATTCCAAACTCATTCTATGAGGCCAGAATTACCCCGACACCAAAACCAAAGACAATGCAAAAAAAGAAAACTATGGGCCAATATCTCTGATGAACATCGATGTAAAAATACTCAACAAAATAGTAGTAAACTGAATTCAACAATACATTAAAAGGACCATAACCATGAAGTGGGACTTATCCCAGATATGCAAGGATGTTTTAATATCTACAGATCAATTAATGTGATATACCACATTAACATTAACAAATTGAGGAATAAAAACCATTTGTTATTCTCAAAGATACAGCAAAGCTTTTGACAAAATTCAACATCCATTTATGATAAAAACTCTCAATAAAGTGGGTATAAAGAGAACATACCTCAACATAATAAAGGCCATATATGGAAAGCAAACCTAGAGCCAACGTCATATTCCATGATGAAAAGCTGCAAGCTTTTCCTCTAAGATCAGAAACAAAACAAGGATGCCCAGCCTCACATAAATAAAAATAAAATACTATGTTTATCCAACATAGTATAGGAAGTCCTAGCCACACCAATCAGACAAAAAAAAAAAAATCCAAATTGTAAAGGAAGAAGTAAAACAGCCACGGTTTGCAGATTACATGATACTATACACAGAAATTCCTAAAGATACCACCAAAAAACTACTAGAGCTTATCGACAAATTCAGTAAAGTTGCAGCATACAAAATTAATATACAGACATCTACTGTATTTCTATACAATAACAATGAACTAATGGAAAGGGAAATTAAGGAAACAATCCCATTTACAATCATATCAAAAAGAATAAAATACCTAGGAATAAAACTGCTTAAGGAGGAAATAAACCTGTACTCTGTAAACTATAAGACTCACGAAAAAACTGAAGGCAACATAGACAGATGGAAAGATATACTGTGTTCATATAGCAAAAATTAATATTGTTAAAATGACCATATACCCAAGGCAATCTACAGATTCTATGCAATCCTTATAAAAATACCAAGAGCATTTTTTTTTTTTTTTTTTTTTTTTTTGCGGTACGCGGGCCTCTCACTGCTGTGGCCTCTCCCGTCGCGGAGCACAGGCTCCGGACGCGCAGGCTCAGCGGCCACGGCTCACAGGCCCAGCCGCTCCGCGGCACGTGGGACCCTCCCGGACCGGGGCACGAACCCGTGTCCCCTGCATCGGCAGGCGGACTCTCAACCACTGCGCCACTAGGGAAGCCCTACCAAGAGCATTTTTTAGAGAACTAGAACAAATAATTCTAAAATCTTTATGGAAACACAAAAGACCCCAAAATAGCCAAAACAATCTGGAGAAAGAATAACAAAGCTGGAGATACCACTCTCCCAGATTTCAAACTAAAGTACAAAGCTCCAGTAATAACAAAAGTATGGTACCAGCACAAAAACAGACACACAGATCAATGGAACAGAGTGAAGAGCCCAGAAATAAACCCACGCACATATGGTCAATTAATGTACCACAAAGGAGGTGAGAATATACAATGGAGAAAAGACAACCTCTTCAATAAATGATGTTGGGAAAACTGGACAGCCAGTTGCAAAAGAATCTCAAAATTTTTTAAATAGGGCATATTTCAACTTAGAAGCTTTTGCACATTGACAGAATGAAAGGACAACCTACTGAATGGGAGAAAATATTTGTAAATGATACGACCAAAAAGGAGTTAATATCCAAAATCTATAAACAGCTCATACAACTCAATATCAAAAACAAACAACCAATTAAAAAATGGGCAAAAGACCTGAATAGACATTTTTCCAAAGAAAACATACAGATGGGCAACAGGCACATGAAAAGATGCACAACATCACTAATCATCAGAGAAGTGCAAATCAAAACCGCAATGAGATTATCACCTCACATCTGTAAGAATGGCTATCGTCAAAAAGACCACAAATAACAAATATTGACAAGGATGTGAAGTAAAGTGAACCCTTGTACACTGTTGGTGGGAATCTAAATTGGTACAGTCACTATGGAAAACACTATAGAATTTCCTCAAAAACTAAAAATAAACCTACCACATGATCCAGCAATTCTATTCCTGGGTATATAGCTGAAGAAAATGATAACACTAATTCTAAAAGATACATGCACCCCAAGGTTCATAGCAGCAGCAGTATTTACAATTGCCAAGATATGGAAGCAACCTAAGTGTCCATCAAGAGATGAATGGATAAAGAAGATGTGAGATATATATATATAGATATATATACATATAGACAGATATAGATATGTATATACCCACACACACATACACACGCTACTGGAATACTACTCAGCCATAAAAAAGAATGAAATTTTGCCATTTGCAACAACATGGATGGACCTGGAAGGTATTATTCTTAGTGAAATAAGTCAGACACAGAAAGACAAATACTATATGTTTTCATTTATATGTGGAATCCAAAAAATATAATATACAAGGAAATATAACAAAAAAGAAACATACTCACAGATATAGAGAACAAACTAGTGGTTACCAGTGGGGAGCGGCAAGATACGGGTAGGGAATTAAGAGGTACAAGCTACTATGTACAAAATAAATAAGGTACAAGGACATATTGTACAACACAGGGAATAGAGGCAATATTTTATAGTAACTATAAATGAAGTATAATCTATAAAAATTTTTAATCACTATGCTGTACACCTGAAACTAATATAATGTTGTAAATCAACTATACCTCAATTTAAAAACATACAACTCAATAAAGAATGGGCAAACTATTTTATCAGATACTTAACCAAAAAATTCATGAATTCATATATACACACACACATGCAGATAGCAAATAAACACATGAAAAGATGCTCCCTATCATTAATCATTAGAGAATTGAAAATTAAAACCATAATATGATACCCCTACACAACTACTAGAATGTCTATTTTTTTTGAATGATGATATCATATGCTGGCAAGAATAAAGAGAAACTGGAACTCATACTTTGCTGGTATGAAGGCAAAATGAAGACACTTTGAAAAACAGTTTGCCAGTTTCTTATAAAATTAATCACACACTTACCATACGACCACTAATCCCACTGGTAGACATTTAGCCTAGATCAATGCAAACATATGTCCACAGAAAAACCTGCATACAAACATTTATACTTGCTTATTCATAATTTTCAAAAACTGAAAATAGCTCATATGACCATCAACTGGTAAACAGATGAACAAACTGTGGTATGTTTACATAATTAAATGTTATACTATTCATCAATCAAAAGAATGAACCATGGATACATACAACAACATGGATAAATATCAAAGGCAATATGTGGAGTGTAAGAAGACAGACTCAAAAGGCATCATATTGTATGATTCTATTGATATCATATTCTGAAAAAGACAAAACCATAGTGACAGAAAAGATCAGTAGTTGCCAAGGTACAGAGTGGGTTGGAGCACTCTGACTATGAGTGAGCACAAGGTAACTTTCAAGAGTGACAGAAATGTTCTATATCTTGATTGTGATGGTGGTTACATAACCATCATATTAAAATACATAATAGGATAATATCTCATTGGTTAAAATAAGAATGTAAAATTCATACTGATGAAAGAGAGAGAAGGCAAGTTCTATTTTCCATTGAATTCCAGCTAATAATTATAGAAGGAATAACAGAATTAGAAAATCACCATTTGGCAACCATATTATAATTACTGAGACAAAAATCAGCAAACAATGCTAAAACTAGTAAGTGAAAGTTTCATAAGGAATAGAACACTTACCCAGATTCAAAGTATCTCCCACAAAATAATTAATTAGTTATTAAGAAATACAAATTACTGATTAATGAACTACAGAGTGGAGAAACCAGGTAGATACTGAATTAACATTACTAAGTAATGGCACAAATTGATATTATCTTTTCCTGGTATAAAATACAGTGAAGAAAGCATCACTTCTGTAACATTCCTGCCAAAAAAAGCATACTCTGAATCTAAGCATGAGGAAACATCAGACAAATCTAAACTGAGAGATATTCTACAAAATAGTTGGCTTGTATACTTCTAAAATGTCTAGGTCAAGAAACAAAGGAAGGCCAAAGAATTGCTCCACATAGAAGGAAAATAAAGAGACATGGTAATTTGATGAAACTCTTGATCCTGAACTGGTTCCTCCACCAGAAGTTTTGTCTTTACTATTGTATATGTTCTCCTCCTCCTCCCCTCCTCCCCTTTCCCCCCTTCCCTTCCTCCTGCCCCATCTTTCTTCCCAATCATCCCCCTTCCCTTCCTCCTTCCCCATCTTTCTTCCCAATAATCCTCCTCCCCTTCCTCCTCTTCCTCCTCCTCTTCTTCTTATCTACTGCTATAAATGACATTATTGGGACAAACACTGAAATTTGAATGAGGTTTGTGGGTTATAGTATTCTTGTACCAAGGTTAATTTTCTGAGTTTGATATATTTTATGTATTATAGAAGAGTAGGAAATACACACTGAGGTATTTAGGAATAACAGAACATCACATCTGCAACAGACTCTCAAGTGGAAAGAAAAGATAAATAATAGAAATAGATGACAGAATAGTACATACATACATACATACATATATACATAGATGGGTATGTAGATGGGTACATAGATGGGTATGTAGATGGGTACATAGATGGGTATGTAGATGGGTACATAGATGGAAGAGGCAAATATGCTAAAATGTTAACAATCGGGGATTAAGATGAAGGCTAAACAAGAGTTCTTTGTACTGTCCTTGCAACTTTTCTTAGAGTTTGAAAGTATTTCAAAACAAAAGGTTTAAAAACAAAAGCAGTATTGTATCTCCTCCCTCCACCACCCCCCTCTTTTTTTTCTTGAATTCCACAAAGATATAAATGACCAGTTAGGAAAACTCATTACTGCATTTTTTCCTTACATTCTCCTATAGTTTTTCAGATTTTAAAAAAGACATAAAAGCTGCAATATTAAGGAAAAAACACTTCTATGAAAACCGTGAAGATTTTACAGTCGTGTTTTCTCATTTAAGTGACCATTATAGGCTCTTTCCTTTAACTTAGTCACATTTCAGGGTTGTAAATACAACCGGCTTTGTGACTTTCTCATAAAATCTATTTAGTATTAAGGTTTCCCTAAAATAAAACACACCCCTGAAGAGAGCCTTTTGACCTGACACAACACAGCGTTGGAATAAAAAATACTTTTCTGGTGAAATATTTGAAAACCCACAGTCATTTAGTGATACATATGTGCATGCTTGAACTGAAAGTATGAGCCTAGTTTGAATGAGGTTTGTGGGTGTATAATTACCAGTATTAAATTACGTGCTCAACATTGACTTACGGCCATATTTATTATTGCTATTAAAAATGCTGACTGCAACATGTGACATGTTCTTATGGTAATATGTGGCCCTTATCTAAAATAAAGCACTCCATTTTCTCTTTGCATGACCCTTGTGAATGAGGTCTAATAAACTTGATAGAGTTTTTAGTGGTGGAAGCATGTTGGAAAGAAAATTCTAGTACTGATTACTTCTAAAATTAACATAAGAACACAAGGTTGGAATGTTGTTATTCAAAATCCACAGAAGCTGATTAAAGAGGAAAAAAAATAGCTCTAGCTATAAAACCCAGAGTGCTGCTTTGTTCTAAATAACTCGATGCACCCACAACCCAACACAATAAGTCCAACGAAAAATAGAAGAAATTGAGAAAGCTGAGTTGTTAATTTTGAGTTTTTCTGTTTTGTTTTCCTGTTGTTGTTTTGTTTAGTTGTTAATGTTGAGTTTTTTGTTTTCTTGTTGTTGTCTAGTTTACCTAATCCATTCAAATGTGAAATATATCCCCAAATAGGCAATAAATACAAGGTATCTATAACTCTAATGGTTTCACATGTTCACAAGGCCAGAAAGAAATGAACAGTGCTTGCTGGATGTCCATCTTTAAATTCAGTCACAGGTTCCTGGACAAATGCTGGGTAGATTCTTAGGAATGAGTAAAGAGCTGTGAGTCATACTGCTCATTTCCTAATGCCAGTCAGACCTGCAACAGGCCTTCACCACAGTGTCACTGCTAAAAAGGTTTTGATGTACCTATTAAAAAAAAAAAAGACTCTGGGGTAATTTTTTGGGAGGAGAGGGGGTGGATTAGTTGTTAAAATACTCTAATTTTGTTTTAGTTGCCTAAGTAATTAAACCTGTGAAAGAGCAGGGCTGTAGCTCTCACCTCTCCTTTACTCTTCATTCCACTAGGGTAAAAAAATTTTAAAGGCAAAAAAAGCAACCTATACTGGAGAAGGCATCAACAACCAACAGGTAGAACAATCCCTAGTGGTTTTATAGAAAGAGGAATTATACATTTTCACAATAAGATAAAAAGCTTTGAGTCAACAGAATGTTCCTTAAAGGCCAGAAAATGTAATCTTTTTTATTTCCAGTCTAGCCTGAAACAGGCCTCTATGAGTCCCCAGGCTATCTTTCTCCATAAAAGGGGCTCTGCCATCTCATTGTAAACTGAGTTTTCATTCATTTGGAAAATATGTCTACATTCTAACTGCAAATCCAAAAAAAAAAAGTACAGTCATAACAAAGGGGAACAAAAATATGGCTTATATAAATTTTTTTAAATTAAAAATAATGCCCCATCTTCCAGGATCCTTGTCAGACCATCACTCAATCAATGTTACTGGGCAGTAATCTGCTCTATGCATGAGGTTTTAAATCAAATCTTGCTCTAAAGGCTGAGGTTTAGGAGTACTGCCTAATCCATGAACTGATCCTTTGAAAAATCACGTGCTCTATATAAAAACACAATCCAATCTATTGTTTCCAGTTGAACTGTATACAGAGATACTGTGCTCTGATGTAGAGAGATAGGATGAAAAATTATGACTTTTAGCAAAATAAGTAAAACTAATCATTTTTTATAATCTGATATTATTTAATTTTCTGATTAGAACACTGATACAAGGTGAACTGCACTAAAATTACAAAGTGTTCTATAGCAAGAGTTTTATTTCTCTTTGCTATGATGATCTAAGTAGCCCTTGAAACCTAGATGACATTGTTGTGAACCTACCTAAGATAATTTGGTTTTGTAAATCTTAGGTTCTTTCTGGTAGAAAACAACAGTCAATGAAGGAGAAGAGGGTTAGCTACTCCCCACAACTTCATTGGTTCTAACCGAAACAAGTTTCAAAGCAGCTACCCCACATTTCAACATTCATTAAATAAGCAGACATACGCATTCCTTCAACATGATAAACTCGATGAAGTGCCGGCTCTATCCTTTCAAGTGTCCTTGCATGAAAAGCTAATTCAGTCAGGACTGGCTAAATGATCTGTGGAGCCCAGGGCAAAATAAAGGTGGGGAGTTCCTTCTTCAAAAATTATACGAATTTCAGGATGGCAAGAGCAGAGCATTAAACCAAGTGTGAGTCTCTTCCAAGCACAGGTCACATGAGTACAAAGCCAGTCATGCACTCAGCACAGACACAATATTCCAGAGACAAGATTCGGGTACTTTACAGTCAGTATCAGGCAAGAAGAGATTTAATGATGGATTTACACTGCTAGACAAATAACTGATTTGAAATCCAGCCTGAGGTGCTACAAAGGGAAACTGATTTTTGATATTCAGTATGCTTACTAGCAATATTAGTTACTGGTACAAATAACAGAAGTTCTCACAGTAGCTACCTCTGTGTAACTTTGGCTTCTTGCTTAAACACAGAAAACAATCCTGAATGGTGCTTTCCTAATTAGGGCAACAAGCTGCCCCTGGAGTGAAACTTAATCCAACTGGCACATAGGTAATCACTCTGACTAAAAGCATATCTAAATCATAGGCATCATAAAAGACAGTGATTCCAAAGAACATGTTCTATAGACAAAAGGATGTACAGGAAGTGTGGTTTGGCTTTCAATCAAAACTAGGAATCTCAATCAGATACAAAAAGAAAAGAGAAAGTATATTAGCATCACTACAGGTGAATAAATAAATGTAATTTGGGAGGAAAAGTGATTTTTGGTGGTACCTGAATTTGTAGTGTTTGATTGTTCCTGGTTGATGAAATATAATATCCTCTTGACCTAGGGTTAAAGCAAGTTATCATCCATGAATGATACTACAACTCTGTTTAGATCTTCAGGAATTGAGAGTTGTCAGCCCAACTCTCCTCTGGGATCCAGGACCCAAAATTTAAAGAGAAACTTCCCCTTACTTTCCCCTTGCCTCCTCCTCCTGTTCTCACAGATACATCCCTCAGACCAGAAGTTCCTGAAAAATGTAACAATTAAGCAAACCTGCCAGAAGCTAAGAACAAAAGGATAGTTAAAATGAAAATTCCAAAGATTAAGGATAAAAGCCTTAGTCTTGGAAAAAGGAAGAAGTTGTACAACCAGAACAGAAATAAAACCCCAAAGATAGTCAATAAGATTCAAAGAGAGATCTGGGAAGCGCAGGTCAAAGGACAGGCTCCAAAAATTTCAGATCTTAACACTGTCCTTCCTTTCCATCAGAGAGGGTCAAGTTTTTACATACATTACACCCTAGTTAATCCTCATAACAATCTGCAGAAGCACTTAATGACCACCTTCTTTTCCAGATGAGAAGACAGATTAACTGATTTACCCATAATCACACAGCAAACAAATGGCTGCCCTCAGTTAAAACTCAGATCTAACTCCAGAAACTCTAATCTTAACACTACTCAGTGTTGCCTCATGTTGAAAGGGGATGAAGGTAAAATTCTAGGGGATGAAGCAGGAATGGGACACTGATTACCAGCATGAATGCAACGAGAAGAACTGCAGGGTTGGATGACAGATGGATGAATACATAGGTAGGTAGGTAGATCGATATAGATAGATAGTCACATTTTACTAGCTTCTGAATTCTTCATCTTAGAGTAATATAAAGGGAACTTTGCTCCCCTCAGTTGATAGCACAATAAAAAAGCCAGTTCAATAGTTCCGAATGTTTCAGCAAGTCAAGGTTACTGTCTTTCCATGATACTTAAAACCAGGAACAACAGAAACTTAATTCTATTGTCACAGGCCTATTATAAAATTATGAAGTTAAGTTCTTTACATAATATTCAATCATTCTTTCTGAAGAGTCCATAAAATACTTCACAATTCTTTGGCACATGGATAAATATTACACAACTTAGAAACAGACAGGAATAAGCCACAGGACAAAGGAAACAGACTATTAAAACTTAGTCAATATTTCCCAGGTGCCATTTTAAAAGAAACCATGATGCAAGGAAACTGGAAACTGTGGGAACTCTTTCTATGCTTCAGTAAACTTTTTAAGATGTGTGTTTTGTAAGAAATTCAAATTAGAACCATTTAAAATTAGCACACAATGAGAATGGGGAAATATCATAAATGCTTTTCTGAGAAATAAACAATTAGCAGAAACATGTAAAACGATTACATAAATGAGGTTTTCATTCTGAGCAAATGGCTTGACTGAGGTAAAAAGTGGTTGTCTGCGGATGAAAGAAAAACAGAAAAGGGAACTCTGTGTCTCTTACTGTGACCCAGAGTGCATATGACTCTACAGAGGGGAATTACTTGATGTTGCTGCTTAACCAAATAATCCTTGCAGAGATGTCCAGAGGCTACACCACAGCTTCCCGTTTCCCTGTTCTGAGATTTTCTGATCTGTAAATTCTCCCCAAACTATTTTTGCCTGACTTGATACTGCGTGAGCACTTCTGTTTTGTTTTTATTTTTACATTCCAACTGTACATCTGTCTTTGGATTTTTTGAGGTTTCTTCTTAACCTGCTGGTTTTACACTAAATGCTACCCTGCCCCCATATGATGGGAACAAAATATTTCCAATGTGCAGTGTTTCCATTTACTTAATCAGAAGTCACGTGAGACATAAATCTTAGCCGAATTCAGAGGATTCCATATAAACTTTAAAACTGTATCGCAAATAAATACTATAGATCTATCCTGCAGAAGCAGATTATCCATCCTTGACATGATACAATAGCCATCGACCTTAGAAATAAAAAGAGCCTGAAATAAGGTGGAATGGAAATAATAATAAAAGATTGACTGAGCACTACTGTTCTAGGACATAACATACATTATCTTTTCATTTTCAAAATAACCCTATGAGATATATGGCTAAAAACATTGCCATCTCCAATTTACAAATGAGGAAACTGAGCCACAGAGAGCTTAAGAAAATTACTCAATGGCACACAGTAGTTTTTGGTGAGGTGCTAACTTGAACTCAAGTAGTCTGCGTCCAGGGCCCTAACAACTCAGCACACTGCGTCTCAGTCTGGGTAGATAGACCAAGAAATGCTGCTTAGATAGAATTCACCCAATGGCAACTAACTAGATAAAGGAAAGTGGAGAAAGGTCAAATATGACTCCAGAATTAGGTGACAAGAATAGTGCTGTCATCAAAGTAGAGTTTGGGGAATGCTGAGTTTAAGTTCCTGCAGAACTATCACATGGAGATGTCAAGAAAACATTTACAAATACAGGTCCAGAGATCAGAGGAAGAGACCTCAGATAGATAACTGGGAGTCAGCTTCACAGAAGTGATGTTTAGAAAATTGGAAGCAGATAAGGAAAGGAACAGAAAAAGAACAATGGTCAGAATATGTACAGCCTTAAGAATGCTCCCATCTAGGTGGTAGGAATAATGGCAGAAAACTAGGATGGCTGTGCTCAAGTGAAAAGAACATTTTAGGAGGCAGAGGTCAATATTCCATAATATAGAAAAGTGAGAACTGAGATTAGTCTACTGTATTTGATATGTAGAAGGTACATCGAGAACTCCAAGACAGTGGTTTCATTTTAGTGGTAAATATTTTTATAAACAATTTGGATAAAAGCAAAAAAGAAGATATGTTGATCAAATCTACAGATGTGAATGATAAAAATTAATATCAATAAGTGACTCAACATTGAAAAAAATTCCATATACCATAAGGAAAAGCCAAAATTAGCATGATGAAATTTAGTAGGGGCAGGTAAAATATTCTATATAGTCCAAAAAAATTAATTTCCCACCAAATCTACGAGAAGGTGAAATATCAGTAATTCATATAAAAATGATGTGGGTGATATATTTTTAATTTGAATTTTCCTTTTATTATAAAGTGAATATAATCACATTATAAAAGATTTATTTAAACAGAATATTTTCAAAACCTTATATAATTTCACTACCCTAAGAAGATCAGTGTCAACACTGGTATGTTTACTTATAATCCTTTTGTCTCCCACGTGTATTTTATACATGCAAGTAATATAGGGTAGATACAATTTTATACCCTGCTTTTTTTACTTAACGTTATATCATTAGCAATTTATATACTATAGATTATATTAATATTTATGTGTTTTATTGACTATGTAATAATTTTCCAACTAGTTAATGCAACATAACTTACCTACATAATCCTCTCATTTTAATGATTATTTTCAGTTTTTCATTTTGGATGCAGTATTATATTGGCTTTGTAAAACAAACTGGGATAATTTTAACATTTTCTATTCACCAGTATAATTCATATTTTATATTTATATTTTGTATATATATTTTTATGTTTTATGGCAGGAAGATTACCTGATTCATCAAATGTTAAATGGAGTCACCTATAACACAATATAGACCCAGAGCCTTATTTAGAAACCATTTCTTGACAATATTTCTAAATTTATTCTATACTAGCTGGTCTTACATTTGAAGTCTCATATTTCTTATTTAAATTTTGGTGTTTCATATTTTCCCAGAATGTTTTTTCATTTCATTTTGATTTTCTAGATTTATTAGACTAGAATTGTAAATTGCAGGAGATGGTAAACATTTTCTATAAAAAGCCAAATAATAAACATTGTAGGTTTTGTGAACTCTACTGTCACTGCCATAACTAATCAAATCTGCTGTTTTAGTATGGAAGCAGCCATAGAGATGACATAAACAAAAGGGTGTGCCTGTGTTCCAATAAAACTTTATTTTTTGACTCATATTTTTATATAGGAATTTTTCAAATTCATGAAGTTTGAATTTTATATAATTTTCATATCACAAAATATTATTGATTTTATTTTTTTCAACCATTTAAAACTGTAAAGATCATTCTTAGTTTACATCCATTCCAAAATGAAGGTCAAATTGCTGTATCGGACTCCCCCTACCACTCAGAAAGAAGCTCAATGCCTAACAGGCACCTTGAGATTATAGAGAGAACGTATATCTCATTTGGGCATGCGTCTCCGATCCTTTTTCCAAGTAAGCCGAAGAGCTGCTAATTTTGAATGGCACTCAGAACAAGATAAGGTACTGTAACTTTTCCAGGATGATGTGCAAGCTGCTCTGAGACTTGAGTCTTATGGTCCAGCTAACCCAGTAGTCCTTAGAGTGTTTCTGGAAGACAGGAATGCTGTATGGAGCTCTTATCAGGCCTTTATAGGTAAATCACAGTACAGACCTATTGGATTTTAAGCAAAGCTCTACTCTTCTCTGAAGATAACTATTCTCCTCTTGAAAAACCAGCTTTGGCATGCTATTGGACCTTAACAGAGGCTGAAGGGTTTGGCCACAGCCCGCAAAGTTACCATATGACTTGAGATTCCCATCATGAACTGGGTGTTGTCTGAATCATCATACCTTAAGTGTGGGCCTACACTACAACATTCATTATCAAATGAAAGTGGAATATACAAAATTAGGCTTGAGCAGGTTCTTAAAACCACAAGTAAATTGCACGAGCAAGTGGCCTAGAAGCCATGGACCCTATTTCTGCTATATTATCTCCTTTCTCCTCTCTCTCAACCTGCACCTATGTTCTTATAGGAAATTCTTCATGACCAATTGACTGAGGAAGAAAAACATGGGCCATATTTAGAGATGGTTCTACATGATATGCTGGCAATACCCAAAGTAGACTGCTACATCTTATAGTCTCACTCTGGGGAGGCCATAAAGGAAAATTATGGAGTTATATCTTCTCAGTAGGCATGATTCCAATCAGATATGATTATTTGCCTTGCCTGGAAGGAGAGATTGCCAGAGTGACCTCTACTGTTTCATAAGTGGAGGCTGATAGTTTTGCTAGATGGTGAGGGGCTTTCTTTAACTCCAAAAATACAGACCACCAAAGGCTGCTTCTTATTCTCTCCTTTTCTATGATGGATTATACCTTCCACATTACTGTACCCCTCTGACTGTCATCTTCACCACTGCCCATGTTTCATTAACTAGAAAGTTACAGAATGAATATAGATAAGGATGAATATAACATATATAGAAATAAAAAACTGTAGGGACAGATGGGGAAGTAGTAAGTTGTTCACCTTATAAAACTTTTCATACAATAAAACATTTGCTACTGGTTTTCTAAATTGATGTAAGTGTATATCTTTGAAGAATAGGTAAGCAGTGGAAGAAGTAGAAATTTACTTTTTTAATATCTGAACCTATTTTATCTCTGGTCTCATCCACTCTTTAGCTAATCAAAACATCTTCTACAGTCTAGATTTATTTTTCATATCTATGTACTTTCAAAATTATTATGTTTAAATATAGAGAAAGCAAATTAAGTAATTCTAGAAAAATTGCAATTTAGTCCAAAAGTCAAGGCTACTTCTCCAATAACAAGGGTTTTAATTAAGTATTTTATCTAGCAGTGTACATCTTAGAAGCTGAAAGAACTGGAGGCATGTGCACGAATAGTGGTAGAGGTAAAAGGGACTTTATACCCAACAAAGATAAGACATGAGGGTAAGGCACCAGGATAAAATGGCTGCCTTCAAATATTTAAAAATAGTCACAAGATGTAAAGTATCAGAAGGTGTACCTGCATATTAATTAATTCGATGAAACTAAAATGTAGATTCTGATTCAATACCAAAAAAATGACTTGCACAAAAGAATTATTCAAGCAGAGGCTAGATAATCAATAATCATGAGTTTTAGGAAAGGAACCCCTGCACTGATGACAAGTTTGATCTATTCTATATAATAACCTTAAATCTTGCCAATGTTTTAATTTTAGGAGAAAAACAGCTCCTCTGAAAAAGAAAATTTCTTTTCCAATCTGTAACACCATCTTTTTAAAATGACAGTTACTGAAAGAAAGGATTTTATGAATAAAAAATGTCAAATGTAATATTAGAAGGCTTTTTTGGCTAATTAATAAGCAAAAAGGCATTCTCGGAAATTCCTCTAGGCCAAATGATGTACAGAGAAATTTTTCTGTAATATCCCCTGAGCCAACTAATATATAACACAGCTCTGACTCACATGGTAGAAGGCAGTCTCACTTGGCAGAGAAACTCCACACTATGGGAAGAATCACAAGGTTTAACCATATTACAGATTAAAGGTTTCTCTTAAAGCTTGCTAAAAGAAATATTTGAAGAGCTCACTTTCTGGATATTGAATGCTTAGACACTGGAAATAGTTATAAATATCATATATCAGTTTTTCTTCAGAGAGTTCAAGACCCAAGGGTCTAATTATGGTCACTTGAATTATGATGTCTGATAATTAATTCCACACATATTGTTTTGTCCTCTTAAGTTTTATATCTGAATGCAAGCAAAGCAAAGGAATAAGAAAATAATCAGTGATTCAGAATTCTCTTACAGCCAATCTACACTAATAGCAGGAGATATGTCTACTGTGTGAGTAAACCAGGGTGGGTTTCTCATACATAGCCTCCCAAAATGCACCATCTCTTGAATTATACAGATTGTTATCAAGTACTCAATAACTTTACTTGACAGTAAGTGAAGAAAAAATGATTCCTACCCTCTAACATTCTAAATATCTATCATTCACACTTAGCAACCTTGGCAGAAACCTTTCATTGGCTGTCTTTTTCCAAGCTCCCATTCTTTTCCAACTGACTCCCCACTCTACTCCACTTTTCCTCTATTAGTTCTTTCACGGCCTTCAAGAATATCTACGTTCAATTATGAGTAAATCACCTATACCCTCCATTTTCATTGGTATATTTTCCAGTCCTTCTTAATCAGACAATTCCACATGCCAGAAACCTTAATAAACATTACTCTTCATACTGTGTTCAATACAACTGTCAAGGAGGAAAGGGTTTACACAATCTGTAGTCTTTATCATTAAGCAACTACCATTTCTGACAGTTATCTGATGATTTCTAGTATGTATTTGGCCTGAATTTCTTTATTTCTCCAGTTCTCCTCCTACCTCTGACTCCAGCTACCCTATTTTTTCTCTTTCTAGTCCTTCTATATTATGTCTCATATCTCAGTCTTATTCTCTCCTCTCTTTATACATTATGTTGTATTAATGTCATAGCTTCAACTCACATTTTGGTTAGAAGCCTCTCACATTTAAATAAACTGTCTAACGCCTATCTCAAACTCCAGATCTCCACCTCCAATAGTCACGTGAATCTACCATCTTCTCCAACCAGCACCTTCTTCTTCTCTGTTAATTTGATCCAGTTGTCTCCTGATCACATGGGCAGAGTAACCCAAGGTTGAGGCTAGATTTCTCCCTCTTTCCTCTCTTCAACCACTCATCAAGTTCTATTTATCCATTCTTACTGTTACATCTGTTCCTTCCTTCCATCTCTAAAACACCTCAGTAGTTCCAGTTACTGCCTACTGCAATTATCATTGCTTACTACTTGGGTTCCTCTCCTCCAGTTCATCTCAAATCCTTTCAGTCCTGCACATCACATCCAGATGAAACAGTTCCTGCTCAGTAATGCTGATGGCTCTCTGTTGCCTACTAAATTCATTTAAAACCTGTACCTTGGGCTTCCCTGGTGGCACAGTAGTTGAGAGTCCGCCTGCCGATGCAGGGGACACGGGTTCGTGCCTCGGTCCGGGAAGATCCCACATGCCGCAGAGCGGCTGGGCCCGTGAGCCATGGCCACTGAGCCTGTGCTGCGCAATGGGAGAGGCCACAACAGTGAGAGGCCCGTGTAACGCAAAAAAAAAAAAAAAAAAAAAAAAAAAAAACTGTACCTTAACACTAAAGGCCCTAAGGGTCCTGTATCTACCTACCAAATCTCACAACCAACCACTAAACAAATATTCATTGATTTCCTGCTTAAAATTTTTCAATCATTTCCCATTGCATAAAGAATGCAGAGGGTAAGGGTAATGCTTCTTTTTCACTCCTCTAGACTTCTAAACACTCCAGGTCTTTTAACCCACTCCTTAATCGTCCTCGTTGAAGTAGTATTCATTTTCTGATTGTAAAGTCTGAGAAAGCTCAGTTCCCTCCTCTTCTTTCTCAATGGGACTCAGAGAGCTGACATTTTTCTCTGCTCCTCCTTGTAATAAGTTTCATAAAAGCAGGGCTCTGTGGGTAGTGACCTATACTGTGCATGGCCACCCCTGTGACTAGGTAAGTAAGTATGCCTAATTCTGAACTTCAGTAAGAAGTCCACTGTTGTCACACATCCATGTCACTTTCTCCCATAAGAGTTTTATCATTAATAGAGTTGATGTTTAGTTCCGCTGACTCCATTTTAATATTCAACTGATTTATAACTAAAGCAAGAAAAACAAAGATGCCATTTACAGGCCTTCTTGGGAGTCCAAGACAATTCATGTTTCTTATTCTGCCCACCTTTTGGCATCATCCTGTCACTCTCTACATGCATTCTATACACTTGCCATGCTACTTGTAATTTCCCAGATGAGCCTTCTTGTTTTCACCACCAGAACTGTTAACATGCCATTTCCCCAGCTTGTGGAACTCTTCCAAACTCCTGCCCTTTATTAAAAAGCTTGAAGACAATTTGAATTTTATTACCTCTTAAAAACCATCCTTGATATTTCCAGGAAACAAATCCAACTTTGGCCTTACTGAAAAGCCAACCAAGTTTTATAAAGGGTACATATCATATCTTAGTATGTCAAATCATACAGGGGTGATTCAAGTTCCTCTGAAAAGCTGTCACCGAAAAACACTTTGCTGTACATTCTCTAGATTCAATATGCCTATACCCTCAAAAAGTATGTTACTGTGCAAGTCCAACAGTTAAAAGTTGAAATAGGACTTAGATTTAATAAGATGTTTTTAGCCAGAGAATCCAGAAATATCTGAATCCTGCTCCAGACCACAGGGAATATCCCTTGCCATAAGGTTCCTAGGGAAGCAGACCATAGGGAATATTGGCAAAGGAAAAAGAAAGAAAAAAACCCTTTATTATTAGGCATGCATTGGGCCCTAAACTCAAATGAAGACTATACTAGTGAGTTATAATTTACTGTGTATTATGCTAGAGACCTAAAGGGCCTCTGAGTCCAAACTGGAACCTCAGATCTTATCTCTCTCTTATCAGCCACATAGAGGAAAAGACAGAAACAAGCTAAGTCTGAAGGAGGCCTTGAGTCTGGTGAAGACTAGCCTGAAGATACACATAAGGGGACATTTGCCTAGAGAAGGTATTGCAGGTTTTGAAACCAGATGAAATCCCCCAGTCAGTGAGTGAAATAGCAAAGAAAAGATCAGGACTGAGCCCCGAAGAGACAAAGAAGCACCACCTTAAGACTCAGTATCCAGAAGGAGGAAAACAGGGAGTAACTGCTATCCTTGAAGCCAAGAGGAAATTTAAAAAAATACCTCAAGGAGTATATATTCTATTATTCAAATTCTACTATTGAGTCAAATAAGATGAAGACTGAGAAAAGCCAACTGGGTTTAGCAGCATGGAGATCACTAGTGACTTCAAATACAAAGTGTAGATGACAGAAGTCCCAGCTTCACTACTGACTAGCTATGTGACTGTGGGCAATCTTCAATTTTTTTGTCTCTCAAAACATGATGAGGAGATGATGATAATAATTCCTGGTTCAAAGTGGCATTATGCAGATTAAATACATATTAAATGCGCAACACAGCACCTGTCACATTGCAAACTTTCAAATATTATCTATTAGTCCTGGGAGAGTAAGCAGAGGTCAAAGGCAAACCAATATCTCTTGCTCTTACTTCTCACACGGGCACTATGAGATATTCCATAGTTGTTGTGCCACATCCATTAAACTCCTTCTTCAGCTTCCCAACTCTTCTGTTCTCTTCCTCTCCCTAATTCTTAGAAGTTATCCTCTCCAATATAGTTATTCATTTGCAAAATTAAAGGTCGTGGCATTTCCATGAGTCAAAGCAACATGTTTTCTAAGTAGCTTCACTTGCTTTTTAAACAAATATATTTTGGTACAAGAAATGAAGAAGCCAAACATCTCTTTTTCATCTAAAACCCAAACCCCAAGGTGCTACTACCATCCTCAACAGTTTTCAGTTAGTGCCAAATTCATATGCACACAGTAAATATGCATATGCAGTAACAGTGCGGTATGTAGCCTCCAAATTTATTGTACCTAATAAAACTGTGTGTTGAAACAGTCCTATCTGC
Source organism: Stenella coeruleoalba (assembly GCF_951394435.1). Lineage (NCBI taxonomy): Eukaryota > Metazoa > Chordata > Mammalia > Artiodactyla > Delphinidae > Stenella > Stenella coeruleoalba. Next base: position 14,765,056 of record NC_137149.1, on the reverse strand, counting down.
CCACAATATGTCTATGGTAGAATGCTGGTGACCTAATAAAAACTTTAATTCCCATTTGACATTCTTCATAGTAGTAATCCCTGTGCTGACAGGTGGCTAGTAATTTCAAATGTAATTATGGAGATAATATCTGCAGATGTTTGGGTATGTACTACAAATTCTTGTAAATGGGTACCATAGGAATATGTGGAAAATGATAGCTAATATAACTTTTACTATAAAGAGACACATTCTCCTCAGGAACATCTGGAAGATCTTGTATGCGAAAGAATTAGAGGTGGGTAACAGGGACCGTGCAGAGAACCTTGGCACTTCAGAAGTATACACAGCTTCACGATGTCAGCAAGACATTGATTTGGTGCGAGGATTCTAAGTTTTCACCCTACATCACCTCCCTCTTGGGCTAAACTTCAGGACAGGAGCCAGATGGATAATTCCTCCCTTTTCTTTTTCCAACAAAAGGAACAAACTAAGACAATATATCAAGTTTATAACTGGTAACAAAAGTCAATGGGTGTGCATGGATATATTTTCTTCCTACAAGCATTCTTAAAATGAAATGTTCTGCATATAGCTGGAATGTAACTGTTGGTTATTCAGCTTCTCAAATGATGACAGTCTCAAAAAGCACAAGTATTATTTGTCAGCAGCTGCATTTTGCTAAACAAATTTAAATAATCCCTATTTACACAAGGAGCACAAGGTATTGTACAAAGGCAGCTTCCCACTAGTTCTAATTCTATTTGACATTATTTCTTAAATTATGAAATGCATCAGCAGACTATATTTCCGCCATGGTTAAATTATTAAATGATGACATGATCCATGTAAGATGTGTGGACGAATGTATTATACATACACATAATTGAGCCTCCAGTGTTCCCATGTTTCTTGAACTATCTCTATTTAAAGCTCATACTTTTTACTTTTGTAAAAGAGCTTTGTCTATAAAAATGCCTTGCAGTCTATACTAGAAATCATATATCTGAAATAAAATATTTAAACATTTATTCTTTGTATATTTTAGCATTAAATTCTATTTAAAATAGTCATGGCCTTTGCTAACAATATTCTTTACAATTTCAAGTCAAAAATTACTAACTCAAATGGTTTAATTACTCATAACTGCCAGCTCTTTTTCAGAGATGTTAAATATTACCAATTACATTACTATGGAACTTTGTGAAGCACTTTTACACTTTTCATTATTTAGGTTTCACTAAAATCTAGTGAAATAGCTAGGATTGATGATTCTGGTTTCATTATCCATGAAACTAAAGCTAAGGAAAATAAAACAGCTTTTTGTATCACATGCCTAATACACACACAAACCAGGAAACATCAGCTGAGATCTGGTTCCTAGCTGATCACTTCTGACCACTCATGAAGATTCTGCAACAACAACAACAAAAAAATGTCACAATCTAAAAGACAGACTTCACCTTCAAAATGCTCAGCTCTTTCTCACAGCTATTCATATTGTTTAATACACACATTGTGTATTAAAGAATTAACCTTACTCAAAGAGACATCAGCTTTTGTCCTCTTTGGCCAGGAGGTGATCTCTAGGAAGAATGTCTTTGCTTACTTAGAGCCATGACTGCCTAACAGTCTAAAAATGTGAATTATAAGGAGGGGTTTGGGCCATGTAGTAACCACACTACCTCCAGGAGGGATGGCAATGAAAAGTCAACCATATGGGCAAACCATGGAGCCCAAATAAAAGCCTGGACACTAAGGCTCAGGAGAGCTTCCCTGGTTAGCAATACTCTGTGTGTGTTATCACACATCATTGTTGAGAATGCAATGCTGTCCATGACTCCAGGAAGAGAGGACAACTGGCAGCTCTGTGTTTGGAACCCTCCTGGACTCTGTCCCATGCACTTCTTCCCTTGGCTAATTTTAATCTGTATCCTTTCACTGTAGTAAACCACAACTGTTAAGTATAATAGCTTTCAGTGAGTTCTGTGACTCCTAGCAAATTTTTGAAGCTTAAGGAGAACCTTCTTGATAACCCCGAAACTTGTAATTAGTATCAGAGGTGAGGGTAGTCTTGTGGACTATACTCTCTAACTTTGCAGTTGGCTAACTTCTTACTTTCAGATGAATGCAATGTTTCTCCATATGATCAACTGGTAGGTAACTGGTTAGTCCTTATCTTGAAATGAAACCCACTTCAACTTCACCAGGAAAATGTGATTTATTATAAAAAAATTTTTTTGAGAATTACCAAGATTTTGACTCTACCAATACAGAAAAGAAGCATTCAAATGTAGTATAGAGTGTTTTCTCTCTCAACAGTTGTCTACTGTCTTTGCTGTGATAAAAGAAACCCAAATTACAATATAATGCCCAATGCTGTATGTACAATAGCTCTTTTCTCTCTGTTACAACTAAATAAAGCCAACAAGGCCATGTGTCATTTCCCCTGGTAAAGCATTAAATCAGTTTTCTCAGAAAATTTTGAGCAGCACAAGTCAACCAAATTAGTATTTAAGCCCCTAAAAACACTAAGAAAATGAAGAAACCAATATCCATATGTAAAGCAAAGTTAACTGGGAAAGTGCATAAGTCAGTTCATTAAGTTTTACGTATTACTTGAGCACAGAACTCCAGGACCTAAATTGCACATGCATCACTGATTCCTCTCTTTCCAATAAGAAGAGGTGAAATAAGATCTTTCAACCCTTAAGAACCTGGGTACTTTAAACATCTTTGTCAACAGAGTTTCTTATTACAGTTAAACACTGAATATTCTTTTAGGTTTTAGAGTGTGCCAGAAATATAAGCTTTTTTATTGGAAGGATACCTAAAATGAAGAAACTGGGAGAGAGATTTAAATCTCCTGGAAAATGCCACTGAGATTCCTAAAATTTCCTCATTGAGATTTTAATTAAAGGAAAAACCTTCATACAGTTAACAAGGCATGGCCATGCCCACAAATTAGCCCTCTCTAATTTGCTGCTATGGAAAGCCCTGCTTTGGCAAGGTACTGTAATTTCTTTCTTGAATTTTAACTTCTTTAAAAGTTTAAAAAAAAAAGGAAAAACCTTTTAAAGAAGAATCTCTTTTCCCAGTTGTCCCAAAATAATAATAAAAGCAAAGTTTCTCTAATGATTATTAGTCTAAAAGAAGACTAATTTAAATATAGCAGAGGGAGGAACACTCCCAAACTCATTCTATGAGGCCACCATCACTCTGATACCAAAACCAGACAAAGATGTCACAAAGAAAGAAAACTACAGGCCAATATCACTGATGAACATAGATGCAAAAATCCTCAACAAAATACTAGCAAACAGAATCCAACAGCAGGTTAAAAGGATCATACACCATGATCAAGTGGGGTTTATTCCAGGAATGCAAGAATTCTTCAATATATGCAAATCAATCAATGTGATACACCATATTAACAAATTGAAGGAGAAAAACCATATGATCAATAGATGCAGAGAAAGTTTTCAACAAAATTCAACACCCATTTATGATAAAAACCCTCCAGAAAGTAGGCATAGAGGGAACTTTCCTCAATATAATAAAGGCGATATATGAAAAACCCACAGCCAACATAGTCCTCAATGGTGAAAAACTGAAACCATTTCCACCAAGATCAGGAACAAGACAAAGTTGCCCACTCTCACCACTATTATTCAACATAGTTTTGGAAGTTTTAGCCACAGCAATCAGAGAAAAAAAAGAAATAAAAGGAATCCAAATTGGAAAAGAAGAAGTAAAGCTGTCACTGTTTGCAGATGACATGATACTATACATAGAGAATCCTAAACATTCTACAGAAAACTACTAGAGCTAATCAATGAATTTGGTAAAGTAGCAGGATACAAAATTAATGCACAGAAATCTCTTGCATTCCTATACACTAATGATGAAAAATCTGAAAGTGAAATTAAGAAAACACTACCATTTACCATGGCGACAAAAAGAATAAAATAACTAGGAATAAACCTACCTAAGGAGACAAAAGACCTGTATGCAGAAAATTATAAGACACTGATGAAAGAAAGTAAAGATAATGCAAATAGATGGAGAGATATACCTTGTTCTTGAATTGGAAGAATCAACATTGTGAAAATGACTCTACTACCCAAAGCAATCTATAGATTCAATGCAATCCCTATCAAACTACAACTGGCATTTTTCACAGAACTAGAACAAAAAATTTCACAATTTGTATGGAAACACAAAAGACCCTGAATAGCCAAAGCAATCTTGAGAAAGAAAAACGGAGCTGGAGGAATCAGGCTCCTGGACTTCAGACTATACTACAAAGCTACAGTAATCAAGACAGTACGGTACTGGCACAAAAACAGAAAGATAGATCAATGGAACAGGATAGAAAGACCAGAGATAAACCCACACACATATGGTCGCCTTACCTTTGATAAAGGAGGCAAGAATATACAGTGGAGAAAAGACAGCCTCCTCAATAAGTGGTGCTGGGAAACCTGGACAGCAACATGTAAAAGAATGAAATTAGAACACTCCCTAACACCGTACACAAAAATAAACTCAAAATGGATTAAAGACCTAAATGTAAAGACAGACACCATCAAACTCTTAGAGGAAACCATAGGCAGAATACTCTATGACATAAATCACAGCAAGATCCTTTTTGACCCACCTACTAGAGAAATGGAAATAAAAACAAAAATAAACAGATGGAACCTAATGAAACTTAACAGCTTTTGCACAGCAAAGGAAACCATAAACAAGACCAAAAGACAACCCTCAGAATGGGAGAAAATATTTGCAAATGAAGCAACTGACAAAGGATTAATCTCCAAAACATACAAGCAACTCATGCAGCTCAATATCAAAAAAACAGACAACCCAATCTAAAAATGGGCAGAAGACCTAAATAGACATTTCTCCAAAGAAGATATACAGATTGCCAACAAACACATGAAAGAATGCTCAACATCATTAATCATTAGAGAAATGCAAATCAAAACTACAATGAGGTATCATCTCACACCAGTCAGAATGGCCATCAACAAAAAATCTACAAACGATAAATGCTGGAGAGGGTGTGGAGAAAAGGGAACCCTCTTGCACTGTTGGTGGGAATGTAAATTGATACAGCCACTATGGAGAACAGTATGGAGGTTCCTTAAAAAACTACAAATGGAACTACCATATGACCCAGCAATCCCACTACTGGGCATATACCCTGAGAAAACCATAGTTCAAAATGAGTCATGTACCAAAACGTTCATTGCAGCTCTATTTACAATAGCCAGGACATGGAAGCAACCTAAGTGTCCATCAACAGATGAATTGGTAAAGATGTGACACATATATACAATGTAATATTACTCAGCCATAAAAAAGGAACGAAACTGAGTTATTTGTAGTGAGGTGGATGGACCTAGAGACTGTCATACAGAGTGAATTAAGTCAAAAGGAGAAAAACAAGTACCGTATGCTAACACATATGTATGGGATCTAAAAAAAAAAAGAAAAAGAAAATGGTCAGAAGAGCCTAGGGTCATGACGGGAATAAAGATGCAGACCTACTAGAGAATGGACTTGAGGATACGGTGGGGGGGAAGGGTAAGCTGGGACAAAGTGAGAGAGTGGCATGGACATATATACATTACCAAACGTAAAATAGATAGCTAGTGGGAAGCAGCCACATAGCACAGGGAGATCAGCTCAGTGCTTTGTGACCACCTAGAGGGGTGGGATAGGGAGGGTGGGAGGGAGGGAGATGCAAGAGGGAAGAGATATGGGGACATATGTATATGTATAACTGATTCACTTTGTTATAAAGCAGAAACTGATACACCACTGTAAAGCAATTATACTCTAATAAAGATGTTAAAAAATAAATTAAAAACAAATTAAAAATAATAAAAGACTAATTTAAGACTTCATATATATCCAACTTACTAGAGATGGTTCAGTCATCCAAACAGTATTATTTATGTTTTCCCTGTAATCAGAGAACATGTTATACACATTCTTATGAAACTTTTGGTATTGAGTAAACAATTGTATTATATCACGCCTTTTTAAGTAATGCAATTTTGATTTTTTTCAAGAGGCAGTGATTGATAATATTAACTGATAAGCTATGAAACAGTACTTAAAGAGGAGACATCAAAATTTTGATACTCTAAAAGAGTCCAAGAGGCATCTGAAAAAAACTAGCCCACACTTAAATGTTGCCTGTTCTCTTTCAAATTGATTTTTCTCTTATTCTGCAAAAAAAGGAAAAAAATTGATCCCAAACTAGTTAACTGTCTTCAATATCAGCTGGAGCATATACAAAAGAACCAAACAGGCAACATTTCTTGACTAAAAAAAGGGAGGTCTACATCAGTAGCATTTATACTGTTATTACATAGAGGTTCAAGTCAACCTGCTACAATCACAGCAAGGGGGATAAGATTTTACACTCATGAGCACAAATGTTTCTCTTTATAGGCCTTTTGCTTTACAGACTCATGAATCTGTGAGAAACAACAGACTTTATGAGAATTTTCCATGGGAAAATGTTCATGAATCTTAGTAATGGCCCAGTTATCATCTCATCAGCATCACATTGAATTTCATTGCAAGGCCAAGGTTACTGACTTCCTATTGGAACTGCAGTTAACGAAACTGGAACAAAAGGCCTTCATGTCTTTGATTAGAAAATCATTTCTCTCGAAATCTTTCCTCACAAGCTTTTCAGCCTCTGCTATCCTCTTTTCACATTTTTTTTTCCCATGTAGCAAATCCCTGCTCTTTGTACAAGACTCACGTCAAATATCACATCCTCTCTGAAGCTTTCCCTGACAAAACCTTGCCTCCTCCCATAAAGTCATCATACCATCCTTAGTACTCCCTTAATACTTAGTGCCTAGTTCCATTAGCACTTACATCTCTATATTGCAGTTATTTGCTACACCTTTTTGATTTTTGTATCCTCAGCACTTAGCAGAGCTACACAGTAAGCATTCAGCCAATATTTATGACATTAATATTTAAATAGATGAAAGAAAGAAAAAAGTACCCCTGAGATCATGGCTAGTTTTATTTATAATTATACCCTGTAAACACTGATAGCCATGAACATTAATATGAATTACAAAAATTTTCATGAATCTAAAATAGAAGTTAATAGAATCTTAAGTAATCTCTGCTGTAAAAAACCAAATGGCAGTATTAAATTCCTACTTATAATAGGACAATACTGACCACATAACAAAGACATTTTTCTTCCATCCTCAAATTATTCAGTATCCAATATCATTTTAATAAGTCCTGATTATAATCCGAGCAGTGCACCTGACCTAATCACCTGAAAAAAGTATGGCCAGCATACGAGGAAGAAAAAGTAGGTAAAATATTCAGTGGGAATGGTCATCTTACACAATCATTCTTATTGAACTCAAGTTTTTGGATTCTTAGATTATGCAAATACTGAAACCACATCAAAAACACAGTCCTGTTTCACAGACTCATAGAATCTCTGAACCACTGACTTTGAGAGAGGAGACTGCAAAATGAGAATATCAAAACGCATACAGGGCTTCCCTGGCGGCGCAGTGGTTGAGTCTGCCTGCGGATACAGGGGACGTGGGTTCGTGCCCCGGTCCGGGAGGATCCCACATGCCGGAGAGCGGCTAGTCCCGTGAGCCATGGCCGCTGAGCCTGTGCGTCTGGAGCCTGTGCTCCGCAACGGGAGAGGCCACAACAGTGAGAGGCCAGCGTACCGCAAAAAAAAAAAAAAAAAAAAAAGCATACAAATATTTACAACGTGAGTTAAGCCTCCTTTATTTTACATATAAAAATACTGATGCCCAGAGACACTAAATGACGTATAGATCACCATCCTTAAGGACTCTGGTTCACGTTAAAGAAAGGATACCAAGATAGCTTGAAAGGTCCAGTTAACATCTTTATTCTGCCATATCCCATAAAAACCTCTGGGCATGAAGCTTTGTGGCTACCATGTATACATACATATAAGAAGGGCTGAGTTCCTTAACATTGGATACAGCAGCTCCCACATAATAGAATGCTGACATTCTAATAGGAGTACCTTGCTCAGGAAGATATGGAAAATAATTGAGCTTATGGGATAACAAGGCAAAGTTTGGGTGCTGGTAACTTATTCTAATTTTTTTCTAAGGCAGTTCTACTCCTACAGTAATATCTCATTTATATGTTTATTTAGCCTCATTTACTGCAGACTGCACTACCTGCCCTAACCAGTCATCTCACAAATATAGGCATCTATCACCAGGTTTACTAAAATAAGAGTTTTCACTTAGTCAAAACCGACCCATTGAAAAAGCCATTTCAAAGACTAATCCTTTCTAATAATAGGTCAGAAACAGTAAATGGTTCTTGGGAGGGTGGGGAGGTTGTTTCTGTTTGTTTGTTGATGATTGCTTAATTCCCTAAAGGTTACTCTTCAGTATCTAGCAATGTTTTTCCTGTAGTATTTGAATATTAATGAAAATTACCTGTGGAACTGTCAAAGAAAAACTGCAGCAAACAAGTTAAACAACCAAAGAAGATTTTATTCAAGACTATTACAGTAGGGGGGAAAGACTGAACTCATCTGGGCTGAAATAAAAGGCAGGAGAGTATTTAAGAGTTAGTAGTGGTGAACTAACAGAAAATCACTAGAGGACGTTATTGGGGAGGATGGTCAATGTGATTAGACCATCTGTGTTGCTACTTGGTGCTTGCTGAAATTAGATTCCTACCCTCCCACACAGTCTGAGAGATAGGGGTGTTCTTTCTTGATGATAGTGATTTATACATACTTAATTTTTTGTTGTTGTTTTTTTTGGCCGTGCCGCAAGACTTGCAGGACCTTCCCCAAGCGGGATTGACCTGGGGCCATGGCAATGAGAGCACCCAGTCCTAACCACTGGACCACCAGGGAAGTCCCAATGATTACATTTAAAGGGGATGGTCTTCGGTCCTTGAGAAAGACAGTCCTGGACTGTCAATTTGACAAGAGGCCGGGATAAGATATACCTCTCAAAGGGGTCAAGAATGAATTTACAATTACAAATTTTCTAAAGTAAATGCTTCAGAAAAAGGGAGCTAGGGGTCTATATCAGAATGAAACAAATCTAGAGTTAAGTCAAGCTGAGTGCCATTAGGTGTTCTGGGTCAATACCAGCCAACCTACAAATTCCTGAGCCCAGTCATTCTTATTCAACAGGCCCTGATGTGGGCTCAGGAAATTTTTAACAAATACTTTAGTGGTTCTCATGCAGGAGTCCCATGGAACGGCTAACAGGTTTCAATTCTTATCAATTGGTTGGCTTGTTTAAGCTCTGTGTTAATACAGAGAAAATATTCAGGTTCAGAAAAAGGGCCATGATCTGGTGAACTGGTGACATCTGCAATAAGCAAAGGATGGGCATGGACAGGGTCTGTAGGCATGCTGTGTAATTTCTATCCTCACTGGATGCTTCCCTAATGGTGCAAGTCCCATCACTAACCACTTAACTATTTCATTAAAAAAAAAAAAAATCTTGTAAGGTCTGTTTCCTGAATGACCCAGTGCTTCAAGTTACCCTGGAAATACTGCAACTTTAAAGAGAAGCTGTGTGGCTTAAAATGGCTTGGATAGCACAGAAAATTTTTCATTTGTAAATGAAAATTAAGGAGCCTATTACTTTATAGCTGTTTCAGGAGATACTAGAATATATTGATACATTTCCTCCAAAGTGCAAGACAAGTGATTGAATATTGAACCCACCTACTATTTAAAAAGAGGTATAATGCTTCATGGGTCTGTTTGGATTTTGGAAGTAATATATACCATATTTGAGCACACTGCTCAGACCCATTTATCAATTAACCTCAAAGGCCGCCAGTTGTAAGGAGAGCCTAGAGCAATAGAAGGCTTTGCAGCAGAACCAAGGTGCAGTACAGGTGGTCACTTGGACTTTATGACCAGCAGATCCAATGATACTCCAAGTTTCTGTGGCAAATAACGATGCCGAATAAAGCCTCTAGCAAGATCTCAAAGGAGAATTATAGCACAGAATGCCCAGATTTTAGAACAAACCCATGCATTCTTCTCTAGATAACTATTCTCCCTTTCAAAAACAGCCCCTGGCTCATTGCTGGGCCCTGACAGAGATCATATTCCTAACTATGGGACATCAAGCGACCATATGACTTGAGATGTCCACTGTGAACTAGTGTTCTAGTGTTATTTGACCCCTCCAATCACAATGTTAAGGTGATGTAGCAAACCATCGTCAAGTGACAATGGCATATAAGTGATGGGGCTTGCCTGGAAGGCAGGAGTTAGTTGCGTGAGCAGGTGGCTCATACCTGTATGTCACCTACTCCTGCTTCATTGTCTCTTCTCCCCTAATCCACACTCAGTGCCTCATAGGAAATTAGTTTGATCATTTGAATGAGGAAGAAAAAACCTGGTTTATAGGCAGTTGTGCATAGCATGCTGTCACAACCTGCAAATGGACTGCTATATTTACACACCCATCGAGCAATGCTCTGAAAGACAGCGGTGAGGTAATCCTCCCTATGAGTAGCACTTCAAGTAATTCACCTGGTTTTCCACTCTGTATGGACTGAGAAATGCAGATCTAAAGTAGTCAGTAACTAGCTGTTTAGCTGAATAGTCAAGGCATTTGAAACAGCAGCACTAGAAGATTAAAGACAAGAAGGATTAGAGAAAGAGTAGCTGGGAGGACCTCTAAGAATGAGCCAGAGAGTGGCTATACTTGTGTTTCATGTGAATGCTCAAAAAAGAGCATCACATGCAGAGGAGACTCTAATAATCAGCTAGACAGATGACATGCTTTATGGATATCATTCAGCCTCTTTAATTAACCATCTAAGTGCTTGCTTAAAAAGAAATGTAGAAAGAGCCTCAATAACAGGAATAGAAGCTACAAATAGACTCAACACCATGAAATTTCACTCTCTAAGGCTTATCTGTCTATTAATTTTGAGTATCTACCTTGTCAACAGCAGAGATGAAGGTTGAGTCCCCAAGATGTCACTATTCCCTGAGGGACTCAGTCAGCAACTGGGTGGCAAATTAAATATTAGACCCTTTGCATCAGTACTACTACTGATGCACAGTAGTACATGGTTTGTCCTCACTAGCATAGACATATCCTAGACACGAATTTGCTTCCTTAGTCTGTAATTCTTGTGCCAGCAGCAACATCATTAGACATAATGAATGCCTTATTCACCATCATGGTACTGTGCACAACACTGCTACTGACATGGACTCATTTAACCACCTAGGACATATGACAATGGAGTTGTACGATGGATTCATTGATCCTAATACTACTTACCTCATTACCCAGAAGCACCTAGCATAGTAGAATGGTGGAATACCCAACTGAAGCCTGACTGACAGCACCAGTTCACGGAAAACCCTCTCAAAGAAATGAATTCTATCTTACAGAATGCTGAATATACTTTGAGTCAACTGTTTCTCCCATAATTAGAATATATGGATTTGAGAATCAAATGGAAGAAGCGAGAGTGACTCCTTTCACTATTACACTAAATAATTCACTTGCAGAATTTTTACTTTTGAACTCAGCAATTTTGAGTTCTGCTAGCTTGTAAGTCTTAATTTCCAAGATATAAATTATTCTACTGGGAGAAGCAACATTGGTTCTATTGAATTGAAAGTTGAGACCACTTATTTTGAGCTCCTCATGATACTAAACCAACAGACAAAGGTAAGGATTACTTTATTAGCTGGAATGATAGTTTCTGATCATCAAGAGAAAATTAGGTTACTGTTGAACAATGGAAACAGGGAACCTAGAGAATTCTGAGACACCCATTAGAAATTCCACGTCCAATAGTAAAAGTTGACAGAAAATGATAGTAACTAAAAAAAATCTGGGTCACTGAGAATTCAGACACTTCAGGAAAAAAGATTTGGGTCACTCTCCAAGGCAAAGAACACTGACTTCTACAGGGACTGGTTCAGGGCAAAGGAAGGATGTAAGGTAGTGTAAGAAGGATATAATAAACACCAATTATGGCCTTTTGACCCTTACAGAAATTAGAGTTGTAGTAGCTATTTTTTCCTCCTTTCCTGCTATTATTTTATATGAGGATTGTTGTTGCTGATTAACTTTCCAATTAGTCTTTGATTACAGATTATTCAAACAGGACTATAACTAAATTGAGGAGTAACATCCTCCAGTGATGAATAACCTGCCTTTACCCTAAGATGGATACTGTAACTTCTGGAACACTGACCTCTCTTTGGAGAGAGAAAGAGCATCTTCCTTTATATGAAGGTTATTTGCATCTTGTTAGGCGATGACATTAAAATTATCATTGCTGTGTATGGAAATTCAAACACGGGTAGAAGGGTATCTACGGATGCTAAGTAGTCAAAGCAGTAGACTATAGCTAGGTATTAAGCTCCACACTTATATACTGTTTTGTAATGCTGGGACTAGGAATTAGCAAACCGTATTTCTCCTTTGCCAGCTGCTACTCTGTTAATAAGGTTCTACAGCAGAGACACTAAATTGGAAGGCAAAAAGAGAAGAGAATGGATTTGTTCCTCTTACTTTGCTTGCTCTTCTTGACAGTACCACTCCAGAAACTTCACTTCACCCCTGGCAGCAGAGCTGGTTCCAGCAAGAGTTGGTTCTAACCACAGTCCTAGAATCAGCCTTACCATATTATCTTAACTGTAACAGTATCAGGTGGGCAGAACCTTTCCCTAAGCAATGAGTCCCATTTCTACAAGATCCTTCCAAAGCAGCTGCATACCACTCTCTTCTAAGATGTTTAGTTTCTAGGGTTCTGCAGTTATTGGGTTCTAAGAGTTCAGGTTCTGATAATTATAACTTCTTCCTTTGGTTTCCAAGGATGGTGGCTGCTTCCTGTAGTTATTACTTTCATATTCTCTCAGTCCCTCCTTTTTACCCTGCCAGTTAGCCCAACTCCTGATAAACCACTTTCTATATTATTGACACAATCTCTGTTAAAATAGCTACTATGGTTTCCATTTTCTGATCTTGATACACTGGGATATTAAATAAGGGATCAAATAATTTTTTCTTTCCAAAATGTGTATGAAAGTATATTTTACAGAACATGATACCATCCATCATCACTTGAGTAAATTTGATAACTATCTGAAAATAAAAGATTTGGGTTAGATTTAAGAAAAAGTTTTCTCATATAACTATTTGCCAGTTGCCAAGGCCAAAAACTTTGGAATCACCCTTTGCTTTTTTTGTTCTTATGCCCCACATCTAACCAGTAAGAAAATCTTGCTGCTCCTAATGATTAAATATAACTAGCATCACTTTCACTTTTACCACCTTCATGGTTACTGCTTTGGACAGTGGTTCTCAACCTTGGCTGCACATTGAAATCACTGGGAAGATTTTAAATTACCAATTCTTGGCCACACCCACAAATATTTTTATTAGTTACTCTGGGTTTGGCCCTAGCATTGGTTATTTTTTAGAAGCTCCTTAACAGAAGCCAAGGTTGAAAAGCACTGACCCTCGATCAAGCCACCATCTTTCTAAACTGTATTATTATAATAGTCCCTATCTAGTTTCACAGCTTATATTTTTTCTTTCCCTAACTCTAAAGTCTATTCTCCACACTGCAGCCAGAGTGACCTTTTTTTTTTAAATTTACATGGTAGTTCAATGGCTTCCCATCACAGAGTAAACTATATCTCCTGACCATGGTCTACAGGCTTTACATGATGTGACCTTAGTGATCATTTGCCTGTTTCTCTCTCTCTCTCTCTCTCACTATCCTCCAGCACTGGCCTATTCCAGTTTTCTTGAACACACCAATCAAGAGAGTCAACCAAGATGATGACTTAGGAGTCTTATGAGCTCCCCTCATCCTACAAATGTACAGCTACACATAGAGCAACTCTTTCTGAAAGAGATCCAGAAACTGGCTGAGCAACTTCTTCTATAAATTAAAAGAATATGAAAATACCCACATCAAAATGGTAGGAAAGTCTGAGATACTTTCTGGCCATAAATCCCACCCCTGACCCAGTGCCATACAATCAGAAGGGAACTGATAACTCCTAGTTTCTCCCCGAGGAGCAAAGGGTTTAGACCCCACATCTTCAAATTTTAAGACTCCCACTGAAGGGAAGGACCCCCAAAATACCCACCCCTGAAAGCCAATGTGGTTTGTGTCTGTAAGATCCACAAGACTCTAGAAAACAAAGAAACAATTCTTAACCAGTGCCTGAGCACTCACTGCAGCTATCCCCCCCGAGGGCTCAGCACAGAGGGAGCAGGCAAAATCACCGATCTGCCAGTCTTACCCTGAAAAAGCTTTATCTGCATTTTTAAAAGTGCTGTTTCACAGCCAAGCTTTCAATAAGAAAACATGAGATTTAAACTACATGGTAGACTAGACGAACTTAGACATATCCAGCAGGATACACATTCTTTTCAAATACACAGGAAACATTCTCCAAGATAGATCATACATTAGGACACAAGTCTTACTAAATTTAAGAAAAATTAAGTCATATCATGCATCTTTACGGACCACAGTGGTAAGAAACTAGAAATCAAATATAAGAAGAAAACTGGAAGACGTACAAATATGTGGAGACTAAACAACATGCTGCTGAACAACCAGTGGATCAAGGAAGAAATCAAAAGAGAAATTAAAAAATACCTTGAGACAAATGAAAATGTAAATACAAAGTATCAAAACTTCTGGGATGCAACAAAGCAGATCTGAGAGGAAAGTTCACAGTGATAAACACCTACCTTAAGAAAAAAGAAAAATCTCAAATAGGCAACCTAAATTTACACCACAAGGAACTAGAAAAAGAAGAACAAAATAAGTCCAAAGTTAGCAGAAGGAAAGAAATAAAGATGAGAGTGGAAATAAATGAAACAGAGACCAAAAGACAGTAGAAAAGATCAATGAAAGTAAGAGCTGTTTTTGAAAAGATAAACAAAATTAACAAACCTATAGCTAGACTACCAAGAAACAAGAGAGTGAATTCAAATAAATAAAATTATAAATGAAGAAGAGATATTATAATTGATACCATAATAATACAAAGGATTATAACAGGGTACTATGAACAATTAAACACCAACAAACTGTACAACCTGGAAAAAAATAAATTTCTAGAAACATACAACCTACCAAGACTGAATCATAAAGAAATAGAAATTCTAAACAGACCAATTACTTGTCAGCAGAATAAGTCAGTAATCAAAAACCCCCCAACAAACAAAAGTCCAGGACCAGATGGCTTCCCTGGTAAATTCTACCCAACATTTAAAGAAGAAATAATACCAATTCTTCTCAAAATCTTCCAAAAAATAGAAGAGGAGGGATGACTTTCAAAATCATTTTTCAATGCCAGAATTACCATGATACTAAAGACAGACAAGGACACTACAGGAAAAGGAAACTACAGGTCAATATTCCTGATGAACATAAATGCAAAAATCCTCAACAAAATATTAACAAACTGAATTCAACAATACATTAAAAGGATCATACACTGTGATCAAGTATGATTTATTCCTGAGATGCAAGGATGACTCAACATATGAAAATTAATTACTATAGTACACTATATTAACAGAAAGATAAAAATCATGTGATATGTCAATAGATGCAGAAAAAGCACTTGACAAAATTCAGCACCCTTCAATAATAAAAACTCTCAACAAACTGGTTATAGAGATATGTCCTTCAACATAATAAAAGCCATATATGACAAACCCACAGCTAACATGATACATGATGGTGAAAAGATGACAGCTTTTCTTATAAGATCAGGAACAAATAAAAATGCCCACTCTCACTACTTCTATTTAACATAGTATTATAAGTCCTAGAAAGAGCAATCAGACAAGAAAAAGAAGTAAAAGGCATTCAGACTGGAAGGGAAGAAGGAAAACTGTCACTATTTGCTGACTACAGGATTCTGTATACAGAAAACCCAAAAGACTCTACCAAAAATTATTAGAACTAATAAATGAATTCAGTAAGGTTACAAGACACAAAATTAATATACAGAAACCTATTGCATTTCTATACACTAATAATGAGCTATCATAAAGAGAAATCAAAAAAACAGTTCCATTTACAAATGTATCAAGAAGAATAAAACATCTAGGAATAAATTTAACTGAAGACGTAAAACATCAGTACCCTGAAAACTATAAAACATTAATGAAAGAAACTGACAATGATACAAATAAATGAAAAGATATCCTGTGCTCATGGATTAGAAGAATTACTATTATTAAAATGACAATACTACTCAAGGCAATCTACAGATTCAATGCAATCCTTATCAAAATACCAATGGTATTTTTCACATAACTTGAACAAATAATTTTTAAATTTGTTTGGAACCATAAAAGACCCCGAATAGCCAAACCAATCTTGAGAAAGATGAACAAAGCTGGAGGTATCACACTCCCTGACTTCAAACTACACTCAAAACTACAGTAATCAAAACAGCATGGTACTGGCACAAAAGCAGACACATAGATCAATGAAAAGACTAGAGAGCCCAGAAATAAATCCGTGTATATATGTTCAATTAACCTATGAAAAGGAGGCAAGAATATACAATGTGAAAAAGACAATATTTTCAATAAATGGTGTTGGGAAAACTGGACAGCTACATGTAAAAGAATGAACTTAGAACATCTTCTCACACCACATACCAGACAAATTCAAACTGGATTAAAGATTTAAATGTAAGAACTGAAACCATAAAACTCCTAGAAGAAAAACATAGGCAGTATGCTCTTCGACATCAGTCTTAGCAAAACTTTTTTTTATCTCTCTCCTCAGGCAAGGGAAACAAAAGCAAAAATAAACAAATAGGACTACATCAAACTAAAAAAACTTTTGTACAGTGAAGAAAACCATCAACAAAATGAAACAGTAACCTATTTAATGGGAAAAGATATTTGCAAATGTCAAATAGGGGGTTAATAGGCAAAATATGTATAAATAACTCATATAAAAACGAACAACCCATTTAAAAAATGCAAGAGGACCTGAATAGGTATTTTTCCAAAGGAGATATACAGGTAGTCAACAGGCACATGAAAAGATGCTCAACATCACTAATCATTAGTGAAATGCAAAACAAAACCACAATGAGATATCAACTCACACCTGTCAGAGTGGCTGTTGTCAAAAAGACAAGAAATAACAAGTGTTGGTGAGGATGTGGAGAAGAGGAACCCTAGTACCCTGTTAGTGAGAATGTAAACTGGCACAGCCACTATGGAAAAGAGTATGCAGCTTCCTCAAAACATTAAAACTAGAACTATGTTATGATCCAGCAATTCCATTTCTGGGTATTTCTCTGAAGAAAACAAAAACACCCACTCAAAAAGATATATGCACCTCAAAATTCATAGCAGAATTATGTACAATAGCCAAGATATGGAAACAACCTAGGTGTCCATCAATAGTTAAATGGATAAAGATGTGGTGTATTTATACAATGGAATATTACTCAAAAGAAAGAATGAAACATTGCCATTTGCAATAACATGGATAGACCTGAAAGGTTTTATGTTCGGTGAAGTAAGTCAGACAGAGAAAGACAAAAACTGTTATGTCTTTACTTATATGTGGAATCTAAAAAACAAAACAAACAAATATAGCAAAATAGAAACAGACTCACATATACAGAGAACAAACTAATAGTTATAGGGGCTTTGGGGTAGGGAGGGGGAGGCAAAAGAGGTGAAGGGGATTAAGAGGTACCAACTACCAGTTATAAAATAAATAAGTCACAGAGATATAATGTACAGCACAGGGAATATAGTCAATGTTTTATAATAACTTTGTAGGGTGTGTAACCTACAAATATTTTGAATCCACTATGTTGTACAGCTGAAACTAATACAATATTTTAAGTCAACTGTACTTAATTATTTTTACAACCATTTTTTATTGAAGTATAGTTAATTTACAATGTTGTGTTAGCTTCAGGTGTTCAGCAAGGTAATTAAGTTATATATACTATATATATATATATATATATATATATATTCTTTCAGATTCTTTTCCATTGTAGATTATTACAAGATACTGAATATAGTTCCCTGTGCTATACAGTAAGTCCCTGTAGTTTATCTATTTTATACATAGTAGTGCATATATGTTAATCCCAACTCCTAACTTATCTCCCCCTGCACCCACTGCTCTCTTCTCTGGTAACCATAAGTTTGTTTTCTATGTCTGTGAGTATATTTCTGTTTTGTAAATAAATTCATTTATATCATTTTTTAGATTCCATTTATAAGTGATATCATATAATATTTCTCTTTTTCTGTCTGACTTGCTTCACTTAGCATGATAATCTCTAGGTGCACCCATGTTGCTGCAAATGGCATTATTTCATTCTTTTTTATGGCTGAGTAATATTCCACTGTGTATATATATACCACATCTTCTTTATCCATTCATCTGTCAGACACTTAGGTTGCTTCCACATCCTGGCTAATGTAAATAGTGCTGCTATGAACACCGGGGTGCATGTATCTTTCTGAAATAGGCTTTTCATCCTTTCCAGATATATGCCCAGGAGTGGGATTGCTGGATCACATGGTACCTCTATATTTAGTTTCTTAAGGACCTTCACACTGTTCTCCATAGTGGCTGCACCAATTTACATTCCCAACAACAGTGTAGGAGGGTTCCTTTTTCTCTGCACCCTCTCCAGCATTTATTATTTGTAGACTTTAATGATGGCCATTCTGACTGGTGTGAGGTGATACTGCACTGTAGTTTTGATTTGCATTTCTTTAATAATTAGCATCTTTAATATTAATTTAATATTGAGCATCTGTTCATGTGCCTATTGGCCATTTGTATGTCTTCTTTGGAGAAATGTGGGAAAGTAGTTTGTTTGTTTTTGTTTTTTTTGCAGTACGCGGGCCTCTCACTGTTGTAGCCTCTCCCATTGTGGAGCACAGGCTCCGGACGCACAGGCTCAGCGACCATGGCTCATGAGCCTAGCCACTCCGCGGCATGTGGGATCTTCCCAGACTGGGGCACGAACCCGTGTCCCCTGCATCGGCAGGCAGACTCTCAACCACTGTGTCACCAGGGAAGCCCGGGTAAGTAGTTTTTAATCAATCTGGCTTCTGCTCCAAAAATAGAGTTTTATGATATTAGTTTCAAATTTCTAGTTGATAGGTACTGTCTACAGATGAATAGCAGCTGCTCCCTTTAAATAGGATATTTATATTCTATATTACCAGACTCTTCACTATTCCCTGTGCTATTACAGCTAGTTGTTTCAGCAACTTAACTGCCAGTCCCTATAGGTGTTTTATTTTTTTAACAATCTTATTGGAGTATAATTGCTTTACAATGGTGTGTTAGCTTCTGCTGTATAACAAAGTGAATCACCTATATGTATACATGTATCACCACAACAACTCCCTCTTGCGTCTCCCTCCCACCCTCCCTATACCACCCCTCTAGGTGGTCACAAAGCACCGAGCTATTCTATCCATGCAATGCAGCTACTTCTCACTAGCTATCTATTTTACATTTGGTAGTGTATATATGTCAATGCTACTCTCTCACTTCATCCCAGCTTACCCTCTCCCTCCCCATGTCCTCAAGTCCATTCTCTACATCTGCGTCTTTATTCCTGTCCTAACTCTAGGTTCCTCAGAACCTTTTTTTTTTTTTTTAGATTCCATATATATGTGTTAGCATATAGTATTTGTTTTCCTCCTTCTGACTTAACTTCACTCGGTATGACGACTCTAGGTCCATCCATCTCACTACAAATAACTCAATTTCACTTCCTTTTATGGCTGAGTAATATTGCATTGTATATACGTGCCACATCTTCTTTATCCATTCATCTGTCAATGGACACTTAGGTTGCTTCCATGTCCTGGCTATGTAAATAGTGCTGTAATGAACATTGTGGTACATGACTCTTTTTGAATTAGGATTTTCTCACTGTATATGACCGGTAGTGGGATTGCTGGGGCATATAGTAGTTCTATTTTTAGTATTTTAAGGAACCTCCATACTGTTCTCCATAGTGGCTGTATCAATTTACATTCCCACCGACAATGCAAGAGGGTTCCCTTTTCTCCACACCCTCTCCAGCATGTATTGTTTGGAGATTTTTTGAAGATGGCCATTTTGATTGGTGTGAGGTGATACCTCACTGCAGTTTTGATTTGCATTTCTCTAATGATTAGTAATGGTGAGCATTCTTTCATGTGTTTGTGGGCAATCTGTATATCTTCTTTGGAGAAATGTCTATTTAGATCGTCTGGCCATTTTTGGATTGGGTTGGTTTTTTTTTGATATTAAGCTGCACGAGCTGCTTGTATATTTTGAAGATTAATCCTTTGCCAGTTGCTTTGTTTGAAAATATTTTCTCCCATTCTGACAGTGCTCTTTTCATCTTGTTTATGGTTTCCTTTGCTGTGCAAAAGCTTTTAAGTTTCATTAGGTCTATTTGTCTATTTTGTTTTTATATCCATTTCCCTAGGAGGTGGGTCAAAAAGGATCCTGCTGTGATTTATGTCATAGAGTTTTCTGCCTATGTTTTCCTCTAAGAGTTTTATAGTGTCTACCCTTACATTTAGGTCTTTAATCCATTTTGAGTTTATTTTTGTGTATGGTGTTAGGAAGTGTTCTAAATTCATTCTTTTACATGTAGCTGTCCAATTTTCACAGCACCACTTACTGAAGAGGCTGTCTTTTCTCCAGTGTATATTCTTGCCTCCTTTATCAAAGATAAGGTGAAATATGTGCATGGGTTTATCTCTGGGCTTTCTGTCCTGTTCCATTGATCTATATTTCTGTTTTGGGGCCAGTACCATACTGTCTTGATTACTGTAGCTTTGTAGTATAGTGTGAAGTCAGGGAGCCTGATACCGCCAGCTCCATTTTTCTTTATCAAGATTGCTTTGGCTATTCGGCGTCTTTTGTGTTTCCATACAAATTGTGAAATTTTTTGTTCTAGTTCTGTGAAAAATGCCAGTGGTAGATTGATAGGGATTGCATTGAATCTTTAGATTGCTTTGGGTAGTCTAGTCATTTTCACAATGTTGATTCTTCCAATCCAAGAACATGGTATATCTCTCCATCTGTTTGTATCATCTTTAATATCGTTCATCAGTTTCTTAGAGTTTTCTAAATACAGGTCTTTTGTCTCCTTAGGTAGGTTTATTCCTAGGTATTTTATTCTTTTCATTGTAATGGTAAATGGGAGTGTTTCCTTAATTTCTCTTTCAGAT
Organism: Stenella coeruleoalba; assembly: GCF_951394435.1. NCBI lineage: Eukaryota > Metazoa > Chordata > Mammalia > Artiodactyla > Delphinidae > Stenella > Stenella coeruleoalba. Next base: position 14,743,781 of record NC_137149.1, on the reverse strand, counting down.
TTTTCATCATTAGTGTATAGGAATGCAAGAGATTTCTGTGCATTGATATTGTATCCTGCTACTTTACCAAATTCATTGATTAGCTCTAATAGTTTTCTGGTAGTATCTTTAGGATTCTCTATGTATAATATCATGTCATCTGCAAGCAGTAAGAGCTTTGCTTCTTTTCCAATTGGGATTCCTTTTATGTCCTTTTCTTCTCTAATGCTGTGGCTAAAACTTCCAAAACTATGTTGAATAATAGTGGTGAGAATGCATAACCTTGTTTTATTCTTGATCTTAGTGGAAAGGGTTTTTTCAGTTTCTCACCATTGAGAACGACGTTGGCTGTGGGTTTGTCACATATATCGCCTTTATTATGTTGAGGTAAGTTCCTTCTATGCCTATTTTCTGGAGAGTATTTAATCATAAATGGGTGTTGAATTCTGTCAAAAGCTTTTTCTGCATCTACTGAGATGAGCATATGGTTTTTATCCTTCAGTTTGTTAATATGGTGTATCACATTGATTGATTTGAGTATATTGAAGAATCCTTACATTCCTGGGATAAACCCCACTTGATCATGGTGTATGATCCTTTTAATAAGCTGTTGGATTCTGTTTGCTAGTATTTTGTTGAGGATTTTTGCATCTATGTTCCTCAGTGATATTGGTCTCCAGCTTCCTTTTTTTGTGACATATTTGTCTGGTTTTGGTATCAGAGTGATGGTGGCCTCGTAGAATGAGTTTGGGAGTGTTCCTCCCTCTGCTATATTTTGGAAGAGTTTGAGAAGGACAGGTGTTAGCTCTTCTCTAAATGTTTGATAGAATTCGCCTGTTAACCATTCTGGTCCTGGGCTTTTGTTTGTTGGAAGATTTTTAATCACAGTTTCAATTTCAGCGCTTGTGATTGGTCTGTTTATATTTTCTATTTCTTCCCGGTTCAGTCTCGGAAGAGAGTGCTTTTCTAAGAATTTGTCCATTTCCTCCTGGTTGTCCATTTTATTGACATATAGTTGCTTGTAGTAATCTCTCATGATCCTTTATATTTCTGCAGTGTCAGTTATTACTTCTCCTTTTTTATTTCTAATTCTCTTTATTTGAGAGTCCTCTCCCTTTTTTTCTTCATGAGTCTGGCTAGTGGTTTATCAGTTTTTTTTATCTTCTCAAAGAACCTGCTTTTAGTGTTATTGATCTTTGCTATTGTTTCCTTCATTTCTTTTTCATTTATTTCTGGTCTGATCTTTATGATTTCTTTCCTTCTGCTAACTTTGGTGTTTTTTGTTTTTCTTCTTCTTCTTCTTTCACTAATTGCTTTAGGTGTAAAGTTACATTGTTTATTTGAGATTTTTCTTGTTTCTTCAGGTAGGACTGTATTACCATAATCTTCCCTCTTAAAACTGCTTTTGCTGCATCCCACAGGTTTTGGGTCATTGTGGTTTCATTGTCATTTGTTTCTAGGTACTTTTTGATTTCCCCTTTGATTTCTTCTGTGACCTCTTGGTTATTTAGTAGCGTATTGTTTGGCCTCCATGCGTTTGTATTTTTTACAGTATTTTTCCTGTAATTGATATCTACTCTCATAGCGTTGTGGTCGGAAAAGATACTTGATACAATTTCAATTTTCTTAAATTTACCAAGGCTTGATTTGTGAACCAAGATATGATCTATCCTGGAGAATGTTCCATGAGCACTTGAGAAGAAAGTGTATTCTGTAGTTTTTGGATGGAAAATCCTATAAATACCAATTAAGTTCATCTTGTTTAATCTATCATTTAAAGCTTGCGTTTCTGTATTCATTTTCGTTTTGGATGATCTTTCCATTGGTGAAAGTGGGGTATCAAAGTCCCCTACTATGACTGTGTTACTGTTGATTTCCCCTTTTTTGGCTGTTAGCATATGCCTTATGAATTGAGGTGCTCAGATGTTGGGTGCATAAATATTTACAATTGTTAAAGCTTCTTCTTGGATTGATCGCTTGATCATTATGTAGTGTCCTTCTTTGTCTCTTGTGATAGTCTTTATTTTAAAGTTTATTTTGTCTGACATGAGAATTGCTACTCCAACTTTCTTTTCATTTCCATTTGCATGGAATATCTTTTTCCATCCCCTCACTATCAGTCTGTATGTGTCCCTAGGTCTGAAGAGGGTCTGTTGTAGACATCATATATATATGGCTCCTGTTTTTGTATCCATTCAGCCAGTCTATGTCTTTTGGTTGAAGCATTTAATCCATTAAATTTAAGGTAACTATCAATATGTATGTTCCTATTACCATTGTCTTAATTGTTTTGGGTTTGTTTTTGTAGGTCTTTTCTTTCTCTTGTGTTTCCTGCCTAGAGAATTTTTTAGCATTTTACAACTTTTGTTGTAAAGCTGGTTTGATGGTGCTGAATTCACTTAACTTTTTCTTGTCTGTAAAGGTTTTAATTTCTCTGTCGAATCTGAATGAGATCCTTTCCTGGGTAGAGTAATCTTGACTGTAGATTCTTCCCTTTCATCACTTTAAATATGTCCTGCCACTCCCTTCTGGCTTGCAGAGCTTCTGTTGAAAGATTAGCTGTTAACCTTATGGGGATTCCCTTTTATGTTATTTGTTGCTTTTCCCTTGCTGCTTTTAATATTTTTTCATTTAATTTTTGATAGTTTGATTAATATGTGTCTTGGCATGTTTCTCCTTGGATTTACCCTGTATGGGACTCTCTGTGCTTCCTGGACTTGATTGACTATTTCCTTTCCCATCTTAGGGAAGTTTTCAACTATAATCTCTTCAAATCGTTCCTCAGACCCTTTCTTTTTCTCTTCTTCTTCTGGGACCCTTATAGTTTGAATGTTGGTGCTTTTAATGTTGTCTCAGAAGTCTCTGAGACTGTCCTCAATTCTTTTCATACTTTTCTCTTTATTCTGCTCTGTGGTAGTTATTTCCACTATTTTATCTTCCAGGTTACTTATCCGTTCTTCTGCCTCAGGTATTCTGCTATTGATTCCTTCTAGAGAATTTTTAATTTCATTTATTGTGTTGTTCATCATTGTTTGTTTCCTCTTTGGTTCTTCTAGGCCCTTTTTAAACATTTCTTGTATTTTCTCTATCCTATTTCCAAGATTTTGGATCATCTTTACTATCATTACTCTGAATTCTTTTTCAGGTAGACTGCCTATTTCCTCTTCATTTGTTTGGTCTGGTGAGTTTTTACCTTGCTCCTTCATCTGCTGCATATTTCTCTGTCTTCTCATTTTGCTTAACTTACTGTGTTTGGGGGGTCTCCTTTTCTCAGGTTGCAGGTTTGTAGTTCCCGTTGTTTTTGGTATCTTTCCCAAGTGGATGAGGTTGGTCCAGTGGCTTGTGTAGGCTTCCTGGTGGAGGGGACTAGTGCTTGTGTTGTGGTGGGTGGGGCTGGATCTTGTCTTTCTGGTGGGCAGGGCTGTGTCCAGTGGTGTGTTTTGGGGTATCTGTGAACTTAGTATGATTGTAGGCAGCCTCTCTGCTAGTGGGTGGGGTTTTGCTCCTGTCTTGCTAGTTGTTTGGCATGGGGCTCCCGGCACTGGAGCTTGCTGCTCATTGGGTGGAGCTGGGTCTTAGCGTTGAGACGGAGACCTCTGGGAGAGCTCTCATCAACTGATATTATGTGGAGCTGGGAGCTCTCTGGTGGTCCAATGTCCTGAACTTGGCTCTCCCACCTCAGAAGCTCAGGCCTGACACCAGGCCAGAGCACCAAGACCCTGTCAGCCTCATGGCTCAGAAGAAAAGGGAGAAAAAAAGAAAGAAAAAATAATATTTTTAAAAAAATAAATAAAATAATTAAGATAAATAATTTTAAAATTAAAGTAAAAAAATTAAAAATAAAGAGAAAAAACAAGAAGAGTGCAAACAAACTAATAAATAAATCCACCAATGATAACAAGCGCTAAAAACTATACTAAGATAAACATAAAAATCAGAAACAAGTCAGTCGCAGATAGCAAACCCCAAGTGTACAGTTGCTCCCGAAGTCCACTACCTCAATTTTGGGTTGATTCATTGCCTCTTCAGGTATTCCACAGATGCAGGGTACCTCAAGTTCATTGGGGGGATTTAATCCACTGCTCCTGAGGCTGCATGGAGAAATTTCCCTTTCTCTTCTTTGTTCGCACAGCTCCTGGGGTTCAGCTTTGGTTTTGGCCCCACCTTTTGTGTGTAGGTTGCCCTCAGGCTTCTGTTCCCAACCAGACAGGACAGGGTTACAGCAGCAGCTGATTAGGGGGCTCTGGCTCACTCTGGCCGGTGGGAGGGAGGGGTACAGAATGTGGGGCGAGCCTGCGGAGGCAGAGGCCAGCGTGACGTTGCAACAGCCTGAGGCATGCCGTGTGTTCTCTCGGAGAAGCTGTTCCTGGATCACGGGACACTGGCAGTGGCGGGCTGCACAGGCTCCTGGGAGGGGAGGTGTGGCTAATGACCTGTGCTTGCACACAGGCTTCTTGGTGGCTGCAGCAGCAGCCTTAGCATTTCCTGCCCATCTCTGTAGTCCCTGCTGATAGCTGTGGCTCGCACCCGTCTCTGGAGCTCATTTAGGTGGTGCTCTGAATCCCCTCTCCTGAGGCACCCTGAAACAATGGTCTCTTGCCTCTTTGACAGTTCCAGACATTTTCCCAGACTCCCTCCTGGCTAGCTGTGGCACACTAGCCCCCTTCAGCTTGTGTTCACGCAGCCAACCCCAGTCCTCTCCCTGGGGTCTGACCTCTGAAGCCAGAGCCTCAGCTTCCAGCCTGCACCCGCCCTGGCGGGTGAGCAGACAAGCCTCTCAGGCTGGTGAATGCTGGTCAGCACCGATCCTCTGTGCAGGAATCTCTCCGCTTTGCCCTCTGCACCCCTGTTGCTGTGCTCTATTCCATGGCTCCAAAGCTTCCCCCCTCGCCACCCCCATCTCCACCAGTGAAGGGGTTTCCTAGTGTGTGGAAACTTTTCCTCCTTCACAGCTCCCTCCCAGAGGTGCAGGTCCCATCTCTATTCTTTTATGTCTTTTTTTTTTCTTTTTTCTTTTGTTCTACCCAGGTACGTGGGAATTTTCTTGCCTTTTGGGAAGTCTGAAGTCTTCTGCCAGCATTCAGTAGGTGTTCTGTAGGAGCTGTTCCACAAGTAGATGTATTTCTGATGTATCTGTGGGGAGGAAGGTAATCTCCACATCTTACTCCTCCGCCATCTTGAAGGTCCCCAACTATACTCAATTTAAAAAAAAACCCAACAGAATATGGAAAGAAGAAAAAAACAATATAAAATAAGTATCATCTAAATCACACATGGCTGAGATTCGAGGTATGATTCATCCCTGGCAAAATTCCTCTCCAGATATGAACCCGTGAAACCAGACACATTATGTGCAGAGACAGAAATCAGAAAGAAGGGGTGATGTGTCCCAAGGAAGTCCAACACCTAGCAAGGCAAATTCCATTAGATTTCAAGGCCTGAGAATAATCCTCTCTGGTTCAATGCTCTGACCTCTAGGTTCACTGAGTGGCAGAATCAAACCCATGGCTCCTAGGGCAGCTCTGCCCCCTCAGCTCTCAGCAAGGGCTATATCCCTGAGGCAGTGGGCAGGATATTCTGATCTGCCAAAACTGAAGAGGAAACAAGAGGAATGAGCCCTGCCTGTTGGACATGTGGTAGGAGTGGCAGCTCTGATGATCTCTGAATCGTCTTCAGAGTCATTCTTCCCTTTTCTTGAATGATAAAGCATGTGTGCAGCAGAACAGCTCTATCATCCTGTCACATAGAATCTAAGAGCCCTCCATCCTTCTATTTTGTCCCATCTTTGTCCCCTTTCACTTCAAACTGGCAGGGTTTTTACTTGTATAATCCCATAATCTCTTTATCAAATGATAGTCAGCCATACTCCTGGTGTTCTCTTTGGAACACACTTGATTTTTTTTTTTTTTTAATATGGACAACCTGAGGATTTTCTAAATCTTTAAATTCTCATTCCCTTTTTACTGAATTCCTTCTTTAATTTCTCTCTCTCCTCTCACATTTTACTGTAAGCAGACAGAAGGACCCGGGCCATACCTTTAACATTTTGCTCTGAAATATCCTCAGCTAAATATCCAATTTCATGGCTTACGAGTTCTACCTTCCAGAAAATACTAGAACACAGTTCACCGAAGTTGTTTGTCACTTTGTAACAAACATTGCTTTTCCTCCAGTTTTCAATAATCTGTTCCTCATTTCTTTCTGACATTTCACCAGAATGGCCTTTAAGGGCCATATTCTACCAAGATTCAGTCCACAAGCAATCTAGGATTTTTTTTAAAATGCACCTCAAAATTCCTCTAACCTCTACCCATTACCCAGTTCCAAAGCTACTCGTACATTTTTAGGTATTTTTTACAGCAGTAACTCATATCACAGTACCAAAATCTGTATTACCTCACGATGCCATAAATATATACCATAGACTGGGTGGCTTAAACAGTAGAAATTTATTTTCTCCTAATTCTAGAGGCTACAAGTGCAAAATCAAGGTTCCAGGCAATTCAGCTTCTGGTGAGAGTTCTCTTCCTGGCTTGCAGATTTTCCTAGCTTCCTTACTTTTTCTCAGTGTGCTCACATAATCTTTCCAAGTTATGCACAGAGCAAGGGGCACCAGCCCTGTTGGATTAGAGTTATGACCTCATTAAACTGTTATCATCTCCTCAGAGGTGATTTCAAACGCAGTCACATTGGAGGTTACCATACAAATTTTGAGGGGACACAATTCAGTCCATAGCAGAACTGAATATCAGACCCAGGAATCTGCTTTAATTATTGCTTTTTTACTCCTAAAGTTTTATTTGCAAAGCACTTTAGTTTACAAATCTTTTTGCTGAGCCTTACCATACTTTATACAATATATACAAAGACTTGGACCATAAAAAAGAGAAAACTATCTAGAAAACTATAACAAAGAAATCTCTCCCCACCCCATTCCCCTCATGGACTTAGCTTTTGAATACAAGCATGCATAGGACAAAGAACTGATTTATCTGATGGATTTACTTTATCTGTCTGTCCCATGCAACTGCTTCATTATGGTGTCTTAAACTTGTCAAAGAAAAGCCTAATACATTGCAGCAAGCACATTCTTTGCTGACAGCGAGGTAACGTTTAGCTCCACAGTCTTGCTATTAATAACTGTGGTATTGTTGTTATTAGATGTAGGTCCAAGAGACATCTAAACTTCTCTTCATCAGCATAAAACCTGGCTAGGCCTTTAAAATTTTTTTTTTCCATGGGAGACTTATCATTCCATGGCTTTATCAAACAGATCATTAGAAAGGTTTTCAAATTGGGAATTTCTTTTTCTGAACTATTTTAGAACATATAGCCAGCTGGAATCTATTGATGGTTTCTGTATATGTAAAGTTAGGGAGGGAGAGAAGGGGGGCTTGAAAGAGGGGGTTAGAGTATCAAGGCCTCAGCCTCCATATGTGTTTTACCAAATATAATTGTTTTATTCTGAAGTAACATTTGCAAATGAATGTAAAATTGCCTATCAGACAGAATAGGTCAGAGAAAGCAATCTCATTGTTCTTATTTTCACTGCCATCTATAAAAGGTTAAAAATTTTTATGATTTCATCCCAAATTTGTTCTCATAACAAGGTATTTTTTTCCCACTACTTTGGAAAATACACCTTAAGACAATTAATGTTGTAATATTCCATCCAGTTGAAAATTAGTACTATATATCAAGCAATACCTGTATCAAACTACACGTCAGATAAAACTAATAATCTGAGAGTTCTGAAATACAAACTTTGAGAAAGACTCAAAAAAAAGTTTTGACCTCAATTATTACTCTCCCTCAAAATAAAACTGATCCATGTCATTTTTACTTGGTCTGTTTTTACCATTTCAATCATTTTCTAATGCCATAGCAATGTAACAGGACCATGATAAGGCTCACTGAAACCTTCACATCATATCAGCCGGAAAAGAAGAGTAATCATGGAGAGAGTCGGACCAGAGTTTTTGGAAACTAGGCTGTGTGGCTGACCTCAAGGAAGATAATCTGTAATCCAAGTAAAAGTGACCAATAGCGTATTGGGCTCAATCCAAGCCAAAAGCTTTATATATCAGGGCCTGGTCTAGCAATTGGGCTGTGAAAACAAGAATTTCCAGGCAATGGCAGTACTCTGGGTCAAGTGAATGGGTGGTGGGATTTTAATTCCAGGTGATCCCTTCAGTTTCTAACAAGCCTTTAACCATCACTTGGGGGTCATGGGGAGTTCAGGAAGCAAGGCTCAGGCAAAGGACTCTCAAGGTAGGGTCTCAGAATCTGAAAATTAATTTCCAATAATGACTATCCTTATCTTATTTGTTAAAAGATTTCCTAACTGTCCCAGCTCACAGTGAGGTCACTTTTACATTTAAAAATTTACTCCTTGTGCTTCCCTAGTGGTGCAGTGGTTGAGAGTCTGCCTGCCGATGCAGGGGACACGGGTTCGTGCTCCGGTCCGGGAAGATCCCACATGCTGCGGAGCGTCTGGACCCGTGAGCCATGGCCGCTGAGCCTGCGCGTCCGGAGCCTGTGCTCCGCAACGGGAGAGGCCACAACAGTGAGAGGCCCGCATACCGCATTAAAAAAAAAAAAAATTTACTCCTTAACGATACTCAATACATATATAGTGCTTTGCAGCTTTCAAAGAACTTGCACATACATAATTTATTCTTCACGGCATACCTGAAACAGGAGTATAAAAGATATATACATATCCACTTTATCAAAGAGGAGACCAAGAATTGTGTAGCAGCAGGGCCAGGACCCACGTGAGTCTCTCTAGTGCTTTTCCAGTGTGCTGTACTATGATGCCTTTAAGGAAGCAGATAATGTAAAGTTCCTCCTTCCTGATCTCTTCCATATGTATGTAAGAGAATGTGGATGGAAGCAACCCACTGTCTTGGCTGTATACTGGCCCTTGTCATCGCCCAGTTCCTCCTCTAAAACCTTAAACATCAGTATCCTACTCAGAAGAAAATCTCCCAACTTGTTGTTTCATTCCCACTAAAACCTACCTAAACTTCACGGAGATCTCAGTCTCTTAAATCCTCCCTTTTGTCTTCCCCACTCAGCTCTCTCCAAATCTTACAGCCTTTATTATTAGCATCCTTATTTTTTCTCATCTTTGTTCTCCTGCTGCACTTACCTGACAAGGCCCCTGACATAGATCAATCCAAGTTTCTACCTCTAGGCCAAGTTTCAGAGAGACCCTGAGTTGACATTATTAAATTTTTGTCTTTTTCTCTGGCTAGGTCACTTACCCATTTCTGTAAATAAGTGTTCTAAACTTTCACTACCATCCTAATGCCTTCACCCTACTTCTGTCATGCTCATTTTCTCAGATGATGTTTTCTACATCATCAAGGTCTTCCAATCAAATTCCTGTCTCCCAAGGTTTAACTGTCTTTGCAGCATCATTTGTTCATCCTTGTCTTCTCTCCCTCCTTTGCCTTGAATCTCATTCCCTACCATATTCCCTCAGTTAGTCCTTCTCAACACAATCTCCTTCATTTCTACTATCCTTTAGTGACAGCCACTTTCTTAAACTTAAAAAAAAAAAAAGGAAAAAGAGCAATTTTCTCCCAACTTAAAAAGAACTCTGGATATTCATCCCCAAAAATCTTCACAAAAAAATTCGTGAAAGAGAACTTTATACTTTCCATCTCCACTTCATCAATTTCCCTCCTATAAAGTCCATCCACTTCAAATAAATTTCTATACTGTCTATAATGCAATAGATAATAGAATAGTCAAAGAAGTAAAATGTGTCCATTCAAAAACTGTCTATTTCTGCCTTTCTTTGTCAAGAACCATCTATAATGTGAAACATGCCATTTTTAAAAGTTTTGTTATATATATATATATATATATATATATATATATATATATATATATATATGATTCTTTGGTGGGGAGGCCCCTTGAAAAACTATTCCCTATTTAATTTGGTCATTTATAAATATAAATAATTATATTTATATAATTTATAAATATATAAATAATTATAATAGTTATAATTGGAATAATTATTCCAATTATACATGAAGTTATTATATTTTCAAAAACAGTGAATGGAATAGAAACATATGGATTAATCAGGCATTTTTATTGAAGATGGTTTGCATTCTATTAAAATTTCACAGAAATAAAATATCTTTCATAACCAGAGAATCTTCATCATGGTTTGTTTTTTAACAAGAAAGCAATGGGATATATAGGTTTGTTTTTTTTTTAATAATGTGCATGAGTGTTTTTACTTATAAACCTAAAATATCAGCCCTTTAAACTTTTTGTAATCCTTCCACTCAAACCTCCAATGTATTGATTTTACATTGAATAACTGTGAAGCAGTTTCAATATCCAGATTTTTCTCTTCCATGTCATAAGTGCCTATGTCTCTTATTTGCTTGGAGTCTGAGTTCATTTAGACATGGTCTAGCTTCTATCAGGCTGTAGGCCAAAGACCTGAGATAACTGCATGACTGCTTAGGAATGCTTTTATAGTTTTTCATCTAGTTTAAGACAGAGAGAAAGAAGTGTATGTCAGAAAGTTACGTGGGGATATTACTGGTGTGTTTGGGCATAGATACACTATGTCGGAATGGGGCATTTACATTTAATTATGGAGCAGTTGTTCAAGTGGGGAAAATATTTACTTGAATGTACACAGATTATGCGGTACTGCCTCTATCCTTAAATGCAAAACATGGCTTTCTCTGTCTGTGGTATTTTGGAATTTCACCCTGTGTTGAGGCAAAAACAATGTTTAACTGCCTTTATACATGCACAGGAAAGGCTTTCAGGCGCCAGTTGTTTCTCAATAGGGAATCCCTTCACAGTAAATTGCATCACTTACTCTTATTGTGGTGATGGTGGGGTAGCAAAACCAAACCAAACCAGCCATGATGTGGGCTGTTAACACAGGAAGGTGCAGAACCCAAGTGCTGCAAACTCTGAGAAGTAAGCTGCTCTTCAAATTAACCGTGATACTACATGAGATCTATTTCCAGTTTTCAACCCACTGGAATACACAGAGTACATGTTTCTAAATGAAAAGATTCTGAGGAGAGAGGGCAGATATTTTTTAACAAGCAAGGACCACAAAGGAGAGTATTTGTTTCTCTCTTCCTAATGGACATATAGTTTACTCTCTATTATTCTGAGGCTAATTATCCAGTTGTGGACTCTGCTAGTCACGGTCTCCTTTTCTCTCTGGCTCCTGGCTTTTGAACAAGTTGCTCATTAGCAACCTCACCCAAAGCTGGACAGGAGAAGTAAAATCTGCTGAAACACAAACTAGTCTATCCCACTCCTTGTTAGTAGTTCTCATAAAAGAGGATACAGAAACTGTTTATTAAACTCATAAACTCAGATTTATGAGTAGATATCAATGATCTATGAATCTCCAGCTCTCAATACCATGGATAATTGAGAGCTGATCACTCTACCAGACACTTAGGCCACAACAATTTCTTTTTAGGCTTATCTCCGCTTTCTCCACTCCTTCAGACTATAATAGACTAGTTCTACTTCCTAAATGTCAGTTTTTGTGATCAAGTCTGAAAATGTCCTTAAAATTATTTCAAAGGTGGTGGTCATCTCCCTCAGCAATTGAAGTAGCAGCAAAATATAAGACATCTGCCCATGCATTCTATACTTGCCCTGTGGGCAATAAAAATAAATCCTTCAGTTCTGCATTTAAGGTAGACTCCATGTGTCATTTACTTTCTTCACACAAAACATATTAAGTGATACAGTCTGAGAAAGAGAAAAAAAAAATTTAAGCCTGTCAAATCTTTAGAATTTAATAGACTTTAGCCACTCTGGATTTGATGTGGCTATTTTAAGACTATTAAGTTGGATTATTTTTCTTTGTTATATATGAGCTATATTGGGTTTTAATTTTAATTTTAAACATGAGGAATTCAAAGTAAGTGAAATGAAACTGAAATCTTATCTGTGGACCAGTCTGGAGTTTTATATACACATGTATTAGACCATTGTGCTTCATCATGATGTTTTAATTAAGGAAAATAAAAGAGATTTGAGAGGAATCTAGAGTACTGAATAACGAGAGCAAAAGTTCAATTCAGGAAAAAAAACCCAAATTGAAAGAAAAGATGTTTATATGAACATGAAAGGAATGGATCTAGAAATTTACTGTATTGCTGAAAGTCAATAGTAATGATCTGACATTATTTAGATTAGCATGAGTCAGATGCAGATGCAACCTCCCTTGTCATCCCAGGTAACACTAAAATAAAAGAAAAAAGACCTAAAGATTAAAGCAAATAAAGAGCAAAATGATTATTTGCTCATTCATTCAACAACCATCAATTTAAAATCTAAACACGAAGACTAAAGAAGAAAGCTCTCCTCTGCTTGTAGAGAGCTCCAGAGAAATATAAACAAAATAAAATATAGTTAATACTGAAATGTAAACTGTACACCAACAACCCTTGAGCTAGAAGGTGACAACTAGCGGTTATCAAAACTACTTAACTTTCCCAAGAGATTTCAACTACTCCTTTCGAGATTAATGGTGGCACATCTTTATGCAATAAAATCCACTTTTTATTTCTATTATACCCATTTGAACTTAATCACTAAAGAGATCAGTATTATTAGAAAACAAAATTTGTTTTAATCCCTAAGGTTTCACTGTAACAATGATAGAAAGCTAACACCCAGGATGATTAACCGTTAAGTCCATTCTATTCCTTTCAATAACATTTTATTGAGCACCTACTATATACCAGTTAAATCCCTTAGCTAAAGTACTCCCTCTCAAACCATAGTGGTTATGCTCCTAAAAACCCTGGTTGGAGAATTCATAGGAGAGGAACCTAAGGCCTTATGGAAAATTAAATCAGGAAGACCTATTCACAATAAAACCTAGGAAGATCCTCTTTTGCCTTCTTCTAAAGGTATCATGGTTTTTCCACCCTTGGCAAGATTTAAAGCATCATCATCCCCCAACCATCCACTTGCTTATAGTCTTAAAAATAAAAAATTTGTTAATTTAAGGACTTTACAAAATTTGCTTAAGATACACTTTTATGGAATGGAACATATTATTACTATTTGACATGAAACACCAAGCAGCCATGCCCTGGGTGCAAAAATAAAATAATATATTTTCATGATCTCTGGGATAAATGTGACTAACTCTACGTATAGAGAACTAAATGCGGGCTGATCAATATGGTAGCCACTGGCCACCTGTAACTGTCAAGCACTTGAAATGAGGCTAGTCCAAATTGAGATATGTTTTAAGTGTAAAATACCACATTTCAAATACTTAGTATGAAAAAAGAATGCAAAAGATATAATTAATAATTTTTATATTTATTGCATGTTGAAGTAATATTTCTGATATGTTGGGTTAAATGAAACATTATTAGAATTAATTTCATCTATTTCTTTTTAGCATTTTTAATGTGCTACTAGAAAAATATTATCATATATGTGTCTTGCATTATTTTTCTATTGAACAGCACTTACACAGAGAGGAATAGGCAGAAGAATGTGGGTTCATCCTGGAAGAGACACTCAGCATTACTCAGTGACTGCAACAATTTCAATTTTGAAACTTAGAGTTACCTGCCATTCTGATATACTTGATCAAAAATTCTTTCATTTATGAATATTATTATAAAAATATAAATCAGCATTTTCTGGAACATGCCCTAATTCATAGTAGGGGAGAATCTGTTAAGCCCCAGTACCCCACCTGACAATTAAAATTGCAGAAACATAATGAGAAACCTGCTCTGATTTAACCCCTTGGATTTAGGCAGTCGGTCATTAGTAACTCTATGTTCTCATACCTAATTATATATATATTATATACAATAGTAAAACAATAGTTCATATTGGTAGCCAAGGTTTTCTTAAATCAACTCTTCATTAAGCCATAGACCAAAGGGATCAGTAGCAATGATCCAATCTGTCCTCTCGGATATACAACACATAAACTAAGAATGCACAGGGAATCCTTAGGTGCGTTTCTAAGAGACAGTTTCTTCTAAATTTGGCTCCCTTGCTTTGACAACCTGAATTAACATAAGAAGATGAATTGTCTTTTCTTCATTAAATTAAATTATAAGTGCTAAATTAAGTTATACTTTCAAAATAGATCTACGGAAAAAGCTGGATCCAACCAAAATAGTGTCAGAGTATCTGCCCAAATTCTGAAGACTAGGTGGGATCAGAGACTGCAAATGGCTAGTGCTCTGTGCTAAGTCCCACAGAAGACTTGTACAGAGATTTTTATAATTTGGAATTAGTTGCCAAAACTTAAAATTCACAAATTTTACACAGAAACCATGCCCCCTTATTTCTCTAGGAAAACAAAATCAGAAGGATGGCTAACAATTGACATGTGTTCTCCAGTTCATCACAGCTTGCACTACTTCCCATTGACTCAGACTTCATTTTCCTTACTTGACTCTTCCCTGTGTGCATTTGAGTTTGCAACCCCTGAGCTAGGTAACATTTTGGTAAGTGCATAAGACAGGTTTATGTCATTCATTGTAGAACACCGAGCATTACCTAGGACACATGGATACATGGCTCTTATCAATTATTTAATAATAAATAATAAAAAAATCACACAAAAATTAAAGGCACATTTTCTTACAGGGAATGCTTATAGAAGCATATTGGAAACAAGGATTTATGTACAAGTAATTTATTTGGTAGGTAATCCCAGCAACAACAATAGTAAGCAAGGCAGTAACACAGAGAAAGACCCTAACACAGAATGTGTTGATGAGCACGTTGATAACAATGGGCAACTAGGGCTCAGTTGTGCTGGGGACCTCTGCAGTTGTTCCACTTCAGAGCTGTTCCATTTGAGGGGCAAAGAAATGGGATATTTATACACGAATTCCTGTCCAACAAAAGTTAAGTGCTTGTCCTTGGGGTGTTTGGTCCCCAGCACTTCTAGTCCCATCTCCACTGGCATGACCTAATCATACCCATGACCAAAGAAAGATTCGGGCAGAGAGCTGGAGGTGCTTACATCAGGAAACCATCAGAATGTATAAAAACAGTGATAAAATCCAGGCAGGGCACTCAAAGTATCTGCCATAGTCCACTCCCTTCCACCACTGAGAGCTATTCATGTCACTTGCTTATTTTCCACTCTCCTGTCCCTAATTCTTCAAGGTGGGACAACCTACAATTTCTAAAAAAAAAAAAAAAAGTACAACTATTCTATGTTCCTCTCAGCTTGCCTAGAACTTTTGCTTAGTTAATTTCCCCCTCATTGGGGTTAGCCAGATCTTCATTCCTGAGGGATATGAGCTTCCTGTTACCAGGCCCTAGTCAGGCCATGACTAATGCTATTGCACAGTCATAATTATCACTAGTCATGGAAGCACCAAAAGGCACCACAGTGAACCTTCTATGTTCTAGGCATACTTCTCTCCTCTCCAATTATGTAGCAGCAATCTTATCTCTTCATGATAATCAGAGTCATTACCCCTGCCAACATAGTATCTCCTTTCTTTGACTGCAGATCTATCAGCATGAGAAGTCCAAAATTACCAGCCAACAGCTTTAGCTTTAGGTTTATGGAATCCTTACTGCACCCCTTAGTTGAAGCATACCAGAGTCTCTAATTCAGCAGAGGCCAAAGTTATAGAGGCAGAAGCACATATTGCAAATACTGAAATTCAGCATTCACTGCTGATAGGTCAGGCATTCAACAGCTACAGTAGCTAGAATAATCTTGGTGATAGGGAGTGTAATGCTATTGGACCTCACGCATATCTTTCATTACTGGTCCTATGACCACTCCATTAACAAGTTCATTGCGTAAGAAGCATTGGTTTGAATGAGGACAGTCTGGCTGACCTCTGCTAAGGTAGATGCTTAAGGATAAATGTAAAACACAAAGATCCACACATTTTGTGCCCATTCCCACAGGACCATCTGAATATCTGTACCCTATAACTTCTTGTATTCAATCTTCCACCTTGCTTCACCTAGGCTTCTTAGCAATGAGCCAAACCACTGGCCACTGCCCAGGAGTCAATGTATATCCTTATCTTACATTGTTTTCCCCTCCTCAAAAAGTTAATTACCAGGTGTATTGCTCAAAGATATACCCTCTTGAAAGACTTCTCCTCGTCACTGCCTTTCAGGACTACCCGCAATAGGACTGTCAAGTAACAGTAGTCCATTTTCAGTTTGCATCAACATGTCAAATCAATCTATGAACCAGGCCCAGAGTTTTCCTTCTTTTGACAGCTGAGGGATAGGTACAAGGGTAGGTGACATGAAATGTAGCCCACCTCCTTGTGTAACCTACTTGTTCCTCCAGATATGCATGGGCCTGCCCAACCTTATGGTTTTGTGGTCTGATAATACCCAGTTCATGATGTATAACTCAAATAATACAGTAATTTGGTGTCCCTAACTCAAGGATTTAGTTGCTTTTTTAAAAGTGATAATTCTCTGCCAGAGGCATTATAGCTTTTCCAAGAAACTTAGGAGTCTGTACAACAACTCTCCTATCCAAATTTGCCAGGGAACCTACATAACATTTTAATCTACTAGATACTTCTAGTACCATTGGATCCACTGAGTCATATACTCCAAACAGCTAGGCTGCTTACACTACTCTCTGAACTTGCTTCAGAGTCCTCTCTGAGTCTCAGTCAAAACCTGCAGCCTTCCAAGGTACCCAATAATTAGACTGAGGCAGTATTTCCTATTATGATACACTATGTACTGGGCCTCTTTCTTAGTGATGGGAGATACAAGGTGTAATAACTTGCCTTTAACTTGGAAGGCATGTCCTAGTATGCCCAAGACCAATAGATGCATAAAACTTTTATTGATATTGAAAGCTCCTGAATATCTGCAGTGTTAAATCTTCCACCATCTAACACACGTCTTATCATACCATTCAGAATATCCGTCACTTTGGGCTCTCCAAACCCAGGTCAGGGAACCAATGTGAAGGTTTTACCAGCTGATAAGTAGATCTATCTTGCTTATGTTCTCAGGAACTGGGTAAATAACAATAGATTGGTCTTTGGACTCATTTGATCCACTGTCACATGAACCTGGGTCAGGATTCTATCAATCACCTGTCCTTCCCAAGTCCTCATTCTAACAAGGGCCATGAGAACATTGTGGGAATTAGTGTCAGCTCAGCTCTACATCCCACTGTCCTTAGAAGTTCTGGATACTTCTGCACAGTAAAGTACTTAACCTTGCCCAAAGAGAAATCTGGCTTTTGCCCTTGCTTTCTGAGAAGTAATCTCTAAGCCTCTGGAATGTCACGTCTGATAGGAGTGTCACTGTTTGCTGAGGGCCTTCCTTGGACCACACCAATCTGTGGGGGCTCTGAATCATGCAGTATCAGCTCTACCTCCAGCAGCGCTAGAGACTGAGGTCAGCCATGCGGGCAGTTCACCATGGAACGCAACCAAGACTCCATATACCAAGGTTCAGGTGAGCTTTTCTGGTTGGCAATATTCCATACTGTTATACAACTTTGCCAGAAAGAGTTAACACTGTCCATGACTGTGGACATGATGACAGGACATCTGGAGACAGCATACCTGGAAACTCTATGTTTGGAATCCTCCTGGACTCTATGTATTTCTTCCCTTAGCTGATTTTAATGTGTCCTTTCCCTGTAATAAACCTAACTCTATATTAAAACTTTGTATTTATTCCCCCGTAATAAAACCATGACTGTAAGTGTAACAGCTTTCACTGAGCTCCATGAGTTCTTCTATCAAATTATTGAAACTGAAGGTGGTTTGGGGAACCACCAAACTGACAATTGGTGTAAGTATGGGTGATCTTGTCAACTGTGTTCTCTCCAGCTCTGCCCTCCCCTTTTCCTGGTGTACAATTATTCTGTCTAATGGCCACATTTCTTTGAGGAGAAATGTGGGAATATCTACGTTACATCCTTACTGTGACACTGCAAGATATTTCATGGAAGGGATTTAGCACCCCATTCAACCAAAAGGCTCTGAGTCTAAAAACTGGGTCAAAACTGAGGGACTATAATTTTCTTGTTGCAGTAGTTAACATTATTCCTGTACTAACATACAGTTTGTTTGTCTGTCTCTCTGTTTTATTATATTGATACAAGTCTAGCAATGCCCTTGTTGGCTGTCCATCTGTCTCACTCCTAGGAACAATATGGCATATTAGTCATTTCCACAGATACCTGAGGGTTAAGGTCCCCTAGCTGCCATCCCAGCCTTGAGGATGGCCCACCATGGTATTAACGTCCACCTTGCCTCCAACAGTTAAGTGCCAACACCGGGCCTCTGCCACTCCGTAATCAAATCATCCTCACTAACATTAGAGAACTGAGTTCCATAGAAGCATCTCTTATCATCAATGCTGGTCTACAGAGGACAGCTCCACTGAACTTCTGGTGATGCTGGTATCCTACCCTGCCCCCACTAACACATTCCTTTTCACTTCAATGAATGAAGCAATCAGTAACCCTCAAAGAGAACACTCAGCTGATGGGTCTCTAGTCTCGCATATTACATCTATTCTAACATGCCCATCTCTCTGGGCCTCTTGTCCCACCCTTATTACTCTGTCAAGATATCTGACATCTCTACCTCACTCACTCTAAGTCATCGTTGTTTTCAAGGTTCATGCAGCCATGCCAAAGAGAATTAGAACCAGTTCCAATTTTCCATGCCAGGATATAAAATCCAGAGTTATGGAAGAGTTCCCCTGTATCAATAAATTCTCCTTTATTCAGCATTATATTCTGCTGTTCTTGCTCTAGTATCTTCAAGATTCATTCCCTGTGTATGTTCTCCTAGTTCCTGAAGATCCATATTGATGCATAAGATCTTGACTGTTCTCTAGTCAAGTCATGCTGAGACTTGACTCCTATTATTGATCTACGCAATGAGAAGCCATGGGAAGAGGAATGAGCATAGCTTGTGAAGGACCATCATCATCTTGAAAAATATCTACCTTATATCCTCTGTTAGTAGTTTCTAGGCAATGAAAGCCTAGGTATTCTCTTCTAACATGAGAGAGAGAGCAACTACTTCTGGCCTAGAGGCATAAGGAAAATCTAAGGCACTGATTTTCTCAAGCCCAGCCATCTAAACATGCTAATCCCAGATCTTAGTGTTCCATTTCTTTCCTATCAGCGTCCTTTTCTTAAGTGTAGGAGAGTTGCCAGGGCTATGAATTCAGCTTACTTTGTAACTTCTCTATTCTTACAATCAAATTTTGGACCAGTTTCTTAGCATAGTCTGTTTTCTGACTGCTGGAGATGTGGTTCTCTTTAAAAGCTATCATGGAGAATTGGCTTTCACAACACATCTGAAGACAATATTTGGTTGAACTGAGCCTGTTCCTTTTCTTCCTTTTCTTCCTTTTTCTTCCTTCAAGACTTCTATGACTACTAACAATAGCTACCTCACTACACAGGTCTTACCATGATCACTGTCCTACATATTTCAAGTGTAGAGTTATTGCATGAGTCAGTGCATCCCTCTTCACCTCTACCTCATCTCAATCCACCACAGGTGACAGTATTAGTAACTGTGATGTTACAGATCATCAAGAGGTCTTGACAGTACCCTTATCCTCAGCAATGAAGCCCTTGCCTCTAACTGAAAAGTTAGTGATCTAATCCCAGGGTCTACTTCCTAGTACCCCACTTCTGATACAAACTGTCTAATGTTGGATTCTTCCAGAAGCTGACTCATATAAAGGTTTGAATGCAAATAATTTATGTGGGAGGTGATCCTAGAAATAACAATTTGGGGAATGCAAACTAAGACAGCCATCTCTGTGTGATGAATATTCATGAGTCTAGGTGGCCTGGGCCTGACTGTCTCTGCTAATGCAACTTTGGCTTCAGAACTGAGAGTGATGCTGCATTACTATCCAACAGACAGACTATATGCAGGCTTAGGATACCAGCAAGGCAGGGACACACAAAAATAATGTTTGTCTTCAATAAACTTGTCCATAAAAAAAGATCTAAAGAAAAAAATAATTTCACTTCCAGCAATAATTTACATTTTATGTTTTATGATTTACTGCTGTTTTAAAAGTACAGGACACACAATTTTTTTCAGTAATTTTCAGTGCTAAGATCAGAAAACATCTGAATCTGAGCCACCCTCTGATGATATACTCGGCCTACTCATTGAAGGTAGCAAGTCAAATTCTGCCCTGCTGGGCTTCTGAGCAATCTTCTCTTTCTTAACAATTTTAACACCAACTTTGAGTCAATTCTTCAGCCAAACTTCAAATATGCTCACGCTTAACATCATGCCTGGTTCCTCCCAAACTCATTCAGGCTCTGGTCCAATATGCATGCCATCTCTCCTCTTCCAGAGACCCCCTTCCCTTCCCTAATCTTATTCATTTCCCAAACAGGAAATTTCTGTCTCCTTTCTTCCTTTTAGTGGGGGAGATTCATTACCAAAAGAGAGAGAGAGAGAGAAAATACACATATTTCCCAGAGAAAACTTCAGTCAAAAGAATTATCACAGAAATTAACACACCATTGTAAAGCAATTATACTCCAATAAAGATGTAAAGAAAAAAAAAGAATTATCACATAAGTTTTTACCCCTCTTCCCGCTGCTCCCAATTTAGAAATCACCTCTAGGGGGAAACCACGCTTAATACTAACAATTTTAGTAAATTATGCAATTTATTGCTAAATATCTATTTTTGATCATAGAGAAATTTAAGAATAAGTGACATAATTATTATTTCCTATCTACCAGGCACTGTACACTAAGTATTTAACAGGGATTATATCATTTAATCCTGATTATAACCATTGCTGTAGATACTATTTTTATCCCCATTTTAGTGATGAAGAAACTGAGGCTTAAGAGATTGGAATTTGGATCTCTCTAATGGAAATATTTTCTCTTAATCACCATGCTGTTTCATAAATAAATATTTGTTGAATGGAGTAAAGTATGGAAGAAACAAGATAGAGAAAATGAGAAGGAAAAAGCCGGAGGGGTTCTCTAGAGTGGTTTGGACCCATTCCATTCTCCCCTTTGGAAAACGCTCTTACAGCTTCTAAAAGAACTGCTATGTTCTTGCCACCTGGTTCCCAAGTACTACTTATAAACCTAGGTCTAGATTCAAGTGCATATACAGAAAAACATGAACATATTTCACACTCACAACAAATTCCAGTTGAGTAAGTAAAAATCAGATTGACTCTGTGAAACAGACCTGAAGCCACCATTGCCTTGTTCCACCACTTTCTTTGCTCCCTCTCAGTTTGGAGACAATGCATCTTCTAGCCTTACCTCTGAGCCTAAAGTCCCTGCCTCTCAGACTAAACATGATGATTGCCAACCAAAACAAACAACTTTACTGACAACCAAGTTCTGCCTAGATAATTTTCGCTTAAAAAACAAAAAACTACAAAGCATGCTCTATCCCCAAAGGAATTCTTTCCTACCCTGCTATTTCTTCATGTTGAGGAGAGAATCTGATGATACGTGAAAATAGCTAGCTGTGAATCAAATATTTCACAGAGATCTCTGCAAGGCTAAATTTAGGAAGAAGAAAAATCTTGAACTTAGTATAAAAATCAAAAGTTAAAATCCTGCTTCAACTCTACACTGATCAGTCTTTAAAAAACAGCTAGAGAACAAGCTTGCTGTCTTATTAGTCATGTGGATCTGAAATTACTAACAGATACATAATTCCAGGCTTGATCTCATTTCTTGCCTGGCTTTGCTTTTAACTATGTACATCCATGCTGAGGATTCAAGCTGCTTCCCCAGCTCATAACAAGCCCTTTTCAGAGACAGGTCTCCTGCCTCCCTGCTGCCTGTATTAATGAGGAGCATGAGTTTCAAATCAAACTTCAAAAGAACAATTTTCTTGGAACATTATCCTGTAATGGGCTTCAAATACAACCTTCCTTAGGGGTTTAATATCTCTATAGAAAGTAGTTAATCCAGTGAGAGAAAATCTAAGGAAGCCAAAGAGCCTAAATTTGGGGTAGATTTTGTATTTCCCCCACGCTGGGTGGTGGGGGAAGGGAGAACTGAATTCTGGTGACATTAATACATAAATGGGTCTGATTCCAAACGCAAAAGTTTAATCTCACTCACCTTTGGAAAACTAAGCTAGCACCTTTAGACTTAGATTCCCTGATGTATGAGGATATTCAATACGATCCCATACGGCTCATGCAACATGAACCCCATGTAAATAGTCCAAAACCACAATTGATTGGAATTCTTAGGAAAGGTAGGTTCTAGGTCATTGGATTTTCTTGTCAAGTCAGGAATGAATAGAAAAATCCTTCCTATTTCAACCCTCAGGATCAAAAATGTTTATAAATGCATTAGTCTATTTTCCTGATTTATTAAATGCAGCATGGAGAATATAATTCAATTTCTATTTGATGATTCAGATACCTATGGTTCCTGTGGTCATACCTTTGGGAATCAGTTACTTTGGTGCTATAACTATGAAGTCAGAGGTTAAGAAATAGAGGTAGAGCTGCACTGACATTAGGTTATAGTTATCAGGGTTTAGTAAAAAGTCATCATTGATAGGCACTTACTGTCCTTTTACCTATTTCTTATAAAATTACAGGGTTAAAAAATTCTGATTAATGGGTGAGTCTGATTATTTAAGAATTTGAATGTTTATACTAGCATAGCTTTTCCTTGGGGGGAAAAAATACCTTCCGTCTTCATCTGAGAAAGAGCCCATTTCTAACTGGCTGCATGGTTCACATAGATATCATAAAACCTGTTAAAAAATAAAGTGACACAACATAAATTCAATTGAAAGCAACCTAAACTTCCACCTCCGATCCCAAGTTGCTGTTGTTACTGTTGGGGTGGTTGTTTTTGCTGTTGTTTTGGTAAAACAAGGCTGCTACTATACAGTGGGAGTTCCATTTAAATTTAAAGCCATCAAAAGTTAATTCTTCTTCCGTTCAAGAGGGAAAGAAAGACCTTTCAGTAATCTCAGGAGAAAGTTTTTTGTACTCAAATCCTCCCGAGCTGTGCAGCCCTGGAGTAATGAAAGATAAATCAGGCCAGTCACGCGCATGAAGACCAAGAATGAGCAGCAAAACTAACCACAGCAATGGTGACTTCAAGTGCCAGCAGGCACAGAAAGGCCTTACTCCAGCAGTTTATTATGCCCCTATTCTCCAAAGGTTGTGTTTTTCCTGGCAAGAGAGGAGGAGGGGAGGTACATCTCCTAACTTGTTAATGACCTATGCCTTCTGAGTAAGGAGAGCACTAGTGAAAACACAGGATCCCCGTCCTTTCCATCAGCTCTCTACTTGCCAGCAAGCCAGTGTTTATGGCTTCTTATGTTTGCCTAACAGATACGTTCACCATCAGCAATTCTAACTTGACCTATCCCTCACTGATGGTTATCCAGAGTTCTGTGCCAAGCACAAGGGCTAGGGGAAAAGGGGAGGGCATAGAAAACTGCAGGGGAAGGAAGGGAAGGAGAAAAAGGGTACCAGGCAAGGAAAAACCTGTCATGCACAATCAAACAACTGATTCATGTCAACAATACTAAACCTATGCTAGTTTCTCTGCCTTTCCTACCTATTTTTAGCAGAGCTTTAGGAAGTACAAGACCAAAAAGAAACTGAGTTTCTGCCATTTGATTCTACCCATACGCTACACACAAAATCTTTAAGTAATACCTGTCTTATTTGTCTGTAGGATACAACCAATGCAAGTAACACTCTTCCACTTAAGACTAAGACGAACAGTAAGTAAATTTCATTTTCGACCTAAGGTTCTAATCTGTTTCAACCTGGACCCACCAAGACCTGAACTTTCATCAGATCAACAAAATGATCCTTCTGTCTTTTTGATTGCCAGATCTCATCCAAGTAGTCAACTACTTAGGACTTTATTGACAGAACCTTGGAAAGACTGGGAACAAGGAGATGCAGCCAGGAGAGGAATGCAAAATTTCAGACATGCCGTGTATACTAATAGTGATACTTAAACCACTAAGATTTCCATTCCATTGATACTAATTTATTTCAGATTGCTCCATCGTGCTGCTAATCAAAGCCAGCAAATATACACCAAGACAAGCCAAGGGGGAAAATGACCTTCCTTTACCCATGTCAGTTGTCAAGAGGGTGGTAAATAGCAGAATGAATAAACACATACTTGCTGATGCTTTAATCCCATGATTATAAAATTTTTCAGTTAAAATGCCAGACACAAGTTTGTAGAGTATTTATTAAATACTGCCCTAAAATCAGTTTCAGATATCTATAGTCAGATCCCTGAGTTCAGTGTGCCACTGCTTTTGATACTTTTTAAACATATGCTTAGTAAGAAAGGGTTAAATAAAGGATCTTGAACAGTAGGAAGTCTCTTAGGAATAAAGATAGCTATCCTTCAGTGATAGGTTTGAAATATAAAGATGAGCACAAATGCAGCACAATTGAAAAAAGAAGGGGACTGATACTTTTTCAAGCTATTATGAACTTTAATTAAGTTTATAAACTATAAGTTTAAACTACATTTAAAAAACAATAGACCACGTTTTTGCCCTAATTGGTTTAAAAAGCAGAATAGTTGAGGTTAAGTGAAAAGAAACTTTTAATTACTTTAAAAATAGTTTGAAGCAATGGACTAGATTTACTCACAGCAAACTATATGTATCTTAAAAACATACTCCTAAGTGAAATGTTTAATGTAAGAAATAGAATAAGATCTATAGCAGAATATCATTTATATAAATGTAAAATACATGTATACAAAGCAACAAGGATTGAGTAAGAGTATATATCAAAATTAAAGGATACACAGTGAATGAATCAGAATAAGCTATCTATGGTAGTGTGGGAGAAAAGAGTGGAGAATGAAGATAAAGATAAATTTTTTAAAAATAAGCCTTCGCATGGATCAATGATGGCATTGTACTATGAGCTAAGAAATATGCTTATTATCAACCATATATACCCTTATATACCACAGTACAAAAAATTAGAGTCACAGTCAATAAAGTTTCTATGTAAGTGTGACAAAAAATTTTTTTAACTCCAGGGATAATAAGATGGATAATGGTTAATTAGGTCAACATGAAATGCAATTATATCAGGTCAATGACTACTATGCTTGTGGTTCATGACCCTAAGAAATTCATTGGGAAAAATCAATGAGAAATGCTCCTTAAAATGTGCTCCGTTTTTCTGCATTTTTCCAACAAATTTTAATCCCCAAATGAGAGTAAAACCAAACCTGGGCTTTTGATCTACTTTAGTGCAAGATCATCTCCAGGTATATATGGAAAAAAGGATACAGATTTCTAATGGTGTAACAAGAAAACCTAGTGATGAATTTGCTATGAAGTAAAGGGTAAAGCCAAAGAAGACACATAGGTTTATAATTTAAGGAAGTATGTTTATAAAGACTGAGAAGAACATTAGTGGAAGAGGGGGTGGTGAGGATTAAGCATCTCTATATTCAGTACATCAGTAATTTTTATACGGCCATTTCTTATACCCTCCTCCAAAGCATGCCTGTGGTTTAAGGTTCAAAGGTCAAGTCAGGAAAACATTTCTAGAAGGACTAAAAGAGCTCTCTGATGGTCTAGTTTAATCAAGGGACAAAAGGCAGGATATTTTTTAAATCCTCCCTGAATATTATTTCTCACAATTGAGGCTTTGATGAGCATAGAGCAGCAGAGAATTTGAAGCCATATTATTTAACCAGATTCTTAAAAGTCAGTTATCCATGTTAGACAACCATCTAAGTAAGCACCAGAAGGCTTGGCAGCTGTGGCATCTTTTTATTTTCCAAAAATATATAAATATGCATCCTACTCCATATTCTCTCTTACTGTAAGACTGATGCTTACACTTCTCCACAAAGAAGGAGGGTCTATGCTCCCTCACTTTGAACCTGGTGGACCTTCATAACTGCTTCAAGCAACAGATTATGTTGCAAGGAACACTGACTTCCCAGGCTTGGTCATGAAAGATAATATGGTCTCCACCTCTTTCTTTCACTCTCTTCTAGGATACATATCTTGGGAGCTCAGAGGCAACATTTAAGAAGTCTGGTTATCCTGAAGCATATTAGAAAAATCACACAAAGAAAATACACAGACAAAGAGATGTCTGAGGAGACCTCATTATTCCAGCCCCAAGCTATTGCAGTCCTCAGTCCTCACAACCTGACATATGAGTGAAGAAGCCTTCAAGAGCTCCTTGTTCCTAGCCACAATCTTACCACAACGGCATGAGAGACTCAAGCCAAAATTGCCTAACTTGGCCATTCCTGAATTCCTGACCACAGAAGCCATCTGAGATCTGAAAAAGTCATTTTTGTTGCTTTAAACCACTAATGTTTGGGGTGATGTGTTACACAGCAACAGATAACTGATTCAGCAGTCTTTCAGGAAAGATGAAGAACTTAACCAGGGTGTGTCCCTGAACGGATGGCTGTCCCACCTACACGCAGAAAGAAAATCTGTGATTAAGCCTCAGAGCTGGCTGCTTAAGATTCTCATTCATTTGTTTTTGTTGTTGTTATTTGCTAACATTCACTTATAGTTTCCTATGTACTGGTACTGTTATTCCCAACAACCCACTGAAACATTTATTATTTTATTCCCATCGTACATCTGAGGAAACTAAAGAACAATTAAATAACTGCCAAAATTGGAAAACTATCCATTGAAGGAGCTTCCAGCAGTACAGTCTGATTCTAGGCCCATGCTTCTAACCATCATGCTCTACTGCTCTGGGCACTTTTCAAGACTGAGCTCAATTATAAACTTTTGGAAATGATGACAAAACAAGTCAAACTATAAAATGACAAAGTTGGCTAAATACACTTGCTGAAAATCATTACCCTAATAATGCTGCTTTGTGCTCTGTGCACCCAAGCAAGGACACCTATAATGCTCTAATCCCATAGACTGATAATCTAATTAGTGAGTGTAAAACGTTAATATACAATTAATCTAAACAGATTAATATATAAATCAGAACAATACCCTGACTCATAGCAAAGGTCATAAAGGCCATTAAGAAGCACATGTACAAACTGGGATCGGGAGACAAGTGACAGTTGTGTTCAATCTAACATAAGGTAAAAAATACTGAGTGTTCAAGAAATGCTAATACTGACATAAAGAATGTTATTCCATCTGAAACAAAGAAACAGGAAGAAGAATCAACAACAACAACAAAATGTTGTATTTTTGTCTCAATCCACAGAAAGCACTATATTTAAATCACCCGCTTTAGAATGAAAGTACTGGCAGGAATTCAACATAGCTCATTATGTCCCCTGAGGCATCATTACAGTATGTTTTCTTTTTAAAAAATCACACTTAAACACTTTCTCTCTTATAAACTGTTAAAAAGCATCACTATATTACTATTTCATGACCAAGTAAGTGGTCTCAGCATGTGTGGCTAGCTGTGGGTGGGAACGGAGTGGGAAGTCCTCATCAAAACATGCATCATCACCATCGTTCAAGGCATCCTCACAGGAACGTGCTGTATGGCAACATGATGGGTGCTGTGTTTTGACTCCCTCACTGCTACACACAATTTGCCAGCAGGCCATAAAGTGTGCTTCTGGATCATAAAATCTAAGAGATTTTTTCTTCTATTTGGCATGAATCATTTAAACATGAATTCTAAATGTAGTAAGAAATGCCCAAAGCATAATTTCTCCAAAGCTAAATCTTAAATTACGTTTCCCTAATGCTCGGGAGCACTGCATGCAACACTATTGATTTGAATCCTGGAATAATCTTTTAGAGATAGAACAGTAGAATCAAATTCCTGGCTATATAACTCTAGGTGACACCAATAGAGAAAAATGGACAAGGCCATTCCCAGCAATGGTGAGATTTGAGGAATATCAACCAAGAAGAAAGAGTTGGACAGAGATTGACATAGTTCAACACCTACCACCTTGGAAAATGATGAAAATCACAAACAGAACAGGATTCTCAATAAAGCCACCCCTGAAACGGTCCTTGGAAATGCCATGAATGACCTCTGGAGTGGGCATCCACAGTTCTCAACTTGAACAGTTTTGGGGGGAAAGTTTCCCAAATATATGCTTTCACAGCTCCTTTGCCGCCCCCCCTTAAGTTACCCCAGCCCACTTCCACATCCTTCTTTTCTTCCAGGTCCCCACCTCACTGGAAGCTTCTGTCTCTAACTTATTTCCAAAGTTCCTCTACTATATGTTTATGTGGCCACCTAAAATTCACGTGGAATTGAAGCTGTATGTAAACATCTATATAAAAATAAAAGATCCTGGGATAGAGCTGAATGCACTTCAAATTCAACATATCTAAATCCCACTCATTCTCTTTCCCCAAAATACACCTCCAACTTTTCTGTTACTGTTAATGACATCACTCTTCTCCTAGTCTCTCAAGCTAGAAAAGTGCACATTCTCTTTCCATTCCTATAAGAAATAAAAACAAAACTTGTCTCATTAATTCTTCCTTCAAACTCCCTCTTGTGTCTGCTTCTTCCCTCCCCTTTTCGCCCCCATCCCACTGGTTCACACATTTATCTTCTCATGCCTGAACTATTTCAAGCACCTCCTATGTAGCCACCTAAGCTGGAATCCCAACCATCAGCCTTTCCCCACCCTAATCTACCTTGCATACACCATATGAGACTTATCTTTCTAAATCACCTCAAACATCTTACCCCTTCATATTCTAAAATGGGTCATTTAATGGGTCTTTGTTGAAAGGTCAGATTCCTCAAAGGGGCATCTGAGTCTCTGTCTGCCTCCCACTTATCCTTTCATTTTATGACCACACTAAGTGTTGGTGAGTAATGGGGAATGTTGGGGGAACAGGAACCCTTACACACTGCTGGTGGGAATGTAAAATTGTACAACCACTTAGAAAAACAGTTCTTAAAAATGTAAACATTCTCACACCATATGATCCAGGAATTCCATTCCTAATTATTTATCCAAGAGAAATGAAAGCATAGGTGCAAACAAAGATTCTTAAGTTAATATTTGTAGTAGCTTTATTTGTAATCGCCAAAAACTAGAAGCAATCCAAATGCCCATCAAAAGGTGAATGGATAAACAAATGATGCTATATCCATCCAATGAAATACTGCTTAGGTATAAAAATAATGAACTATAGATACAAACTACAATATATATGAAGCTCAGAAACAGTATCCTGAGTGAAAGAAGCCAGACAAAAACACTTCTATAAAGTTCTAAAAACTGCACACTAATGTATAGTGACAGAAAGCATATCAGCGGTTGCCTGGGAACCCAGAGGTAGGAAGGTAAGAGGACTGGAAGGGAGAAATTACAAAGGTGCTCTAAGAAGCTTTTGTCAGTGATGGGTATTATATTGATTGCAGTGATGGTTTCACGGTTAGGAACATACGTTCAAAACTCACCAAACTGTTCACATTAAGTATTCATTGTACATTGTCAATTATACCTCAAAAAAAGCTGTTGAAGAGAAAATCTTATCTCTGAGAAAATCTTATCTATGATCACTCACCTTCTAAACACATTCCTGAGTCAAACTGGTCAACTGATTAATACAAGAATGCACTGTGAACCTTTGCACATCTGTGTTCTTCCTGCAGCCATCCTCTCAAATGAAATACCATACTATTTGTCCTTCCAAACACAGCTGACCTCACACCTCCTCCAATGAGACTCCCCAGACCACTCCAGCTTGTAGATTTCTTCTTTCTCTTAATTTCTAACTTTCTAATACACTCTAACGATCATTTGGCGAGTTTAACTATAGCACAGAGGCAAACCTAAGTTTGAATCCTAATTCTCTAGTTTATAACTCTGTGACCCTAGAAATTTACTTAATCTGTCTCTATCTCTTAAACATTTATAATAATAGTACCCATTTCATAAAGTTGCTGAATGTAAATTGATTGGCATAATACCTAGCACACAGAATAAGTATCCAATCTTTGTTGTATTAGATTTACTATATGTTTCTTTGTGATATTTCTTATATGAAATAGTTTTGGAAGGGGTGGTAGAGTCATCTGGCCTTCCTAATGGTGCCTGCCAGAAATAATTACATCTAAGCCCTTTTTGTACAATAGACAATAATCAGCTGGTTTAATTTTCCTTTTCCTGTCAATACCCTTTTCCAATATACATGTGTGTGTTTGTGTATATATAGAGAGAGACAGCCTGGGAAACAGAGAGCTAGAGCAAGCTGGAGAGGGCAGGAAGAGGGAGGGCAGGGGAGGGAAAGGGAGGCAAGGGGAGGAGAGACTAGGAAGTTGCAAATATTACGGTTTTCTGCTAGAGTAAGCTTAAATTGAATCTAGACATTACATTTAAATAATAAAATGTACTTAGTCATACTCTCAGAATTTGACTTTCTTAGCTACAAATAATAAAATAATCACTACCAAGCATTTATTATCTACATGATTAGACACAAAGAAGTTTGTAGTAAGTTCAGTCACAAGTCAAAAAATGGCTACAATACAATTTGAACCAATGCCTCTCTAATTATGTAATGATACTTCTAACAATTGCATCATTGATTTTACTTTCATCAGCTGTGTCTTAAATAATAAAATACAGATTACAGACTTTTAAAAGCCAATCATTTATTTATATTAATTGACTTAATGCTACACCTCACTTAATACAGGGTACTTTATGGAGAGTGGTTCCCAAAATACTTTAGTTTCTTAAATCATTTATTGTTCAGCAGATTTGGTAATATTTTCCTTTCAATGGGAATTTTTCTTCAGGGTAAGTGAGGGAATACTGAAGATCAGTATCAGTACTTTAAGGGCAAGCTGCCATTTCACACTTGCCCTTATTTTTTTTTTTTTTTTTTTTTTGCGGTACGCGGGCCTCTCACTGCTGTGGTCTCTCCCGTTGCGGAACACAGGCTCCAGACGCGCAGGCCCAGCGGCCATGGCTCACGGGCCCAGCCGCTCCGCAGCATGTGGGATCCTCCCGGACCCGGGCACGAACCCGTGTCCCCTGCATCGGCAGGCAGACTCTCAACCACTGCACCACCAGGGAAGCCCCACCCTTGCCCTTAAAGTAACTAGTTTAGCAGCACTGACAATGCCCCCTCATTATTTACTTAATTCAGTATCAAAAGTGTTTGACTTTTCTTCCAATGGGGCCACGTAGATTTATAATTAAAAGAGGGCGCCACCTCCCTGTAAGCAATAGGAAGGAATGTAAGAAGAAGATATCACCAATCCAAATAGCTAAATACCTAATTGATGTTTGGGAAACTTATGCTTTAAGCAGAGCTTCACCTTTAGAAACTCAGTGCCTGGATAAAAGACAGTACCAGGGCCACTTGGACTGCAAAACACAGTCACAGGTGGAAATGCCAACATGCCTAAACTAAATATTTGTAATCTCATCATATAGTTAGATAAATCATGGATGATCTTTTCTAGACATTGTTTAAAGTACTAAGCATGTACACTTCTGAAGAGTAATCACTGATTTTTTTAGCTAAATTGCACTTTAACAATTAATTCAGAGTTTTATTATGTACTTGACCAATACTATTTGTAGCATTACCTCTACATTGCTATGATTTATAATTATAATAGCACTTAGCAAGCATTAATTATGTAACAGGCACTATTCTCAGCATTTTGCATAGGTTAACTCATGACACCTTTATAACTCAATGCGAAAGGTACAAATCATGGGAGATAAGGCATAAAGAGTTAAAGTAAATGGTGGTATCATTAGCATTATTAGCATTGTTAATAACGCGTTCAAATATGGACTTAGATCTCACAATAAAATTTAAA
The DNA here is from genome assembly GCF_951394435.1 of Stenella coeruleoalba. Taxonomy (NCBI): domain Eukaryota; kingdom Metazoa; phylum Chordata; class Mammalia; order Artiodactyla; family Delphinidae; genus Stenella; species Stenella coeruleoalba. The sequence goes on along the minus strand of NC_137149.1, from coordinate 14,711,992 downwards.
AACTGAATTTCAAACAACTGTCTCATTTACAACTCAAAAATCTATCCAAGTAAAAGGTTTCACCATGTCTTTCTTAAGACATAGATGCTTGGTGTTTTTGTCAAAGTAAGAATACTTTCATGAACTCAAAACATAGCTTCCTTCTTAAGAAGCTACATAATTCAAACTTAGAAGTAGTCAAGATATAGACACCCTTTTCACTAAACATGAGTATGATTTTACTATTAGAAAATCCAACAAGGAGCAAATAAAAGATGAAGGAGGTCACCTACAACCTTAGAAAGCATTAGAACCACCCACAAAGCAGAATACAGCTTAGACTATTTTCACTTTTTTGTGTGTTCTAACGGATATTTGTATTTCAGATACTTTCAAAATTATATTAGCTTTATAAAATTCTATTTTCTCCACCCCCCCATATCTTTCTTTCCCCACTTTAAGCCAATCAACTCAAGGTCTTTGGGGACTGCCAATTTGGAACATCCTCTGGCCTTGACAACTGGCAGCTGGGATCGATCAGTTCATAAAATCCAACTTGTCAGCTAAAACCAGTCATGTTTTTTAAGCAAGACAATCTGTTAAACAGGTTAGGCCTTAAATCCTGAAAAACATTTGCAAAAACACATTTTGTACTTGCTCTTCCTAAGTTCTGAGGCTACAGATGTTACAGAAACCACGATTCTGGAAACTCTCCCAACCATCTATTATCCTTCCCTGAAAACTTGAAGGTATCTTCTGGGCTCCACAGCTAGCAGCAGACCAGCTTCTGATAGCCATGGGTGGGAACAGATATCCTCAATGTGGAAGGAATCCTTGATTCACCCTGGGCAGTTACACAGTAATTTCTTTCTGCTGTGCACTTGATCTAGTTCATCGTAAGCCAATGTCATCACAGTGCAGTTAGGCTAGCTTCCAGTACTGGCTCTGTCATAAGAAGAAAAATTTATTATAGAGATTTCAAAGCAATTTCAGAGCTTATAAAGCTAAGTGATCTTAGGCAAGGCACATCTTCTCAAGCTTCAATCTCCTTCTCAGTAAAATGAGAGGGTTGGAATGACCAAACTTCAAATTTCTTTCCAATTCTGTAATTCCATGATTCTACTTCTTCCCATTGTTTTCACTTAGCTGGAAGCCTAAGATACTTCCTCACCAATGCCAGCTCTTATAGTTATCCAGGATCACAGTGGGTCAGTCCCCACAAAGCATCATGCCACAAATAATGATGGGTTAGACGAATATTTTTCAGACTTCATCATATTCAACTAAGTACAGGAAGGTTTCAAAACAGATAAATGTTGTTTTTCCCCACTGAACCGTAATTTGATTATCATTATCTTTCAATATCATAATATCTTGACACTTCCTACCATTACTATCTAAGTTGGCAAATATATACATCAGGCAAATGATCATTCCCTTTGGCTTTACCCCAGGTAAACATCAATCACTGATCAAGCCAAGACCACTCTCAGAATCTTCAACTCACCCTTCCAGACAGCCACCACCAATTATTCAGAATTGTCATGAGTGAAAGAATATATCTGAAATTGTGATGTATACATTAATTAGTACCAATCCAAACCCAACTGCCATCTATATGTCTCTAACTGGATATTTCCCGAGACATACACTCATTCTCTTCCCACTAAAGCATCTCCCTTTTTATAAATGGCAATTCCAATAATCCAGACATCCAAATGAGATATCTTACCTCATCCTTACATCTAATCAATCAAGTCTTGCAAATTTTACTTCCTATGTGGTTTTCACATTTATTTTCTCCATTCCAAATAACACTTTCCTTGTCCAAAATCTTATCATTTTTCTTCAAACACATTGCAACAGCTTTTTAACTAGCTTACCTTGCCAATGGTCTTGCGAATATCATGTTTCCCTTTAAAACCTTTCAATGAATCTTAATGCATATTAGCATGACAGTCTCAGGTTATTCAAATAACTTACATGGTGGCTCAGGGTTTCATAAGCATGTAATAGTTGCATGGCCTTTTATAAGCTAGCCTTGGAAGTCAGTATCACGTCTACACACAACACTCTACTGGACAAAGCAGTCACAAGCCCACCCAGATTCAAGGTACACTTGATGGGAGGAGTGTCACTACAACCATGGTTTAAAGCCACCATATCCATCTCTAGTTCCCCAGTTATGCCACTGCACATGCTGTTTCTCCAGCATGGAATGCTGTGATAATTAATTTTATGTGTCAGCTTGACTAGGCCACAATATGTCCAGACAGCTGGTTAAATATTATTTCTGTATGTGTCTATGAGGATGTGTCCAGAAGAGATTAGCATTTGGAGTGGTGGACCAAGTAAAGCAGATGGCCCTCCCCAATGTGGATGGGCATCACTCAATCCACTGAGGGCATGAACAGAACAAAAAAGGAAAAGAAAAGTTAAATTAACTCTGCCTGGCTACTTGAGCTGGGACATTGATCTTCTCCTGCCATTGGCACTCCTGGTTCTCAGGCGTTCAGACCCAGACTGAAACCTATACTATCAGCTCTCTGACTCTCAGGCCTTCAAACTACACCACTGGCTTTCCTGAGTCTCCAGTTTGCGGATGGCAGATCGAGGGACTTCTCAGCCTCTAAAATCATGTGAGCGAATATCTTATAATAAATCTCTTCATATACATTTCCTATTGGTTCTCTTTCTCTGGAGAACCCTAAGACAGATACTGTCCTTACCTGACCCCCGGAAAACCCCTGTCATTCCTGTAGTATCATCAAAATACTACTTCCACTGTGACAGCTTCCCTATCAGTACATAATGAACTTGAAATTCTTCCATACTCCAGTACGATCTCACCAACTAGACCAGTGCTTCTCAAGGATACAGATCACCTGGGATCTCATCAAGATTCAGACTGATTCAGTAGGTCTAAGGTGAAACCAAAGATTCTACATTTCTTACAAGTTCCCAGGTAATATGTATGTTACTGTACCAACCACAGTTTGAATAGCAAAAGGCCACTCAAGGAGCCTACTGAAAAATTGCTGGCCCAGAGTGGAGTGTTGCATCCAAGGAAAGGTCCGTGGCACAGGGGCAAACTGCAGATCACGCATCTGGGTGAGAGGCCAGAATGGAATGGGAGAAGATACAGCAGGCACCTAAGAGCAGGCCGATTGTTAAAATATGTGCATTTCTGAGACAGGCAAAGAGGAAATTTTGCCAATAGGAGGGAAATCAGAGAAACCACGCCAAAAGCTACCAAAGGTTTTAAGTGAAGGGTGGGAAGCAGAGAATGGAGGAATCCCAGAGCTAATGAAAGAGAATGTGTAAAAGCTGTTTTTAGGTTAGAAATAGGAAGGGAGCCATTAAGGCACTAGGCTAAAATTAACATTTTCGAAAATATTTGTCTATACCTCCATTGAGGTAAGCATCTATTTATACTGGATTTTTAAAATTTGGATATCTATATCTAAATTCTACTTACCATAAGCTAGATTCCTGAGAACATGAACTGTTTTTATTTATTAGAGACTGGTATTTAAGAACATACATATGCCTTCTGGGTTCATATCTTAACTCTGCCACCACCTGGTTTGTGACAATAGGGAGACTTTTTTTTTTTTTTTTTGCTTTCATTCCCCCAAGCATAAAATAAGGGATAATAATAATGTCTGGACATAGAAATTTTGAGAGGATTAAAACAGAATTAAAACAGAATTAAAACAGAAAGTGTTTACCTTGGAACATAGTAGCCTTAAAATTAGTGTTCAATATTATTATAGGGAGAGAGTATGATGTCTAAGAGTTGGCTTGAGAATCAAACAACCAAAGTAAAAAATCTCTTGCTCTCCTATTTACTAGTTGTCTGACCTTAAACCTGGTTCTTAACTCCTCTAAGCCTCAATTATTTCAACTGTAAAATTGAGATGCTAATAGTTACTACTTAGTAGTTACTACTTAAGAGAATTGAGATCATCCATCCCTGATATATGCGATAAACTTTCAGTGAATACTAGTTATTATTGTTATCAGAAACAACAGCATGACAACACAATCTGGCATTTGGAGGGCTTTCCACAAATACTGAATGACTGAATAAATTAATGAATGTAGAAAAGGTTAACATTGATCTCAGCAAATTCACCTCCCTCCAAGACTTTAAAATATTGCTATATACTCAGGGGAAAACTTTTCTTAGGACTCACGCAAGGAAGAGGTCAAGTAGAAACACAGGGCCCCCACTATCTTCACTTTCATCTTTTGTTATAAGTTAAGCTTCCATGTAAATTTCCCTTCAAAAATTGCTTCCACCCCTAAAGAATAAAGATTATATCATATTTTCATAAATATGTCTTCTCCTACAGACCACAAAGATTAGCGCAGCATAAAATGTCTGGTTATAGTCATTCTAATAGGTGTAAACATCTAAACAACAATAAAAATTAAATGAAAGGCAGCTATATCATCACACCATTCCCCATTCCTCTACCTCCTGAGAATCTAAGAATGAAATTAGCTGGGAACAAATATGACACTGACTAGCCTGTTAGAATTAGCATAGTGCTACTGTAACGGCAAAAGAATTAATAGAAGTAACACACCTAGTTCCAATACACAGGGTGGGAAACCTCTTGCTGACAGAGATACAGGTAGGACTCATCTCAGCATTCCACTGAACATTTAAAGTAAAAAGCACAACTCAAATGCACCCCAAAGAATTTGAGAATTTAGAAGACATTTGATTACCCCATTTTACAATAAGTGTCTGGACTAGAACCCTTTAGAAGGGTCACACCCTCTCCCAACTAGTGCTTGTTAAAGAAACGCATTTTTGGTGGTATGAGGATGTTTTCCTTTACTTCATATTTATGTTGTTAGACATGGGATAAACTCAAATATATTTTGTTGCATAAATTCATACAATCTTTCTTCTGTCTTCTACTGGATTTAGGAGTGTCACAAAATTTTAAACTCCAGGAGAGAAATCTTCCACAATTTATTTCACATGCAACTCAATGCTTTTTCTTCTGAGAATTAGCACCAGGCAGACCCTATAGACATCCTTTAAGAGAAGTTATGTACATTCCCATGGCTACATATTTCAGATATTTCCATCTTAATAAAAATCCTCCTCACTGGTTTGTCTTCTGTAGGCTCAGTTACACAGTGTTCTTTATATAAGTACTGAGCCCTATATTCTACTCAGATGGAGATAATAGAAATCAAACAATCAGACCTACCATATTCTGAAGATTACTGAGCAAGAGAAAATAATAATCACCAGTGAATTTTAGTCTTATTTTCCCAAGTGATGACACTGAAAACAATAACCTATCCACCCCACTCAGTAGGAGCTGAGGCTCACTATCAACACAGCAACAGATGAGGATATATGGCTTACGTTAAGAGGTGGTAGTTGGCTAGGGGCTGAGGAATATCCCAATTCTGACCCCTCACCACCCACTCCTTAACAACAATAACAACAACAAAATCTTCAAAAACCTGGGCCAAGAAACCCTTTATTACTAGAAGACACTCTGGTCCCCAAATCCCATTACAGAATTCCGGGGAGATGACCTACTACACCTCATGGAAGAATCTAATTTCCCAGGTGGATCTAAGGAACCAGCCTTCACACAAAGCCCCAACCCAAATACCAAATCTATACATCTAAGGGAAGTAAGGGCCTTCCTTCATGAGATATAGAGAGCCAAGAGGAAGAAATGTCCAAGAATTTTTTCCTAATCTAGAGTGGCCTTTCCCATACTACATACCCCAGATCTTTCTCTGGAGTAAGGGAAGGGGAAAGATGCCAAGGAAGATGTTTGTAGGCCTGTATTACACAGACTCATGCGAAAGGAGAGAGCACCCTTTTCCTACATGGGCTGCCATTTTGGTCAATCCAGACCTGTGCTCTCACCTCTTAAGCATAGAATGTGGTGTGTTAGCAACTGGGGTAACCCTTAGGGGTGAGAAAAGGGCTCTAAGTTCCCTTGGAGGTCAAAATGGCTGACAAAAATCTATCTAATCAATTATTCCCAACTTTGTATGAGGGAAGTAGGAAAAAGTTATCTTTATATCCCAATAAAAAAAATTCAGGGCTTCCCTGGTGGCGCAGTGGTTGAGAGTCTGCCTGCCGATGCAGGGGACACGGGTTCATGCCCTGGTCCGGGAAGATCCCACTTGCCGCGGAGCGGCTGGGCCCATGAGCCATGGCTGCTGAGCCTGCGCGTCCGGAGCCTGTGCTCCGCAATGGGAGAGGCCACAGCAGTGAGAGGCCCGCGTACCACCAAAAAAAAAAAAAAAAAAAATCATAGAATTTGAATGAGAGGTGTTACTGATATGAGTATACTTTACATTTGATATGGAAGCAAGAAAAAAATAGAAGTACTACTAAATAAATTAAAATTTTAAAAGTGGAAATTTATTTATTACTCATACAATTATTTATAAATGTATATATAAAGAATAACCAGACAACATCAACTTTCTCTCTTTTGAAATAAATATTCTGGAGTTAAATAACAAAGCCACAATTATTCAATTAATTTTCAAGTTCTTCATGTGTAATGCTGAAATAGGATATTATACCTGGGTTCTAGGCAAATCAAAAGATAAGTAACAAGGGCATGAATGCTGGGGTGAACACTGACCCCTCCCCCTCAATCTTCCCACAGATAGCAGTTAAACAACAGACTATAGACAGGGTCTGAGGACTGGCTCAGTTTCCATGAACTCCTTTAGAGCTGAGAGGGCTTTTCTTAGTCAGATGTGTATCCCTACAGACACAAAATGGAGCAATAGGGAAAATATTGGGAATAAAAGAGACTATATATACTAGGTCCTCACCCAGTGGCTTCTGCCTCAAAATAATAAATGTTTCACAGGACAAAATAAATATCCTCTAAACTTTCTCACTTATTACTATATTCCCCATAGCCCCCAAATAATCACTTTATGAAACTCATTCCTATTGTGAACAACTAATGGAATACTTTTTTTCTTTTTCATGGAAAGGCATTTTATTTTAAATATAACAGTGTGTACATGTCAATCCCAAACTTCCAATCTATCCCTCCCTCACACCCTTCCCCCCGGTAACCATCAGTTTGTTCTCTAGGTCTGTGAGTCTGTTTCTGTTTTGTAAGTTCATTTGTATCATTTTTTTTTTAGATCCCGCATATAAGCGATATCATATATTTGTCTTTCTCTGTCTGACTTACTTCATTCACTATGATAATTTCCAGGCCCATCCATGTTGCTGCAAATGGCATTATTTCATTCTTTTCAATGGCTGAGTAATATTCCATTGTATATATGTACCAAATCTTCTTTATCCATTCACCTGTTGATAGACATTTAGGTTGTTTCTACGTCTTGCCTATTGTAAACAGTGCTGCAGTGAAAACTTTTGCTTATACATAAAATGTATTTCATCTCTTATTGGGTAGATAGAGATGATGCAAATGGCTTATGAGGGTGATCAGCATTACTCACCGATACTGTGTGGCCCAGAGATTTTATGTTCATGTTATGTCAACATCATTGTCAACACTGTGTTACAATCTTCATGACAATCAGGTCATTTTATGTTGGTAGTTCCACAATGAGTTTATCCAGAAACTTTTCATCAATATTCACCAGTAAGGGAAAACATTTCAATGACGGAAGCATATTATTTTTATTTTAATGTAGGTTATAGTGTCCCAAAACTGGTCATTTAGGCCTCCTCCAAGGCAGACAACTCTCTAATTATAAATTCCATGAAAAGCTACAACCCAACATTTATTGAGCTCTTCCTATATGGCATTTCTGTTAGAGACACTTTGTATGCACTATCTCATTGAATCCACACAACACTCCAGTGAATTAGGTGCTATTTTATCCTCATTTTACGGAAGAAAAGCCTTATAAAAGACCTGGATTTAAACCAAAGCAAGATGACTCCAGTTATGTACATTTAACCTCACATTATCCTGCATTCACCAGAACTTGATGTCTGAAAAAAAAATATTTTTTAAAGCAACATTTGAAAGACCTTGGCTGTGCAGGGCTCATGCCACTTGCACTGCAGTGTTTCTTGGCAGCCTAATATGTAAGTGAAGTATTACAAAATTTATTTTTTGCTGCCCTGGCTCTTCTTCAGGGGGATGAGGGATGCATAACCTTAGCTGTTTAGGCCAAGTAGTACATGCTTGTTGGAGAATCCACCCACCTGACCAGCAAGAGAAAGATATTTTTCACAGACTCATTTCCTCTTGAGGTATAACAACAATTTAAATTTCTCCTTTAAAACCCAGTTGCATGGTTCATCTGTTCCAACTGGCTATTCTCCTGAATCATGGTGGCTACAGGAGGGAGGTGAGGAAATCTACTTGCTGGAAAAGAATCAACCAATGCTGTATTAAATAAATTTGCATCACGGTTGTAAATACACCCAGGGGCCAAGGTGATGAATGCATTTTATAAATCAAATAAATGAATAATAACTTTTCGAGGTTGCTAAATGTAAAATGTTTGAAGAACTGAACTGAATGAATCCAAACTGTGTCCAAGGGTTACACTTTCTAATTAAAACATACACTGAAAACATTAACCTGATTCATAATCTAAATAAAACTCCGTTTTTTGAATGGCTTTCCATCTTTACGAATTTTTTTATTACAACACAAGGTAAACAAATGAAAGTATCCTTAATGAACCCAATATTTTTCAACTTTCTGCAATAAAAAACCAAAAAGAATAAAAATGAAAAGAAACATAAAAACTGCCACATTTATGATTCTCCTGCACATACCACATCTCAAATGCTAGGCTTCTGCTCTTGTCTTTAGGAACTGACTTAAAAATTCAGAAGCTCTTTACGTGAAAAAGAAAGAAAAAAAGAAAGGGAGGAAGAAAAGGAGATTAGGAGGGAGTGAGGGAGTAAAGAAGGAAAAGAAATTTTAAAAAATGAAAAGGGGGGGATTTCAAATATCTATAAGAACAACACATTGGAATTAATATAATAAAATGCAAGGTTCAAAGTCACCTGTCTCTGAAACTTAGCTGAAAATAAATTGTTTATGATTATTTTTTTAAATATCAAAATAAATCAATTAAATTAAAATTTCGTCAATTAAAATTGGAGCAAGTGAAGCAGGAATTTGCTGCAAACTTTTTGGCACATTATTTTCATTTCCAACTTTTGGTTTATCTGTGCTATTTTCAACATCTCTTTCTATGGTGTGAATATTAATCAGGCCAATGGTATTCTGTTAGGCATTGTGGGCTCAACAGAGCATGGTTAGATTTGGTTTTAAAGAAATAAGTTCTACTTTTTAAAACAACAGAACGCCTATTAATTGAAACAGAAGGTCTGAAATTGTGAATAATTTGTCTGAATTTATACTCCTTGAAATCAATGGGAAAATCAAGAGTAAAAAATATATCTTCTTTTTCCTACTCTTCTGAAATAAGTTACATTAAGGAAAGAAAAGAAGGAAGGACAGAAAGAAATGTACAATCTAAGGGCACACACATATATCAGTCCCGTAATTCTTAGGGGAAGTGGGCAGTAATTCACCCCAGTCTTTGATCTTAGTAGCTTTGTCTGTTTATTCTAATGTAGCATAGAGATAATACAATTTTATGTGGGTGCCATAACATGAAAAATGTAAGGAACATTGCTGCAAGAACTTATAAGTTTTGCTGGGTGTATTAATGCCACAAATTTAATCACAGTGTGAATCCCCCTAAACTTCCCTCAGAAACACTTAGATTTTTTAAATACTGATTCCCTATTATAACTAAATTATAAGTGCATCCTCTTTTTTAGGCACAATGTGATAAAATTCTTACAGAAGCTTTTGTCACTCAGCCTGTCTTTATATCAGTAAAAAACACATTATTAAACATTTGGGAAAATAGAGCATTTTAGTTGGTAAATGTCAGTCATTCTAAAGTCATTTTCCATACTAAAAAAAAAAAAGCCTTCCTCTTGGTTAAAGGAGACCTTTCTTGAACAATATGTACTGATCCTAGGGTGGAAGGTGGGGAATAAGGTTTCAGCCTCCTTTGCTAGCACAGTATGGCCAGCTGACACAAATGTGTCCTTTGAACAAAGGCTCATGATGTCTGCCGTTCTCCTACCAATAAAGAAGGCGCTAAACCCACCTTCTTCGACATGATTGTCCTTATGCCATTAAACTCTAACTTCCGCATTACTGTTAGAAAGGTTCCCACAGCACCTCCCTACAGCTCAGAAACTGGACTCCCATAGGGTATAGCAAATTCACTGGAATTCTACAAGAACACTCCATAAAAATAAATACAACTCCAAAAACAGACTTTAGATTTTTGTGATGAGAATTATAAAATTCAGAAAATTTTTCTCAAAATTTTAATTGTTTTGGCACAGCCTCATTAACTAATAGAAGAATTTATAATACAAAAAAAAGAAGGCAGAATCACTGATTTCTAGGAAAAGGCAAAATAAATATTTCAGTTTTTACTACTCACTGTAAATATATTTTTTTCCCTTAAGAAAATAATTTAATAGGGTTTTGTTTAAGAGAACGTTTATACATGAAGGAAGACTAACAATATCCAAGAGTGATCAACCATCAATTAACTTTTAAAACTCATGCTCCAAGCCAAGTGGCCACTAGAGAATTTGGTGTTTATTTGTTTACTTGTAACTAGTTTTTATTGACTATAACCAGGCCACAGGTTCACAAATGATGCCCTCTAAATGAAAGTAAATAGAGAAACCGGAGGAACTTTTTCACTGAAAATTCACAAATTATTCCAGACATATCCGGAAAATTATAAAGTAAATAAACTAAAGGCATGTAACTGATAACAGCCTCTGACTTATGTATTATGTTAGATTTGGTTGTTTTGCCATGCAGATTGCTACAATGAACTCTTTTTACTCTAACATTTTTTATCTCATCTGTTTGGTACTAAGGTTGCTCCCCTAAAACCGCTCAGCCTTAGCCTAATGTTTGATTTTCAAATCTAGCAATAAGCTACTATGAGCCCAGCCCAAATATATCTCAAATAATAAAACAACGTTTCTTTGGGTTTCCTTTGATGTTGCATTACACTGTTCACTCTTCTGGCAGAGTCGATGAAGGCTATTGATATAAGGTATCCAGTCAAGACATGTGTTTACAATTATAGCCTTCAAAATAAAGAGAGGATACATAACCGTATCCCCTGGGGTATGGAAATTACACCATTAGAGGAGCATGGCCAGAGGCCAATGGTCTGTACTGGTACACCTAATGAATAGTGTATTTCCATCTCCAAATGTGCATTCTATTTATAATAACATAATGCTATTTTAGATGAACAAAAAATTAGGCATACCTGGCACAGTGACATAACTAAAGCCTTGAGAATAATAAATTGATAGAGCATAATAGTGTCTGGCACAAGGAAAGGCATGTTTAGATGAGGGCATGCTGGGAAAAGGTGCTTACATATACCACAAGCAAAATTACACCCTGCTGTATAGGAGAGAGCACACAAGAGAGGATTTGGGAGATGAGGTCTCTACATTACACTTTGAATTGTTACCAAATAGCAGCTTCAGAATCAATAAGCAAACTCCTCCAATGACCTGGATAATAGGCAATTTCCAAGTTTCAAGGGCAGAGTGGTAGTGTAAATTCTATGATGTCAAGGCCAGTGATAGAAGGGTGGACTCCACATTAGATTCTGAGCTCATAAAATTTGGAAGAAACTTAAAGGCTGCCACATGTCCTGGCTCTTGCTCAAATTCTCTTGCCTGAACTGAATCAGGAGAGAGGGAAGTAAAAACTGCTCATGAAAGGCGTCCCCAGTCCAATACCTGATCTATGAGTGCCAATGTTGGCATCCATTAGTGCATCTTTTCTACTTGTGAAGCAGGAAGAAGAATGTAAAAGTGACTATAAGAGCAACAGACAAACTAGAAAATCTGGCAAGTCACTTCAGCTGCAATGAAACACTGAAACTTGAGTGAAGCTGGTATCTGCCATATGCTATTCATTATACCAGAAAAAGAATGAGGAAGTAGTATGAGGAGCAACCCTATAGTCCAGCAAGAAAAGGGAAAGAAGTAATGGGCAATGGTGTGGACATAGTGAAGGCTGCCTGTTATAGCTCAGTACATGCTTACAGCTTTTCTAGGTGTCACCTAACAAGCCCATCAAAAGCATATTTTCCTTAAATTTACAGGTAAAATCATTATTTATAATTCTTACCACTGTAAAATAGACTCATATGAACCAAAACAAGAATCCCACAGGCCTTCAGTCATAAGTGCTAATAAATTTCTCATTTTCTTTATTAAACTATCCATCCCTAAAAGCTGCCTTGGTTCAGAACTCACAGTTAACTTCACATTTAGTCAGGGACATAGGAGTTCAAAAAGGGATCAAAAAAGAAAAGTAAATTTTTGAAAAACAAAACAGAAGGCAAATATAACTTCTAGTCATTTAGTAAACTAGTATAAAATGTTAAGATTCAGACGTTTGACAATATATTTTAATGCTTTGAAGTGAACTGTGTTATCTTAATAGAGCATGCACAAGAATAACAACAACAACAAAAAGAACACAACTTTTTATGTTTTTTCAAAAGGGCTTTGGGACTTCCAAAAAGTATAGGTAATGGCAATACGTTCAAAGGCACTAAAACCTTGGCCATAAGGAAAACTCCCTTACCTTAAGATTTATGAGGCACTGGGATGTGCTGCTAGGAAGAGCTGTGAAGTCTCCAGTGATATACAATTTTATCAGTAGAGTATAACCCATGAATCCAAGGTCATTTAAATAGCAACACACCCTGGGCTAAAAAGAAGATATCAGATATAAAAATCACTTCAAGGGCTTCCCTGGTGGCACAGTGGTTGAAAGTCTGCCTGCCGATGCAGGGGACACGGGTTCGTGCCCCGGTCCGGGAAGATCCCACATGCCACGGAGCGGCTGGGCCCATGAGCCATGGCTGCTGAGCCTGCGCGTCCGGAGCCTGTGCTCCGCAACAGGAGAGGCCACAGCAGTGAGAGGCCCACGTACCGCAAAAAAAAAAAAAAATCACTTCAAGCTGTGACATTCTACAAGTCTAAAGTGACAGAAGTACAGTTTGCATCACAGTTGTTTTCTCTAATTCCTTCAAAGGTTAAAGAATCATGGAAATACAGCATCTTAAACCTGAATCTTCAAAGATCTTCTAGTCTCCTCATTTTATAGATATACAACATTACCTTATGCAATACATAACTGAAATAATAAAAAGCTGTGAGCAGAGAAATCTAAATTTACTCCAAACTCCTACATTCCCAGTAAATTGATGGGCAGACCTTTAGGTATCTTACATTTAAATTTAGCTTGACCCTGTCCCCATGATTTTGAGATTCAATCTGTTCAGATAGCACCGCTGCACAAGACAGGGGCACAACATCACACAGTCATATTCTTCAACTGATAGATTTACTGAAGTGCTTATTAATAGAACTCCCTTGTTCCCTGACAAAACAAAAATGCAGTTGATTGTTTTCTCCTCTCATTTGTGCCCTCTCAGTCACCAAAATAGATTTTGAAATCATTTTTTCCTTGTGGTGATCACCCTAAAAATCCTCAATGTAAGTGCCATGTAAAAAGGAAAAAATTTTGAGGAAAAAAAAGGTTTGCTTGTTTACCATTTAAGAAAAAAAAGATTGATTCAAATTGCTGAAAAACTGAATGAAGCAGCTTCTTATATTTGCTCAGTCGTGGAAATAGGTGTTTCTATCTGAAAACAAGATCTTGATAAGTATCTCATCAGTTATTTGGAAAGTAGGTAGGTGATTGAGAATGATCAACCTGAAATAGTAAATAGAGGATCTAGGTTGCCTTCCTTGCAATCAGCATAAGTTTTATAAGGATCTTAATAAAACAGTACAATCCAATACAGCTATGGCCCTGCAAGGACTTGGACAAAGTCTACCAGCAGTGAAAGGAAAGAGTCCTCCTGAACACCAGTCAATGTGAATCTACTTTACGTATAATAACAAGCCCTCAGCAATAGGAGAGGGGTGCTCAAGCATGGGCACAGATGAAATGAGATCTCTGAGACCTTGGATCTCAAAGAATTGGCCCCAAGTCTCCCTGGGACATCATCAGGACTAGCCACATGTTTGTCTCTACATAGTGAAGGTTTTGGAAATTATGTTCCTAATATATCTCCTTAAAAGAAGTAAGAGTCAATTAAAGAAAAATGAAATATGCAGGGCATTGTATTAAGGGATATCATAGTGCCTTAAGTTTCTGTTATGTTAAAGACTATTCCAAGATTTCTTCAAAACCCGGGGCCTCTGCCCGTTCTCAGAATTTGAATTCAATGGTGGGAAATGAAACAGAAAAGAGATGAGAGTGGGATCTCCAAGTTAGTGGACAGGAATAGAGCTTCTTTAGGGTCATTTCTATCGGTCAAATTTTAGAAAAATTTAGGAATGCTAGGCAATTTACAAACATTAGCGAAACTGGAAAATGTGATCCCAAAACAGAAAAAAAAAAAATAGGGGAATATGGAAAAACACTAATAGGTTACACACAATAAGATAAAACAGAGAGAGACCCCCACCCCCACCAATCCACACACATGCACTTTCCACCCAATGTTAGTTAGCATGGCCCCATATTATAAAACTCACAATGCTTCACTGAGCTGTGCTTTAGCAGGTGAGCTCCTTTTCATTTTGAGATACCCAGAGCCCACATTAGAGTTCAGCACAATGCCTGACAAACTAGAAGCTGCTCAACAATGCTGGTTAAACAGAACAATCTCCATGTCTTCTCATCATGCCAGAAGATGATAAGTTTAGGACAAGAAACAACAGCAGTGCATGTCATGGTGAATGAAAGGAATAAAAGTACACCATCAAACACATGAGTAATATATAATCCATCTTCTAAGGGGAGTTAATTGCAAAATTTCAGAGGAAATTTGACTGTTCTTGGATTTCTAATTCAGCACCTAGAGGCGTAAGTCAGTATGAGAAGATTAACTAGAAATTTAGTCAGTTGCATTCAGTTACCTATGTCGCATTTATTCTTCACAGGAAGAGCAGTGACCTCCAGAAAGAGCTCTTGGCCCATGGCAGAATGTGAATTGGCCTAGCCAAACTTTACAGAAATAATCATATCTCGGTTCAGAAAAATCTATATTGACTTCCCCCTACAGTCTTCCTGCATGTCTTTAAGGTAACCTGACACTAATGTGGCATTCTGAGCATTTTACAACATTAATATATTTAATTCTCATAACAAATGAAAAAACTGAGGAAAAGAGAAATAAATAGTCTTATGCAAAGTTCATCACTCCTGAGGGGCAGATCTGGAACTCAAGTCCAGTCAAGTTGGCTCTAGAACCAATATCTTAATCATTACATTACACAAAGCAGCCCCTACACTTTTGGTTTGGTGTGCCAGTTAATTCAGGATATAAACTCAGCCAGTTCAAAGTTCAAACCCCTCCTCAAGACTATGCTTCCCTGTTGTGGGATCTCTCCCATCTACTCTTCTTCCCTGGGATGGTATCTGGGTACAGCATCCTGGCAGTAAAGGAACAGATTCTCATTTTCTGGATCCGTGCTGGCCTCAACTGTACAGCCTCACCCTGCTTGGTCTTTGGGTATTGGCTTCTGATCCCTCTGTTTCCTCCTGATACTACACGATTACCCATTTCCTCAGGATGAGTGCTAGCACCTGATAATGCTGTAGTCCCTAACATGGCCTCTAACTGTGAGGTCTACCAGCTTAGATGCCCTCCAAACTCGACCCCAGGAATCTGCGAGTCCATCAGAACTCTTCCTTCTTTGACTTCCACTAGGGCATGTGTGAACTTCTGGATTGCCTATTTGCCATTTTGGGCCACATTTTTGCCTGGGGCTCTGGTAAGTTTGTTAGGACTCCCCAGACATGTGCTGCCCCAGCCCTCACTAGGCTCCTGCTCCAGGCCCTCGTTTCAGCACTTCTCTCCACGAGGGCAAAGGCTGCTATTGCCAATGAGTATGCACCTTACAGGGAACAGAGCTAACTCAGACCCCAGCCCCGCTTCTGACCAGGGCAGGGGCAGCAGCTGCCAGCAAGTGTATCCCTGCTCACACTTGGAAGGACTGAAACTAGCTCCATGGTAAAGACTGTAATTGCTAGTGGGAGCAAAACCAGCTCAGTAGTGTGGCACCAACCCCCCGACCTTGATCCAGCTTCTAACCAAGGTGTGCACACCAGAGGAAAAAGTGAAACCAGCACAGAAGTACAGTCCCAAGCCCTCAGACCCAAGCAAGGTGGAGGCTACAATCACACCCAAGAGAAACACAACTCTACCAGGGCTCCTGCTCCAGCTCTTTGGCCCTAACCCTATCCCCAATAGAGCCAGATTGGCCATTTTGCATAGGAGAAACCCTGGCTCGCACCTGGTTTGACTCTAGTCTCTCCAACTCCAGCTCTATCTTCCCCTCACCAGCACACCCAGGGGGAAGACACAGCCTATGCTCGCTTCAGATCCAGCTCTCTCAACAAAGCCAATGTGCACGTGCAGACTGCACAGGGACACTCTCACGCAAGGACACACCTTCAAGACCAGGACAGGTAAGTGCTTCACCTAATTTCATAGAGAAAGTTAAACAAAACGATAAAAGAAAGGAATATGTTTCAAACAACAGAACAAGAAAAAAAGAACTGGAAAAAAGCTCTAATAAAATGGAGATAAATAATTTACCTGATAAAGAATTTAAATCAATAGTAATAAGAAAGCCAAATAAACATGGTAAAAGAAAATATGAACAAAGTTAGAATATTAATAAAAAACTTGAAAATATAAAAGAAACAGTCAGAGCTGAAAAATACAGTAAGTGAAATTAAAATCATACTAGAAGGAATCAACAACAAATTAGGTGATATACAAGAATGCATAAGCAATCTGAAAGGTAGAATAATAAAAATCACCCAGTCATAACAGCAAAAAGGAAAACAAATCTTAAAAAATAAGGATAGTTTAATGGATCTCTGAGACAACGTCAAGCATACTAACATTTGCATTATAGGGGCCCCAGAAGGAGAAGAGAGAGAGAAAAAGGTAGAAAATGTATATGATGAAATTATGGATGAAAACTTCCCAAACCTAAAGAAGGAAAAAGATTTCAAGATACAAGAAATACAGAGTCCCAAACAAGATGAACCCTAAGAGATCCACAAAAAAACATATCATAATTTAAACGGCAAAAGTAAATAATAAAGAGAGAATTTTTAAACCAGCAAGAGAAAAACAAAGAGGCATTAGCTAATTTTTCTGCAGAAACTTTGCATGCCAGAAGGGAGTGACATAATATATTTAAAGTACTGAAAGGGAAGAACCTATAACCTAGGATACCCTACTCAACAAGGTTAACATTCAGAATTGAAGGAGAGATAAAGAGATTCTCAGACAACCAAAATCTGAAACAGTTCATCAATACTAAACTGACCTTACAAGAAGTGTTAAATGGTCTTCTTTAAGTGAAAAAGACAAGACTACAACAAAAAAATTTTTAATTACAGGAGAGAAAAATCCCACAGGTAAAGGCAAAGGTACAGTAAAGGCTGTGGATTAAGCACTAAAATAAGCCACTATGAAGCTTAAAAGACAAAAATTATAAAATTAAACTATAACTACAATAAGCAGTTAAGGGATAGACATGAAAATGTAAAATATGACACCAAAAACACAAAATATGGGGAACAGGGGTAAAATGAAAACGTAGGTCTTTTAGAATGTGTTTGAACTTAAATGACTATCAGGTTAAAACAAGTATACACAGATATAGGTCAACACATATGAACTCCATGATAATTACAAATCAAGAAGCTACAATAGATACACAAAAACTAAAGGGAAAAGAACACAAACAAAACACACACAAAAAAGTCATTTAACCATAGTAAAAGACACAAAAGGAAAAAGAACAGAGTAAAACTACAACAACAACCAGAAAACAAGTAATAAAATAGCAATAAGTGCATACCTATCAATAATCACTTTAAATGTCAATGGACTAAATGCTCCAATCAAAAGGCATAGTGTGGCTGATTGGATTTTAAAAACTCCCATCTATCTGCTGCCTACAAGAGACTCACTTTAGAGCTAAAGACATACAGACTGAACATGAGGGGATGGAAAAAGATATTTCATGCAAATGAAAACGAAAAGAAGGCTGGTGTAGCAGAACTTGTATCAGACGAAGTATATTTTAAAACGAAATCTATAACAAGACAAAGAAGGGCAATATATATTAATAAAGGTATCAATACAAGCAAGGGATATACATATATAAACATATATGTACCTAATAATAAGAATAGCTAAATACATAAAGCAAATACTAACAAACAAACGGAGAAATTGACAGTAACACAATAATAGTAGGGAAATTTAACACCCCACTTACATCAATGGACAGATTATCTAGAAGGAAAATCAGTAAGGAAACAAGGACCTTATATGACACATTAAATAAGATGAACTTAATAGATATATACAGAACATTCTATCCAAAAGCAGCAGAACACATGTTGTTTTCAAGTGCACATGGAACATTCTCCAGGATAAATCACATACTAGGCCACAAAACAAGTCTCAACAAATTTAAAAGTTTAGAAATTATATCAAGCATCTTTTACAACTATAATGGTATAAAACTAGAACTCAATTACAGGAGGAAAAATGGAGAAAACACAAACATGTGGAGACTAAACAACAAGTTAATAAAAAATAAATGGGTCAACGAAGGAATTAAAGAAGCAATCAGAAAATACCTTGAGAAAAAGAAAAATAAAAAAATAACTTTCCCAAATCTGTGGGGCACAGCAAAAGCAGCTCTAATAGGGAAGATTATTGCAATACAAGCTCACCTCAAGAAATAAAAAAAATCACAAAGAAGCAACTTACCCTGTCACCTAAAGGAATCAGAAATAAAAATCAGAAGGAAAAGAAGGTCAAAGTAGGACTTCCCTGGTGCCGCAGTGGTTAAGAATCCACCTGCTGATGCAGGAGACAAGGGTTCAATCCCTGGTCCGGGAAGATCCCACAGTCTTAGTGGAGCAACTAAGCCTGTGCACCACAACTACTGAGCCTGTGCTCTAGAGCCCACGAGCCACAACTACTGAGCCCGCGTGCCACAACTACTGAGCCTGCACACCTAGAGCCCATGCTCTGCAACGAGAGAAGCCACCACAATGAGAAGCACACGCACCACAACAAAGAGTAGCCCCCGCTCACCACAACTAGAGAAAGCCTGCGTGCAGCAACGAAGACCCAATGCAGCCAAAAATAAACAAATAAAAAATAAATTAATTTTAAAAAAAGGTCAAAGTAAGCAGAAAGATGAAAATCATACAGATCAGAGAGGAAATACATAAAACAGAGGCAAAAAAACATAAATGATCAATGAAACCAAGAGTTGATCTTTTGAAAAGACAAAATTGATAACCCTTTAGCTGGGCTCATTAAGGAAAAAAGAGAGAGGATCCAAATAAACAAAATAAGAAATCCAAGAGAAGAAATTACAACTGGTATCACAAAGATACAAACAATCGTAAAAGAATACTATGAACAGTTATAGGTCAAAAGATTGGACAACCTAGAAGAAATGGATAATTCCTAGAAACATACAATCTTCCAAGACTGAATCAGGAAGAAATAGCTGATGCAAACAGACTGATTAAAAGTACTGAAATAGAATCAGAAATCAAAAAACTCCCAACAAACAAAAATCCAAGACCAGATGGCTTCCAAGGGGATTGTACAAAACATTAAAAAATAGTTAAAACCTATCCTTCTCAAGCTATTCCAAAAAACTGAAGAGGATGCAACACTTCCAAATTCATTCTACAAGGCCACCATTACCCTGATACCAAAACCAGACAAAGACACTAGAAAAAAAGAAAATCACAGACCAATATCTGATGAATACAGATGTAAAAATCCCCAATAAAATATTGGCAGACCGGGCTTCCCTGGTGGCGCAGTGGTTGAGAGTCTGCCTGCCGATGCAGGGGACACGGGTTTGTGCCCCTGTCTGGGAAGATCCCACATGCTGCGGAGCGGCTGGGCCCATGAGCCATGGCCACTGAGCCTGCGCGTCCGGAGCCTGTGCTCCGCAACAGGAGAGGCCACAACAGTGAGAGGCCCGCGTACCGCAAAAATAAATAAATAAATAAATAAATAAAAATAAAATAATTGGCAAACTGAATTCAATGATATATAAAAAGGATCATACACCATGATCAACTGGGATTTATCCAAGGGATGCATGTATGGTTCAATATCCACATATCAATCAATGTGATACACCACATTAACAAAATAAAGGATAAAAAACACATGATCATCTCAACAGATGGAGAAAAAGCATTTAGAAAATTCAACATCCCTTCATGATAAAAATTTTAACAAAGTTGGTATACAGGGAATATATCTCAACCTAATAAAGGACATTTATGACAAACCCACAGCAAATATCATACTCAATGGTGAAAAGCAGAAAACTTTTCCTCTAAAATCATGTACAAGACAAGGATGCCTACTCTCATCATTTCTATGTAATGTAGTATTGCAAGTCTTAGCCACAGCCATCGGGCAAGAAAAGGAAATAAAAGCCATCCAAATTGGAAGTAAACAAGTAAAACTGTCACTATTTACAGATGACATGACAGTATATACAGAAAACCCTAAAGTGTACACCAAAAACCCTATTAGAATAAATGAATTCAATAAATTTGTAGAATACAAGATTCACATACAGAAATCTGTTGCATCTCTATACTCTAATAATGAACTACCATAAAGAGAAAGCAAGAAAACAATCCCATTTACAATCACATCAAAAAGAACAAAATAACTAGGAATAAACTGAATGAAGGAGGTGAAAGACTTATACTCTGAATATCATAAGACACTGATGAAGGAAACTGAGGACACATGGATTGGATAAATTAATGCTGTTAAAATTACCATATTATCCATGGCAATCTACAGAATCAATGCAATTCCTATTAAAATACCTCTGACATTTTTCACAGAACAGAAGATACAATCCTAAGATTTCCATGGAATCATAAAGACCCCAAATAGACAAAGCAATCTTGAGGAAAAAAGAGCACAGATGGAGGTATCACACTCCATAACTTCAGATTATATTACAAAGCTATAGTCATGAAGACAGTATGATATTGGCACAAAACAAACCCAGATCAATGGAACAAAATAGAGAGCCCAGAAATAAACCCATGCACATATATTCAATTAATATATGACAAAGAAGGCAAAAACAGAGGGGAAAAGACAGCCTCTTTGATAAGTGATGCTGGGAAAACTGAACAGCTACATGTAAAAGAATGAAATTAGAACATTTTCTCACACCATATACAAAAATAAACACAAAATTCATTAAGGATATAAACGTAAGACCAGAAACCATAACACTCTTGGAAGAAAACATTGGTAGTACTCTCTCTGACATGTATCTTGCCAATATTTTTTCAGATGTCTCCTCAGGCAAGAGAAACAAAAGCAAAACTAAACAAATGGGACCTAAGTAAATTTAAATGTTTCTGCAGTGCAAACGAAACACTGAAAAAATGAAAACACAGCCTACTGAATGCAAATAAGATGACGGATAAGGGGTTAATATCCAAAATATATAAACAGTTCATAAAACTCAATATCAAAAAAACAAGTAAACCAATTAAAATATGGGCAGAAGGCCTGAATGGCCATTTTTCCAAAGAAGACATAGAAATGGCAAAAAGACTCATGAAAAGATGATGAACATAGCTAACAATCAGAGAATGGCAAATAAAAACCAAAATGAAATATCACATCACACCTGTCAGTATGGCTATCATCAAAAAGACAACAAACGATAAATGTTGCTGAGGGTGTAGAGAAAAGGGAATCCTGACACACACTGCTGGTGGGAATGTAAGTTGGTACAGCCACTATGGAAAACAGTATGAAGGTTCCTTAAAAACTAAAAATAGAACTACCATAAGATTCAACCATTCCACAGTTGAGTATATATCTGAAGAAACTGAAAACACTAATTCAAAAAGATATATGCACTCCAATGTTCACAGCAGCATTACTTAGTCAAGATATGGAAGCAAACTAGGTGTCCATCAACAGATAAATGGATAAAGAAAATGATACATGCATACAATGGAATATTACTCAGCCATAAAAAAGAATGAAATTTTTCCCATTTGCAGCAACATGGATGGATCTGGATGGTATGCTTAGTGAAGTTAAGTCAGACAGAGAACAAATACCATATGTTTTCACTTACACGTGGAATCTAAAAAAATAAAACAAATGAATATAACAAAACAGAAACAGACTCACAGATACAAGGAACAAACTAGTGATAACCAGTGATAAGGGGCTAGGGGGCAAAATACAGGAAGGGAATTAAAAGATACAGACATTGAAGGCACACAATAGATATTTGTTGAATGAATAGATAGGCAAATGAATTGAGGTGCTGTGCTTTTACTGACCTGGGAAATACTAAAATAGCAGACTTAGAGTTTAATACCCTGAACTCAGTTTTGGACATCAGGAGTTTGAGATGCCTGTCTCATTCAGGAAAAAGAACTGTAGGTGCTGAATGTATGAGTTGTTGACATAAAACAGACTGCCAGATATCTCTCCAGCTAACATGGGTTTATTTGGGATCAGCAGAGAAATGCAACTTGGGGCCTACAAGCATGAGCCACAAGAAAGTTCCCACACATAAAGGAAGGAGAACACTTTTATAGAAGAGAAAAGGAAGTTGGGAGGGTTAAGTAAACAAAAAGCTCATGGCTTTTCATTGGTTGAGTCCTTGACAGGAAAGAAGAGGAATCTTTCTTCTCCCTGTTGGGCCCTGCTTGATCATAGGGTGTGAGAGCTCCCCTTCTGGTCTCCTGACTCTATTCAGTTGTGGTTTCTCTTTATTAATTTTTTCCATTTTCCCCTTTTGATCAAGATCTTTTTATAAAAGCATCTCTGATCAATTGTCAGGTTTTCTGGGTTTTGCCCCTCAATGCCAGGAAGAATCTTTGCTAGGTATAGTGTCTCACAGCACAGAGAAAGTACACAGATTGGAAACCTACTGAGTTCACATTTGAGTAACAAGGAGGAAGAACACTCAGGCACTTTTTATCTAGAGTTCATATATTATAAAGATCACAGATATTAGAGATCATTTAAAGCATTATGTCATCATCAAAGGTTTGGTGGCAAACTTCCAACAGGCCTGGTCGAGATATCTTGGGAAAGCTGTCTCATCAGACATCTGCTTCAATACCAGGAAATCTTTACTTTCAGGTCAGCAGATGATATGCAGGTACAGTCAGGGTTTGGTGCTTTCTTTATGTATGTCACAGGAATATAAGAGTCTATTCCTTAGATTCTGGCCATACAAGAGTTTGTTAACATACCTGATAGGGGCCTCTTTGGCAAGGTTGAAGAGAGTTCTTCTAGAGGTGTCTTTTCCAACAGATGAAATCTCCAGGTTGCAAGGTGTGATACTTAAGGTCTTCATCTCCAGAGAACGTACTGTGAAAAAACTGCTCTACCAAAACATGTTTTGTTTTGTTTTGTTTTGTTTTTCCGGTACGCAGGCCTCTCACTGTTGTGGCCTCTCCCATTGCGGAGCACAGGCTCCGGACGCACAGGCTCAGCGGCCATGGCTCACGGGCCTAGCCGCTCCACGGCATGTGGGATCTTCCAGGACTGGGGCACAAGCCCATGTCCCCTGCATCGGCGGGCAGACTCTCAACCACTGAGCCACCAGGGAAGCCCCAAAACATGGTTATTTTTAATAGAAGAAATTAGGCCTTTCCAGTACTGGAGTATCCCTCCTAATATCAGTTGTGAGTCAAAAGAAATGGAAGCCAACTCTATCGGGTATCTTATGACTATCTCAAATGGTAAGAGTTTATGAATTCCAAAAGGGGTGGATCTGAGATTTAGAAGGACCAACAGCAATGCTTTTGGCCAACGTATATGAAAGGCTTCTACAAATTTTGCCAAATCCATTAGTGTGTTAGACTAAACCAGAGAATTAAGGGGTAAGCTTAGTGGAAGTGTTGTAAAACTGTCCAAACATCACAAACTTGTCATAATACCTGGCCGGTAAAATGGGTTCCTCAATCACTATCAAGTTCAAGATTATCCCAGGCAGGAATAATCTTTTCCACATGGACTTTAGCCACAGAAGAGGCAGTAGCCTGTCGGCAAGGGAAGGCTTCAGTCCAGTATGAAAACATACAATGACTAGAACATATTTATATCCATTAGATGGAGGAAGTTGTGTAAATCTATTTGCCTGAACTTCAATTTTAAATGTCTGGAAACAGGGGCTTCCCTGGTGGCACAGTGGTTAAGAATCCACCTGCCAAGGCAGGGGACACAGGTTCAAGCCCTGGTCCGGGAAGATCCCACATGCTGCTGAGCACCTAAGCCCATGCGCCACAACTACTGAGCCTGCGCTCTAGAGCCTGCGAGCCACAACTACTGAGCCCACGTGCTGCAACTGCTGAAGCCCGCACGCCTACAGCCCATGCTCTGCAACAAGAGAAGCCACCGCAATGAGAAGCCCACACGCCGCAATTAAGAGTAGCCCCAGCTCGATGCAACTAGAGAAAGCCCGTGCACAGCAACGAAGACCTAACTCAGCCAAAAATAAATAAATAAAATAAATTTGAAATAAATAAATGTCTGGAAACAGTATGAACAGGCTTCCTGTACTTTGGACAAGTAGGACAAGTGAGGCTGGCACTTCTTCCAGCCTTGTTAATGTTTCCCCACCACTACTGATTCATTAAT
This sequence comes from Stenella coeruleoalba, assembly GCF_951394435.1. Classification (NCBI taxonomy): domain Eukaryota; kingdom Metazoa; phylum Chordata; class Mammalia; order Artiodactyla; family Delphinidae; genus Stenella; species Stenella coeruleoalba. Next base: position 14,687,161 of record NC_137149.1, on the reverse strand, counting down.
GCTATCATTGTGTCGGCAGATCAATGGTTTAATGCATGTACAGCGACGGGGAGTGGGAATTTCAGAGTCTCTGGGAGGACTGAGTTATTTGGCCCAAGCCAGAGCTTTCTCTTTTATCAAACCAACAACTGTTGCATTTCCAATCTTGTTTTCCCATTTCTGCAGCCAGTTGTTGGGCTTCTCTAGCCAGTTTTCTAATTTATCGTTTGGGGAAATTTCACTTTGGACCATGGCAGCAGTGTGGCTGTTGTTGGTTCCTTTAAGGGCAGCATTCCTTGCGTAAATATCAGCCAGGTCATTTTCCCTTTGCTTCCAGAGAGTCAAGTTCAAAATTCCCCAGAATCTTAATAATACCTAAAGAGGCCAGTAAAAAATATCACATCTATTAATTCCTGAACATAGGAGCCATCTCTATTTTTATTTCTGCTAGAAGTAAGGAAACCATGTTGTTTCTCCAACATTCTAAAATTATGAGCTACTTCAAAAGCATATCTATTATCAGTATAAGTACTGGAATTTGGCCTTGGCTAAAGTACAAGCCTGTTGGGCTGTAGTAACCATAGGTAAAGATGCTGCCTCAAAAACAGGAAAAGGAATAGCAATAGCATACCCAGCACAGTATTTGCCAGTGTCACCTTTTAAATCAGTGAACCATGAGAAGTCAGTGTTACCCACAGGAACTTCTTGTAGATCATGAGGAGTCAAGAGGTAATCCATCAGCGTTAAGTAGTCATGAGGGACTTTGTCAGTGATGGAAGTGAGAAGAGTAGCAGGATCAAGGTTACTACAACTGCAGTGTAAAAGAGTTCTGTGAGGAGGAGTTAACAAAAGGATTTCATAGGCGGTAAGGCAGCTGACTGAGAAATATTCATTGTGATAACATTCTGGAGAGCTTTTACTGTATGAGGTACAAAAATGATTAATCCCACAATTTTCTTGGTGGTCTTAATTAAAAGGGTGGTGGCTATAATGGCTCTAAGGCAATGGGGTATCCCCATGCCACAGGGTCCAGTTGCTGGCTGTAGAACCCAATGGGTCTATGGTGGTCCCCATGTTTTTGGGTGAGTATCCCAAGAGCATCCCCTTCTTTTTCATATATAAAAAGGAAAAAAAATAATCTGATAATTGGGATTCCCAAGGGCAGGTGGGTTTATCAAACTCTCCTTTAAGGCCTTGAAATCTGTTGTTCAGCTTTCTCATAAAATTAGGTCAGGGTTGTTATTGTTTAGTGAAACATACAAAGGTTTGGCCATTAACGAGATATTTGAAATCCATTCTGACAATAACCATCAAGCCCAAGAAAATCTTGCAGATGGTGCTTAGTTTTGGATTAGGGGAAACTTAGGACACCATGAATTCTATCTGGATCTAGGTATAGGCCTTGTTCTGATTTCAGATGCCCTAAATATTGAACCTGAGTTTGGGCAAACTGCAATTTTTCTTTGGCAACTTTATGTTCCTTTAAGGCTAAAAGCTTTAGCAAGTGGATGCTGTTTTCCTGTGAGGAGGCTTGAGAAGGAGAACAAAGAAGCAAATCATCCACATACTACTACAAAGTAGAACCTCTAGGGGACTCTATATTACCCAGATCAGCCTCCAGGATTTGTGAGAAATAAGAACCTCAGTAAAACACTGCGGCATTACTATCCAGGTGAACTGTTTTTCTTCCCAAGTGAAGGCAAAAGGTACTGACTAGCTTCATCAAGTGGAATACTAAGGAATGCACTCAAAAATCAATTTCAGTAAAGAATCTGTTTCCAGTGGGAATGGATGTTAGTAATGTATGAGGGTTAGGAACAACAGGGTGTCAAGGGATAACAATGTAGTTTATTGCTCGCAGGTCCTGGACAAACCTCCACCTTCAGCCCTTGGGTTTTCTCACTGGTAAAATGGGAATGTGATATCTTCTGTTATGGACTTTAGGCCTTAAAGGGCTTTACAGAGTATTGATTAATTCTGGGAAGAGGTTTTGAGGGATCTATTTGAATCCTGATGGGAGGTGTACTATGAATTTTGACAACATCAATTGGAGATTTTGCCCCTAAGGAAGGTGGCAGCTGATTCAATAGAGAAAAATGATCAGTGTTTCCAAAATCAGCTCTAGTACTGTCAGGGAGGAAACAGTAAAAGATTTCAAGGGTCATTTAATTTATTTAAGGATGACTAGTGGGATTGAGCACTGATAGTGTGGCTCTGGTGTCAGTTAAGACTGGCATCCCCACTCTGGAGAAATGCTTCTCCAAGCTGATTAAGAGGGAGTATTCGGAAGAACCTTTGTAACCTTGTCATTGAGAAATGAGGGGATGTTGGAAAGACTGGTTAGAGGGTGGAAGGTGCCTAAAGAGCTTAAATTCGCTACGATCTCTTTTCCAATGTCCTGGCTCTTTGCAATAATAAGAGAAGCTAGGAAAATTTTTATTTCGGCTAGGAGACTTCATTTGCTAGAGTTAATTAAGAATTTTGGTGGTCTTCCTTTTAGCAGATTCATCTAGAGGGCAATTGAGCTGGTTTGCCAGGGTAACTAAATCTGGATTGGGCACAGTTTCCCATTCCATCCTGGTCCTTTTCACTAGAAAGGATAGATCCCATTTCAGCCCATGAATAAGCATGGAGTTAAAAACTACCTGGATGGAATCAACATATGAAAGAAGACCAGAATTTTCATTAAGCATAATCTGAAGTCGATTATAAGAGTCATAAAGCAGGTTCATCAGATGTTTTTTGTGCAAGCCTAAATTTTGTTCGACTCAACAGGCTTTTGGAAAGGCCTCAAGAATTGCTAGATGAAGTCACCTAGAAATCGCCGAAGCTTGATTATATAATAAGTTAGCAGGCTGGTCTCCTGGTTGTACTTCTAAAGACCTTTCAGGATTTTCCAAATTAGCAGTTTTCATCCAATGCTGGGCCTGGCCTTCACCAACAAGCATATGAATCAGCTGTTAAAAAGTCAGAGAAACCAAGTGATAAGTTTGAATGACTATATTAAATCCCTCATCAAATCTGTGAGAATCTCCAGTTGCTTTAGGAAAATATTTGACTATGACATATAGTTCAGCTTTAGTCCCGGGTATATAAGAAATTAAGGGTTTAGCCTCTTCATCCTCAGAAGGCTTAATTTTAAAGGAACAGGTTCTGATAAATTCAGAGAAAAACGGAGTGGGGAGTTTCAGAGAAAAGGGGTAGTTAGGCAAGAAAATTAGCAGGGAGGCATTGAGGGTACAGGCAGACCCTCATTTTATTGTGCTTCTTCACTTTACTGTGTTTTGCAGATATTGTGTTTTTTACAAATTGAAGGTTTGTGGCAACCCGGCTTCAAGCAAGTCTATCAGCACCACTTTTCAAACAGCATTTGCTCACTTCACGTCTCTCTGTCACATTTTGGTGATTCTCGCAATGTTTCACACTTTTTCATTATTATTACATTTGTTACGGTGATCTGTGATCAGTGACCTTTGATGTTACTGTTGCAAAGATTATGACTTGCTGAAGACTCAGATGATGGTTAGCATTTTTTAGCAATAAAGTATTTTTTAATTAAGGTATGTGTGTGGTGTTTTTAAAGACATAATGCCACTCCACACTTAATAGACCATAGTATAGTGTAAACATTACACTTATATGCGCTAGGAAACCAAAAAATTTGTGTGACTTGCTTTATTGCAGTATTCACTTATTGTGGTGGTATGGAACTGAGCCTGGAATATCTCTGAGCTATGCCTGTATAGAAGAAGCCTAAATGGCATAGAAGTAAAGGAGAAAGATGGAGACAGATGCAGAATCTGAAACAAAGAAGCTAAGGAAAAACAGCCTGAGGCTTCAGGATCCATTTTATCTTTTTTTTAATTGTTTGTTTGCCTCAGTTAATCTTAAAATCTTATTTTGCAGAGAGGCAATTTTAGGCTTCTCATAACATTTGGAAGCCTCACCAAATGAAATAGGCATACCACTCAGTTACGAAAATTGTTGCACTACTGTGATCCAATTCAATTAAGTTTGGGGATTTCAAAAGTTCCCCGTAATGGCCATAGATATACTCAATTGCCTTTGGTCAGGTTCGTCCATTAGTTATAAATGTGCTTGAGGAAGAATCACAATTTGTAAACACAAAATTATCTGGAGTCCCTATAGGGGTGGTGCCCTCAAAATATTTAGATAACTGAGATCCCATTTCTCAGAGGTTTTTCTCTAGAATAAAAGAAAAATTTTCAAACAGCTTAAACACCTTACAGCTCAAACAGCTCAATTCAAACAGCTTGCAAGTCTATATACCAGCCAACTCTAAGGAAACAGCTTAGTCCCAGAAAAACCATGCCAAAGCCTTTTTCAGCCAGTTTCCAGAAAATAAAATATTCCCAAGGAATAGGCCAAAGGCTGAAAAACCAGCACAGTTTCAGCGAAGCAGTCCCTGTTTCCCAAGGAATGGGTCAAAGGGGTTTTCAGCTAGCTTCAGCTGAGTCTGATTAAAAATCAAATAATGGACTTCCCTGCTGGCGCAGTGGTTGGGAGTCTGCCTGCCAATGCAGGGGACACGGGTTCGGGCCCTGGTCGGGGAGGATCCCACATGCCCCGTAGCGGCTGGGCCTGTGTGCCACAGCTGCTGGGCCTGCACTCTGGAGCCTGTGCTCCACAACAAGAGAGGCCACCACAATGAGAAGCCCGCGCACCGCTCGCTGCAACTAGGGAAAGCCCGCACACAGCAACACAGCCCCCCTAAATAAATAAATTAATTTAAAAAAAAAATCAAATAAGTGCCAAACAAGTACTTGCATACAGAACAAGGTCTCAACCAGAAAGACAAGAGCTTAAAACAGATCACAAATAAAAACTGGAAAGCTTCAAATGCAAAGAGAGTGTGAGCTCAGATCCAAGAGAAAGACAGACCTTCAAACTCCAAGATGGACAAGAAAAGCATTGAGCAACAACAGTCTCAAATGTTGGTACTGTTCACTCACCAGCCCAAGCCTTTGGGGTTGTCTTCTCCGGTCCCTATACAGGCCACCGAAATGTTGACCTAACAAATAAACTACCATGTATTCCTCCAGCAAAGATGGATTTATTCAGGATCAGCAGTGGATAATAACTCAGTGTCTGCAACCATGGAGACCCATGTACAAGTTAATGCACAGCAAGGGAAGGAGAAAGCTTTTACTGAGCGGGAAAAAGAAGTTGTGTGGGCTAAAGTAAACAAAGAGTACATGGCTTTTCATTCACTGAGTCCTTGCCAAGAGAGAAAAGGAGTTTTCCCTCTTCCTATTGGTCTCCTCTATAGTCATAGGGTGTGACAGCTCCCACTTCTGGACTCCTGACTACTTAACTGAAGTTTCTGTTTATTAATTTTTTAAGAGTCTGAAAGCCAAAAAGCAGATCTGGCCTGGAGATACTCATTTTGGCATTGGTGACATATGAAAGGTAATGGAAGCAGAAGAACAGAGATCACTTAGGAAAAAAAGTATTAGAGTCAGAATGGGAGAGGACCTAGAAATCCAGCCCTGAGGGACATTAACATTTAAAACTCAGGCAGAAGAATATGCCTCCTGTCTCCAGCTAATTTTTCTACTAGTGAATTAGTGTGTCACACTGACTACCTCAGAAATTTAAAATTGAAGAATACTTTTGCATTATTAATGAACATTTATTGAAAATCTTCCTTCTGTCAGATAAACTCCTAGGTGCTGGAGATACAGACCTGAGGCATATTCACTGCCCTTGAAGACCTTAGTGACCCAACCAGCCATGTGATTTTTGTTCTGAATTGCTCTACATTCTATGATACCTAAGAAGGGGCTAAGATTAAACATTTTTTGCCTTCATCATAAAGAATGCTGAGCTCAGCTACAGAAAAATAAAGTTATATTTCTACACATCTGAGACATAGTTTATATACTCTAAATCTGCTATACCATGTAATGACTAATTAAATCATTATAGGCTCTCTTCTACAGATACAGAAGAGACATAGCAGAGTGATACAGAAAGAGGCTTTGACAAAAAAATGAGAGAACAGATCTGTAAAAATGATTTCCTGAGTGACTTAATCAAATAATGAATTGCCTTGTGTGAAATGCCTCACAAATCTCTCCACCTCTGAGAGAAGTTAGCAGAAGCCAGAAATGCTATGCTCAGGGCAGGACTCTGGGAGTTATATGACAACTACCCATTTGAGAAAAAAATGAATTGAGGCTTTTGGGTCCACTTACCTGATTCCTAAAAAAGTATACCATTTAGGTTTAGGAAGAGAATCTTCCCCCAGGCTCTCAACTGAACTGCCCTTCTATACTATGATTTCCAAAATATTAATAATAGAATATATATATTCAAGCTCTTTCCCATCCATATCTCATGTGATCTCGGACACACCATTGACTGTAAATTAACCAGAGTTCTGCATGTTGGGCTAGGTCCTAATAGTGGCTATGCCCAGGGATGATTTAGGAGATTAGGCACCCCCATGATCTCCATTACCCTGTCCCAAACAAACATATAACCTAAATAAAAATAAGTGTGCTTGCTCTGTCAACACAGTCTCAAGATAAGCCCCATAGGTCCCTCTTCTAACCAACCTCTGATCCCTAGTCTCTTCCTATTTAGAAATTCTGGGGCTGCCTTTGGGCATTTAAATAACAGGATGAAGACTCATATTATGTAATTTGCTCATATCAAATTAGCTAGTTCTCAAACCCAGATCTGCGGATTTCAATATCATTTCTCTTTGTAACTATTTCCTATTGTCATCCAAACCACTATGTTAAACAACTGTGAACAGTAGATATGAAAATTTGGGAGAAAAAACGTGGAGAGAACATTTTTATCTGAAACTCTTCTAACTCTGGTGAGGACAGGGAAAATGTTTTGTTTACCACTATATACTGTACTTAGCTCCTAACACATTACTAAGTAGGTCAACTACTAAGTAGTCGCTGAACAAAAATAAGTTAAATAATTAACTGATGAGGTGAAAATTAATTATTATTAATAAGATCTACTCCGTTAGTGAGTCCATTTCAAAGCTGGTTCCATAGAATGTCTAACATTTTAGGTTAAGTTTGAAAACTATATTATAATAATTGTTTAAGTTACACAGATTCTATCAGTGTGTTCTACCAGGAAACACTTAAGGCTGTGGAGTGATAACAGATGTCACTTTCCCAGAACAGTAATACCATTTGTTCCAGCTAATTTATAAAGGTGGGATGTTCTTAACAAAAGAGTATGATAAAGGAAAAAACAAACCCCAAAAAAGAGTATAGAGTTATCCTCTTCTGTGGGAAAATGTAGCTCAAAACCACAAACAAATATCAAATAAAGCTATGTGTTTTTGAAACCCCATAATCATTACAAGTTATATAAGTCTAGGCATATGAAATTATGTTATGTATTTTATTTAAAAAGATAAATATTTATTATCTTATAATGTCATCACCCTTGTAACCACAAAATTTCCCTTGATGAGGACCAAGCTCCCAGAAAGCTCTAAATCCTAAAATTGAGTTCTTCTTTTGGTATGGTATACAAATGAGAAAAATATATATATATATATTTGACTGCTTTAAAAATGGAAAATGTGTTATCTTTCCATACTCACATTACTCAAAACTAAGTAAACATTTTTTTTAAACTCTTCCTCATAACAGTGCTAAACGGAGACTCTGCATCAGTATGATCCAATAATTTTTCAAGTATAACTAAATAAATATCCAGATAACAGCTTCTAAAACCCTATCTTCTTAATGCAGTTTTCTTCCAAGGAATGCAAGGAGATTTCACAATATCATTCATTCATGCAACTTATTTTCACTAAATCATATCAAAGCTCATTACATGAAACAAACCTAATAAAGCAAATACTTATTTTAAAATAAATGTCCAATACTCAGTTTCCCTTTGTCAAATTCAGAGAAACAGCTGACTGATATCAAAGGAAAAGAAACCACTCAGGGCTTCCCTGGTGGCGCAGTGGTTGGGAGTCCGCCTGCCGATGCAGGGGACGCGGGTTCGTGCCCCGGTCCGGGAAGATCCCACGTGCCGTGGAGCAGCTGGGTCCATGACCCATGGCTGCTGAGCCTGTGCGTCCGGAGCCTGTGCTCCGCAACGGGAGAGGCCACAACAGTGAGAGGCCCGCGTACCACAAAAAAAAAAAAAAAGGAAACCACTCAGAAAGCATAACTAATCATTATTATAATATTAAAAATCTGAATTCATGTCTCTTTTTTCCTACTATTATCCAAACCATAAGAGAACCCTATTTAGGTTTTCATTTTTTCTTCCTTTGCGCCCCATAAGCTTTCTCTACCCTGATCTTTTTTTTTTCTTTTGAATGCCTTGCGCCTCCTAATATGTAATTTAAACTATCCACCACATTATCAATTAGCCAATAACACCAATAATAAGAAAATTCTTCCAAGATAGTAATATATAATGTTATATTTAGATAGTTTTGATTCCCCATATAAGGCAAATCCGTCCTGCATGCTGATTTCTTTCAGGAGGGAAAAAAAAAACTAGCTCACACAAATTAAAGATTTCTGTGTTTTCAGAGGAAATGTTGCATGTATACTCTTAAGCTCTTCTCAGCACACTGAGACTTTTAATAATCATTTGCTATGCTACACCATGCACAATGTATCATTGTGTATTACACAGTAGTTATTTTGGAGCAAGAGCTCTAAAGCAGTTGTTCCCACAAAAAGAGAACAGACTCCATTTATAGACAGAACAATATATTAAAGTTCCAAGAGCTTTGCCAGATGGAGGGGAATCTGCCCCCTAGGGTAGGATGCCCCATTAGCACTTCCAAGGGATTGTCCATGAATTCAACAAACACATGAAGACAGTAAACTCAAAAACCTCTTTGAAGTTTCCAAACTCAAAGCCTAAATGCTATACAAGTATCCTTAATATTGTGAGGTAGGGAACCATAAAGTAAAACAACAATGTACTGTTTCCTAGGCAAATTGCTCATGTCCTCATGGTATCACAAAATAGTATAGCTTAGGCCCTATAATTAACATTTTCAAGTAATAAGAATGCAAAAAGGGTAAAGATAATTCCCTAATTCAAGAAAAGATTCAAAACCCTTGTTTTGTGTACTCATAACTCAAAACCACTAGAGCTAAAAAGCACATTCTTGGCAATATCAACCTCTATCAAGCCCAACGTAATATTTATTTTCAAGTAGAGATGGTTTGAAATTATGCATGTGTGTAAGAGGGGTAGGAAATGATCCTATTTATTTTTTATATATTTTAAATTTGCTTACAGATGTTGCTTACAGATGTTGTATAAACATTTTATAATCCCTACTTTCCTGCCCATACCACTTCTCTCCAAAATTTTTTCTAGCTTACTAACATTAGGATTTTTTATATTTCATTCAGAAGTTAAGAAACCAGTATAATAAGTATAAATAACATGCTCAGTGAATCTATAATTTTCATTAAGACGTTTCTTTTAACCATGATTTTCTCTGCAATCCACCCTAATACTCTTCTGTTCAATGTCTGTCAAATAAAAAACAACCCAGTTTGGAAGCCATCTGCAAACTCTAGCTGCTTCAGATGGCTTCCATCCATTCATCCAGGACTCACAAGAGGGATGACTGGCCTTGTGCTCTTCTGGCCCAGCCACTAAATAATAATCTCACACTTACAGAATTACCAAGAAAAGTATAATATTTAGTGCATTAATGGATAATGTTAAAAGTTTGTTAAAAGTTTAATCACATCTCTTGACCTAGGGAATCTACCCAATTTGTGAGATAGACGTAGAGTACTAAGGGGATAAAAGAGCATTCACTTAAATACATGACTTCTGGTATGCTTAATTCTCCCATCATGATCCCCCAAATCATGATCTTGTAGCCATTTGTTTCCCACCTGGAAAGATAAAGAGGCAATGCTTGCATCTCACAAATACCATAACCAAAGCCAGTGAAGGGATCATGGACACTTGGCTTTCCCCAGCGAAATGAATGGACAGAATGGAAGCAGGAAGTTTTACATCAATACTACTTCCTCAGTAAACTATCCTTTCCTTAGTTGGGCGTGTATAGAGACCAGGTCTTCCTTTCTCTTCACTCCAAAAAGAGACAGGAACTGAGAGTGAGAAGATGAGCTGACTTGAGCACTCCCCTGTGGTCATTTCTATCATTGCAAACTATAATACTGCTCTGCTTTAGATTGGCCATTTATTCTTTAATCAGGAGACCTTCAAGATGGGGGAGGAGTAAGACGTGGAGATCACCTTCCTCCCCACAAATACATCAGAAATACATCTACATGTGGAACAACTCCTACAGAACACCTACTGAATGCTGGCAGAAGACCTCAGACTTCCCAAAAGGCAAGAAACACCCCATGTTCTGGGGTAGGGCAAAAGAAAAAACAGAGACAAAAGAATAGGGTCAGGACCTGCACCTCTGGGAGGGAGCTTTGAAGGAGGAAAACTCTCCACACACTAGGAAGCCCCTTCACTGGCGGGGATGGGGTGTGGCGGGGGGGAGCTTTGGAGCCACGGAGGACAGTGCAACAACAGGGGAGCAGAGGGTAAAGTGGAGAGATTCCTGCACAGAGGACTGGTGGAAACCAGCACTCAGCAGCCTGAGAGGCTTTTCTGCACACCTGCCAGGGCAGGTGGGGGCTGAGAGCTAAGGCTCCGGCTTCGGAGGTCAGACCCCAGGGAGAGGACTGCGGTTGGCTGCGTGAACACAGCCTAAAGGGGGCTAGTGTGCCACGGCTAGCCGGGAGGGAGTCCGGGAAAAAGTCTGGAACTGCCTAAGAGGCAAGAGACAATTGTTTTCGGGTGTGCGAAGAGAGGGGATTCAGAGCACTGCCGAAATGAGCTTCAGAGATGGGCACAAGCGGCAGCTATTAGCATGGACATCAGAGACCGATATGAAATGCTAAGGCTGCTGCTACAGCCACCAAGAAGCCTGTGCACAAGCACAGGTCACTATCTACACCTCCCCTCCCGGGAGCCTGGGTAGCCCACCAGTGCCAGGGTCCCATGATCCAAGGACAACTTCCTTGGGAGAACACACGGCGCGTCTCAGGCTGTTGCAATGTCACATCTGCCTCTGCCACCACAGGCTCACCCTGCATTCCATACCCCTCCGTCCCCCCAGCATGAGTGAGCCAGAGCCCCCTAATAAGCTGCTCCTTTAACCCCATCGCGTCTGGGCGGGAAAAGATGCCCTCAGACAACCTACACAAAGAGGCGGGGCCAAATCCAAAGATGAACTCCAGGAGCTGTGCAAACAAAGAAGAGAAAGGGAAACTTCTCCCAGAAGCCTCAGGAGTAGCGGATTAAATCTCCACAATCAACCTGATGTACCGTGAATCTCTGGAACAACTGAATAGACAAGGAATCATCCAAATACTGAGGTGGTGGACTTTGGGAGAAACTGTAGACTTGGGTTTGCTTTCTACATCGAATTTGTTTCCGGTTTTATGTTTATCTTAGTTTAGTATTTAGAGTTTCTTATCATTACTAGATTTGTTTATTGATTTGGTTGCTTCTCTTCCTCCTTTTTTATTTTTTTCACATATACATATATATTTTTTTCCTTTTTCTCTTTTTTGTGAGTGTGTATGTGTATGCTTCTTTGTGTGATTTTGTCTGTATAGCTTTGCTTTTACCATTTGTCCTAGGGTTCTGTCTGTCCTTTTCTTTTTAATGTTTCTTAAGTATAGTTTTAGTGCTTGCTATCATTGGTAGATTTGTTTTTTGTTTTGGTTGCTCTCTTCTTTCTTTCTTCCTTGTTTTTTTATTACTTTTTAATTTTTTTCATTTTCAATAATTTTTTTATTTTAATAACTTTTTAATTTTATTTTGTATTACTTGTTTCTTTCTTTCTTTTTTTCTCATTCCTCTACTGAGCTGTGTGGCTGACAAGATCTTGGTGCTCTGGCTGGGTGTCACGCTGATGCCTCTAAGGTGGGAGAGCTGAGTTCAGGACATTGGTCCACCACAGACCTCCCAGCTCCACCTAATACCAAATGGCAAAAGCTCTCCCACAGATGTCCATCTCACTGCTAAGACCCAGCTCCACTCAAACACCAGCAAGCTACAGTGCTGGACACCCTACACCAAACTGGCAAAACAGGAACACAACCCCACCCATTAGCAAAGAGGATGCCTAAAATCATAATAAGGTGACAAACACCCCAAAACACACCACTGGACATGGTACTGCCCACCAGAAACACAAGATCCAGCCTCATCCACCAGAACACAGGTATTAGTCCCCTCCACCCAGAAGCCTACACAAACCACTGAACCAAACTTAGCCACTTGGGGCAGACATTGAAAACAATGGGAACTACGAACTTGTAGTCTGTGACAAGGAGACCCCAAATACAGTAAGTTAAGCTAAATGAGAAGACAGAGAAACACACAGCAGATGAAGGAGCAAGGAAGAACCCACCAGACCAAACAAATGAAGAGGAAATAGGCAGTCTACTTGAAAAATAAATCAGTTATGATACTGAAGATGATCAAAATCTTGGAAATAGAATGGTGAAAATACAAAAAAAGTTTAACAAGGACCTAGAAGAACTAAAGAGCAAAGAGACAGTGATGAACAACACAATAAATGAAACTAAAAATTCTCTAGAAGGGATCAATAGCAGAATAACTAAGGCAGAAGAACGGATAAGTGACGTGGAAGATAAAATAGTGGAAATAACTACTGCAGAGCAGAATAAAGAAAAAAGAATGAAAAGAATTGAGGACAGTCTTAGAGACCTTTGGGACGACATTAAACGCACCAACATGTGAATTATAGGGGTCTGAGAAGAAGAGAAAAAGAAAGGGGCTGAGAAAATATTTGAAGATATTACATTTGAAAGCTTCCTGAATATGGGAAAGGAAATAGTCAATCAAGTCCAGGAAGCGCAGAGTCCCATAAAGCATAAATTCAAGGAGAAACACTCCAAGACACATTTAATCAACTTAGCAAAAATTAAACACAAAGAAAAATATTAAAAGAAGCAAAGGAAAAACAACAAATAACATACAAGGGACTCCCCATAAGGTTAACAGCTGATCTTTCAGCAGAAACTCTGCAAGCCAGAAGGCAGTGGCAGGACCTATTTAAACTGATGAAATGGAAAAACCTACAACCAAGATTACTCTACCCAGCAAGGATCTCATTCATATTGAATGGAGAAATTAAAACCTTTGCAGACAAGCAAAAGCTAAGAGAATTCAGCACCACGAAACCGGATTTGCAACAAATGCTAAAGGAACTTTTCTAGGCAGGAAACACAAGAGAAGGAAAAGACCTACAATAACAAACCCCAAACAATTAAGAAAATGGTAATAGGAACATACATATAAATAATTACCTTAAAAGTAAATGGATTAAATGCTCCAACCAAAAGCACAGACTCGCTGAATGGATAGAAAAACAAGACCCGTATATATGCTGTCTACAAGAGACCCATTTCAGACCTAGGGACACATACAGACTGAAACTGAGGGGATGGAAAAAGATATTCCATGCAAATGGAAATAAAAAGAAAGCTGGAGTAGCAATTCTCAGATCAGACAAAATAGACTTTAAAACAAAGACTATTACAAGAGACAAAGAAGGACACTACATAATGATCAAGGGGTCAATCCAAGAAGAAGATACAAAAAATGTAAATATTTATGCACCCAACATAGGTGCACCTCAATACATAAGGCAAATACTAACATCCATAAAAGGGGAAATCAACAGTAACACAATCTTAGTAGGCGACTTTAACACCCCACTTTCACCAATGGACACATCAACCAAAATGCAAGTAAAAAAGGAAACACAAGCTTTAAATGATACATTACACAAGATGGACTTAATTGATATTTATAGGACATTCCATCCAAAAACACCAGAATACACTTTCCTCTCAATTGCTCAGGGAACATTCTCCAGGATAGATCATGTCCTGCATCACAAATAAAGCCTTGGCAAATTTAGGAAAACTGAAATCGTATCAAGTATCTTTTCTGACCACAGCAATATGAGACTGGATATCAATTACAGGAAAAAATGTGTAAAAAGTACAAACACACGGAAGCTAAATAATACACTACTTAGTAACCAAGAGAACACTGAAGAAATCAAAGAGGAAATCAAAAAATACCTAGAAACAAATGACAATGAAAACACAATGATCCAAAACCTATAGGATGCAGGAAAAGCAGTTCTAAAAGGGAAGTTTATAGCAATAAAATATTACCTCAAGAAACAAGAAACATCTCAAATAACCTAAACTTATACCTAAAGCAATTGAAGAAACTAGAACAAAAAAACCCAAGTTAGCAGAAGGAAAGAAATCATAAAGATCAGATCAACAATAATGGAGAAAGAAATGAAGGAAACGATAGCAAAGATCAATTAAACTAAAAGCTGGTTCTTTGAGAATATAAACAAAATTGATAAACCATTAGCCAGACTCATCAAGAAAAAAGGGAGAAGGCTCAAATCAATAGAATTAGAAATGAAAAAGGAGAAGTAACTGACACTGCAGAAATACAAAGGATCATGAGAGATTACTAAGAACAACTACATGCCAATAAAATGGACAACGTGGAAAAAAACAGACAAATTCTTAGAAAAGCACAACCTTCACAGACTGAACCAGGAAGAAATAGGAAATATGAACACACAAATCACAAGCACTGAAATTGAGACTGTGACTAAAAATCTTCCAACAAACAAAAGCCCAGGACCAGATGGCTTCACAGGCGAATTCTATCAAACATTTAGAGAAGAGCTAACACCTGTCTTTCTCAAACTCTTCCAAAATATAGTAGAGAGAGGAACTCTCCCAAAATCAATCTACGAGGCCACATTCACCCTGATACCAAAACCGGACAAAGATGTCACAAAGAAAGAAAACTACAAGCCAATATTAGTGATGAACATAGATGCAAAATTCTCAACAAAATACTAGCAAACAGAATCCAACAGCATATTAAAAGGATCATACACCATGATCAAGTGGGGCTTATCCCAGGAATGCAAGGTTTCTTCAATATATGCAAATCAATCAATGTGATAAACCATATAAACAAACTGAAGGAGAAAAACCATATGATCATCTCAATAGATGCAGAAAAAACTTTCAATAAAATTCAACACACATTTATGATAAAAACCCTCCAGAAAGTAGGCATAGAGGGAATTTACCTCAACATAATAAAGGCCATATATGACAAACCCACAACCAACACTGTTCTCAATGGTGAAAAACTGAAACCATTTCCGCTAAGATTAGCAACAAGACAAGGTTGTCCACTCGCATCACTATTATACAATATAGGTTTGGAATTTTTAGCCACAGCAATCAGAGAAGAAAAAGAAATAAATTGAATCCAAGTTGGAATAGAAGAAGGAAATCTGTCACTATTTGCCGATGACATGATACTATACACAGAGAATCCTAAAGATGCTACCAGAAAACTACTAGAGCTAATCAATGAATTTGGTAAAGTAGCAGGATACAAGATGAATGCACAGATATCTCTTGCATTCCTATACACTAATGATGAAAGATCTGAAAGAGAAATTAAGGGAACACTCCCATTTACCACTGCAACAAAAAGAATAAAATACCTAGGAATAAACCTACCTAAGGTGACAAAAGACCTGTATGCAGAAAACTATAAGACACTGATGAAAGAAATTAAAGATGATACAAACACATGGAGAGATATACCATGTTCTTGGATTGGAAGAATCAACATTGTGAAAATGACTCTACTACCCAAAGCAATCTACAGATTCAATGCAATCCCTATTAAGCTACCAATGGCAATTTTCACAGAAGTAGAACAAAAAAATGCACAATTTGTTTGGAAACACAAAAGACCCCATATAGCCAAAGCAATCTTGAGAAAGAAAAATGGAGCTGGAAGTATCAGGCTCCCAGACTTCAGACTATACTACAAAGCTACAGTAATCAAGACAGTATGGTACTGGCACAAAAACAGAAAGGTAGATCAATGGAACAGGATAGAAAGCCCAGAGATAAACCCATGCACATATGGTCACCTTATTTTTGATAAAGGAGGCAGGAATATACAATGGAGAAAAGACAGCCTCTTCAATAAGTGGTGCTGGGAAAACTGGACAGCTACATGTAAAAGAATGAAATTAGAACACACTGTAACATCATAAACAAAAATAAACTCAAAATGGATTAAAGGCCTAAATGTAAGGCCAGACACTATAAAACTCTTAGTGGAAACATAGGCAGAACACTCTAGGACACAAATCACAGCAAGATCCTTTTTGACCCACCTCCTAGAGAAATGGAAATAAAAATAAACAAATGGGACCTAATGAAAATTAAAAGATTTTGTCCAGCAAAGGAAAACAATCAAGATGAAAAGCCAACCCTCAGAATGGGAGAAAATATTTGCATATGAAACAACTGACAAAGGATTAATCTCCAAACTTTACAAGCAATTCATGCAGCTCAGTATCAAAAAAATAAACAACCGAATCTGAAAATGGGCAGAAGACCTAAACAGACATTTCTCCAAAGAAGATACACAGATTGCCAACAAACACGAATAATTAGAGAAATGTAAATCAAAACTACAATGAGGTATCACCTCACACCAGTTAGAATGGCCATCATCAAAAATCTACAAACAATAAATGCTGGAGAGGGTGTCGAGAAAAGGGAACCCTCCTGCACTGTTGGTGGGAATGTAAATTGATACAGACACTATGGATAACAGTAGGGAGGTTCCTTAGAAAAATAAAAATAGAACTACCATACAACCCAGCAATCCCACTACTGAGCATTTACCCTGAGAAAACCGTAATTCAAAAAGAGTCATGTACCACAATGTTCATTGCAGCACTATTTGCAATGGCCAGGACATGGAAGCAACCTAAGTGTCCATCAACAGATGAACGAATAAAGAAGATTGGCACATATTTACAATGGAATACTACTCCACCTTAAAAAAATGAAACTGAGTTATTTGTAGTGAGGTGGATGGACCTAGATTTTGTCATACAGAGTGAAGTAGGTCAGAAAGAGAAAACCAAATACCGTATGCTAACACATATATATAGAATCTAAAAAAAAAAAAAAAAAAGGTCTGAAGAACCTAGGGGTAGGGGCAGGACAGCGATAAAAACACAGACGTAGAGAATGGACTTGAGGACACGGGGAGGGGGAAAGGTAAGCTGGGATGAAGTGAGAGAGTGGCATGGACTTATATATATTACCAAATGTAAAACAGATAGCTAGTGGGAAGCAGCCACATAGCACAGGGAGATCAGCTCCGTGACCACCTAGAGGGGTGGGATAGAGAGGGTGGGAGGGAGATGCCAGAGGGAGGATATATGAAGATATATGTATAGCTGATTTACTTTGTTATAAAGCAGAAACTAACACACCATTGTAAAGCAATTATACTCCAATAAAGATGTTAAAAAAAATACTACTTCCTCCTTGGGAGTGGAATGCAAGAGCAGTTTATTCTGCTCTTCTGAATATATTTCTCTCCACTTTACAGAAGAGCAGATTAAACTGTAAGAAAATATTTTAATTTTATTCAGTAACCTGTTTGAAGAGTTTGATACCAACATCAATTTCATATAATTTTCTTCAGTACTCTTTGTTGTCCAAAGTTCCTCTCTGTTCTATGTATAGAGTTTTATGATGTAATGCTGCAGCTTTTATCCAATGTGAAATATAAACAGATGCTGCTATCCATTACACATCTTAGTGTCTATTTCTAATATAGTGAACAAAACACATTTTCTATCATAGGTATGCGGTTATTTTTCAAAATGGAAAAATGACCTGGTGTTTGATATATGTGGGAGGTAATAAAGGACAACGAAATGCAAAGAATGGTTTCGAACCCAGTTGAAGAACCGTGTAATGGAAACTAATTCTGGGCCTTATTTCCAGATGACTAACTCTTAGAGACTGGCTCCCATATAACATGGAGCTAAAAGATGTGAACATCATATTTTGCTTTCAAACTATTCTTTTCTCTGTTGTATACAAATCGCATGTAACCTTGAATGTTAAAATCCTCAAGAGGACATAGAGAAGAAATTATACTATTGTGCAAAGTGTTCCACACTGTGAAATTGAGAAAAAAAGATATGCCTCAGTTTTAATTTCCTTAACTATAGAACAATTATCTCCAAAGTCACTCCCAATCCAAAATTCTGTAATTCTAAAATTGTTTCACAAAGCTAATTTTTACAAGGTAGACTCTATGTTGAATACAGATAACAGCAGGAATACTGATAAGTTTTTCATAGGGAGCCAATGTGGACCATTCTGTTTCATCTTATTACATAGTACATGGTTTTGTCCAGTTGTTTAATTGATAATGGTAAACACATATACACACACACACACACACACACACACACACACACATAGTATCCTCGGACTTCTGACTCCTTTGGTGATCTCATCTAGTCCCATGCCTTTTTTTTTTTTTTTGCAGTACGCGGGCCTCTCACTGTTGTGGCCTCTCCCGTTGCAGAGCACAGGCTCTGGACGCGCAGGCTCAGAGGCCATGGTAGCCGCTCCGCGGCATGTGGGATCTTCCCGGACTGGGGCACGAACCCGCGTCCCCTGCATCAGCAGGCGGACTCTCAACCACTGCGCCACCAGGGAAGCCCTAGTCCCATGCTTTTAAATGCTGTCCATATGTGTACAATCTCCAGTGCAGACCTCTCCCTGAACTCCAGACTCATCCCATTTCCTACTTGATACCTCCTGTGATGTCTGTATCTAAATACAGATATCAATCTAATATACAGATACAGATATAATCTAAAATTTAGATATCTGTATGCAAAATGTGCCCACTTCTTACTACCTCCACAGTTACTACCCTAGACCAAGGCAGCATCTCTTCTTCTAGACTATTAAAACAGCCTTTCACTAATTTACTTATTTCTACCCTTGACTTTCCTGAAGACTTTTCTTCAAACAGTGGCCAGAGGGATCCTTTTATCATGCAAAATGGGCCACATGACTCTTCTGCTTAGAACCCTCCAATGACTTCCACTCTCAGTTAATAACCCAGTTCTTGCCTGCACAGCTCTAATTCATTTAGAGCTGCTCCTCTTTGATCTCATCACCTTCCCTTCTCCTCTTACTCACTGTTTCCAGCCAAATGACCCCATGTCCTGATAATTTTTCTTTATAACTGTTATCACCATGGGACACATTGTACATTTACTTTTGGCTTTTGCTCTCCTTCTCAGCTGGAATGTAAACTCTTCAGTGTCAAGGGTTCTGTTCGTTTTGTGTATAGCTATACCCTCACAGGCAAGAATATGGTCCAGAAATAGTACATGATCAAAAAGTATTGTAAAATAAATGAATAAAGTAAATGACTTCTATTTCAAAAAGTATTGTGTTTTGCACATAAATATTTGGAAAAACATAAAAAAGAGAAAAAATTGACTGGGAAAATTGTGCAGTAGCTAAGATATAAAGGATTAATACATTTTATATAAAGGGTTCCTACAAATCAGTAAGAAAACAGAAAGACCAGAATAATACCTAAAATACTGTATTCACTGACACTTGTTATAGACTTCTATGGACTTTTCAAATGCTGAATTCTCTGCCAGGAATATCATTTCTCCCTTCTTTGTCTTGTAAACTCTCAACCACACTTCTAAATATAAAGTAAATAATACTTTTTTGGTGATATCCTGAACAAAAGAAATCCAAGTAATAAGCACATATGAATATGCTTCAGCTTTGTAGTAATGAAAATGTAGAATAAAATGACAACAAATAATTTTCCTTCATTAATACAAATAATTAATACACAGAAATCACTTGCATTCCTATACACTAACAATGAAAATCAGAAAGCTAAAGCAAGGAAACAAATCCCATTTAACATTGCATCAAAAGAATAAAATACCTAGATATAAAACTACCTAAAGAGCCAAAAGACCTGTACTCAGAAAACTATAAGATACTGATGAAAGAAATCAAAGACGACACAAACAGATGGAAAGATAGACAATGTTCTTGGATTGGAAGAATCAATATTGTGAAAATGACTATACTACCCAAAGCAATGTACAGATTCAATGCAATCCCTATCAAATCACCAATGGCATTTTTCAAATAATTAGAACAAAAAATTTTACAATTTGCATGGAAAAACAAAAGACCACGAATAGCCAAAGGAATCTTGAGAAAGAAAAACAGAGCTGGAGGAATCAGGCTTCCTGTCTTTTGACTATACTACAAAGCTACAGTAATCAAAACAATATGGTACTGACACAAAAACAGAAATATAAATCAATGGAACAGAATAGAAAGTCCAGAGTTAAACCCATGCACATATGGTCACTTAATCTATGACAAAGGATGCAAGAATATACAAAGGAGAAAAAACAGTTTCTTCAGTAAGTGGTGCTGGGAAAACTAGACAGCTACATGTAAAAGAATGAAATTAGAACATTTTCTAACACCATACACAAAAATAAATTCCAAATGGACTAAAGACCTAAATGTAAGGCTGGATACTATAAAACTCTTAAAGGAAAACATAGGCAGAACATTCTCTGACATAAACTTCAGCAAGATCTTTTTTGATCCAGTTCCTAGAGTAATGAAAATAAAAACAAAAATAAACAAATGTGACCTAATTAAACTTAATACTTTTTGCATAGCAAAAGAAAGCAAGATAAAAAGACAACCCACAGAATGGGAGAAAATATCTGCAAACAAAGCAATCAACAAGGGATTAATCTCCAAAATATACAAACAGCTCATACAGCTCAATATCAAAAAAACAAACAACCCAATCAAAACATGGTTGGAAGATCTAACTAGACATTTCTCCAAAGAAGACATACAGATGGCCAAAAAGCACAAGAAAAGATGCTCAACATCACTAATTATTAAAGAAATGCAAATCAAAACTACACGAGGTATCACCTCACATGGTCAGAATAGCCATCATCCAAAAAATCTACAAACAATAAATGCTGGAGAGGATGCGGAGAAAGTGAACCCTCCTATACTGTTGGTGTGAATGTAAACTGTACAGCCACTATGGAGAACGGTATGGAGGTTCCTTAAAAAAAAAAAAATAGAGCTACCATATGATCCAGTAATCCCACTCCCGGGCATATATCTGGAGTAATCCATAATTTGAAAAGATAGATGCACTCCACTGCAGCGCTATTTACAGTAGCCAGGACATGGGATCAACCTACATGTCCACTGATGGATGAATGGATAAAGAAGATGTGGTATATATATATATATATATATATATATATATATATATATATATATATAATGGAATATTACTCAGCCATAAAAAAGAACAAAATAATGCCATCTGCAGCAACACAGATGGACCCAGAGATTGTCATATTGAGTGGAGTAAGTCAGACAGAGAAAGACAAATATCATGTAATATTGCTTATACGTGGAACCTAAAAACATGGTACAAATGAACTTATTTACAAAACAGAAATAAAGTCACAGATGTAGAAAGCAAACTTACGGTTAACCGAGGTGGAAATTGGGGAGGGGCAGGTGATAAATTGGGAGACTGGGAGTGACATATACACACTACTATATATAAAATAGATAACTAATAAGAACCTACTGTATAGCACAGGGAACTCTACTCAATACTCTGTAATGACCTATATGGGAAAAGAACCTAAAAAAGAGTGGATATATGTATATGTATAACTGATTCACTTTACTGTACCCCTGAAACTAACACAACATTGTAAACCAACTATACTCCAATAAAATTTAATTTAAAAACATAACTGAAAAATAAATAATTAATTAAAATCTGATACTGATGACAGTCTCATATATATTGTTTGCTAGGGAAATTGAAAATTGTAAAACATTTGTGATAAGCAATTTAGTGATATTCTTTAACACACTCATCAGGTTTTTGAAAAGAGCAGAATTTTAGAAACAGTTAAATAGGAAAATGGTTTGCATTTATTAAATATATTATGGTATGTATACAAAAGAGAATGTTATTCTGATATTTAAACTATGCTTGTACAGATAATGTTGTAAAGAGAAAAAAATGTGTTAATGATATATTAAGCAGAAAAAATATTTCCTCCAAGCACATCTAGAATTTGTGAATTATGCTGTTACTACCTCTGAATCCATGACCTTGTGAGCCCCACCCACTGTCATTCCTGCACAAAGTCCCACTCTTACTGCAATAGGCCCCAACAGCATTACAGCCTAACAGAGTTAGTGCACCACAGCTATCTTCTCTAAAACTGGATGACATCAGCAGATGCATTACGATGATCAACAGTGTATGATGGACATCTATACTGATGAAAGATGTACATCCATATTTAACACTCTGGAATCTCAAGCCAGGAGAGGTAAAACAGCATTAAGAGATAGCACAGTATTTAAAGGAAAACATGTCCAAAAAAGATTACCGTAGATGATACAGAAGGTTTGATTACAAGCCAGAAAATTTTAGACTCAGTGTACCAATCAGAATTCCTATTGGTTTTAAGACCTGTCACTGGAGAATTATGAAAAAGGACTAATGAAAAACAATCAGCAGCTATTGACCCTGAAGCTCCTACATTCAAAAGATGATCAGGAAACTGATTAGATATGAAACATATTCTAGGTTCACATACCTTACACAATATTTCTGAATCATGTGGTAGGAGATGTAGGAAATCAAGCTGTTCTACGGTTCTGGCCTTTATTAACCCTTCTATCCTGTGCTTTAGAAATCACACTTTGAGTTATAGTTGGATGCCCAGGGGCCACAGGACACCACATTAATTACAGGGTATTTTTATTAAACGCATTATTTCAGAAACACTTCTGAACACAGATTTGTTTACACTGTGAAGGCATGCCCAAACTTGTTCTGCCTGATTCCTTTATAGCCTGTGGAGTTGCCTTCTCTCAGTGTGCATAAGCTGAAAAATATCAATCATACCTTTTCTAAAAAAGGAAAGTGTTAGCAGTTCTCTACTGAGGAACAAAATCATGGAACAATGTATTTTTTCAAGATGTAGAAAGAACAGCTGGAAGAGTGAATGTGCTGTGATAGTCAATAAAGTTTTGAACAAGAGAAATATTTAAAGAAGATTTTCTCTACCATAAAACATAAATATAATATTGTACATGAAAACAACATGATATTGCTGGAGAAATGGAAAACTAGAGTAACAGAACAAAATTACAGCCTTTCTTAGAAACAGAAATACTCATACTTAATGAGTGTACATACATGTGACAGATAAAGATATAGATGTAAATGTTTGGTTAGAGTGATATTTGAAATCAGAGGTAAAAGAAGTCAGTAAGTGGCAAGTGGCAATTGCAGATACATTTAGAAGAAATAAAGTTTACAGTCACATCACATTCTAGACAATTATCATTTCCAGAAAGATTAAAAAGAAACATTTTTTTAAACTATGAAAGTAGACTTAAAGGTCTCTAATTTTCTCCTTATAATCTGACCGTTTAAAAACATATACTTATCTCATATCAATGAAACAGAACAGGGAGTCCCAAAATAGACCCACATTTCTATGATCAATTTATTTTTGATAAGTGCCTAGGCAGTTCAAAGGAGAAGTGAGTCTTTTCAACAAATGGTACCAGCACAAGTATCTATATGCAAAAAAATGCAATTCAATCCACAGCACATACCATTTACAAAAAGTAACTTGAAACAGAATATAGCCTAAGTGTAACTAAAATTATAAAACTTCCAGAAGATGGCACAGAGGAAAATCTTAGTGTCTTTAAGTTAGATTTCTTACATAGGACATAAAAAGCACAAATTATATAAGATTGATAAGTTGGACTATACCAAAATTAAATGCCTTCCTCTTTTATAGACACTATTAAGACACTAATAAGGAAAGGAAAAAGCAAGCCACAGGTTGGGAGAAAATATATTCAAAGCATACACTTGACAAAAGATTACAAAATATAAAAACCTCTTACAACTCAATAGTATGAATATAAACAACACAATTTTTAATGGGCAATATAGATTTAAATAGGTTAGGTACCAAAGGAGGTATACACATGGCAAATAAACCATGAAAAGACACTCAACATCATTAGTCATTAGGGAAATGCAAATAAAACCACAATGAGATATACTACTACACACGCATTCGAGTGGATAAAATTGAAACAACTGACAAAACCAAATTTTGGCAAGGATATGGAACCACCTGGAACTCAGAACTGCTGGTGGAGATGCAAAATGTAAAATCATTTTGGAAAACAGTTTGGCAGTATCTTATAGAGTTAAACACACACTTAGCATTTGACCCAGCAATTCTACTCCTAAGTACTTACCCAAGAGACAGGTAAATACATGTCCACGTAAATACTTGAATTTGAATCACCATAGGTGATTTATTCGTAACAATCACCAACTGGAACAATTCAAATGTCAATCTTCTGTGGATAAACAGACTGTAGTATGCACATATATGAAATATTAATCAGCAATAAAAAGAAACCATAGGGCTTCCCTGGTGGCGCAGTGGTTGGGAGTCCGCCTGCCGATGCAGGGGACACGGGTTCGTGCCCCGGGCTGGGAAGATCCCACATGCCACGGAGCGGCTGGGCCTGTGAGCCATGGCCGCTGGGCCTGCGCGTCCGGAGCCTGTGCTCCACCACCGGAGAGGCCACAACAGTGAGAGGCCCGCGTACCATAAAAAAACAAAAAAACAAACAAACAAACAAAAAAAGAAACCATCTACTGATACACTCGGTAATATGGGAATCTCAACACACTATGCTAACTGAAATAAAGTCAGACACAAAAGATCACATATTGTATGTTCATTTAAATGAAATTTTAGAGAATTTAAAACTATAGTGTTAAAAAGTAGATCAGTGGTTGCCAGGAGCTATGGGCAGTAGGAAGCAACTAACTGCAAAGGGGGATGAAAGACTTTTGGGGGTTATGTAAATGTCTTATACCATGATTATAATGGTGATTACATACTGCATACATATGTCAAAATTCATCAAAACTTTACAGTCGACTAATTTATAACTGAAATCATATCTCAATAAAGCTGATTTTTAAAATATATCAGAATGGAAGATTTGAAGTAGTAATTATGTGCTGATTACCTGTTTGTTTACATAGAAACCCCAAGGGAATCTATCAAGAAGGTATTAAAATAAGTAAATAATGTCCACATTATTGTTGACAATTCAACAAGATTATCCGACAAAAATATAAAACCTTGACATACTGTAATCAAGCTGAAAGTGGAACATAACAAAGAAATCTATGAGAAAAAAACTTTCAAAAAAATAGATAAATATCTTTATAAATTTAAGGCTAGAATTTATATGACAAAAATTTTATAAATATTGATTTTTTTCATCACACCAAATTTTAAACTCCTATGACAAGATACTGTCCTAGTAGTTAACTACTGCTGCTTAACAAATTACCCCCAAAACTTTGCTGGTTAAACCACAAATATTTATTATCTCACATAGTTTCTCAGGATCAGGAATCTGGAATGGCTTGGCTCCATGTTACTGGCTTGGTATTTCTCAAAAATTTGTAGTCGAAGTGTTATCCAGGCTGTAGTTTCTGAAGACTCAACTGGAAGTGGAGGATCTGCTTCCAAGTTTATTCATGTGGATGTTTGGCAAAAGGCTCAGTTCCTCACCATATGAGTCCCTGCACAGGACTACTCATGACACGATTTCAGAACAAGCAAAACATATATGCACAAAATAGAGAGAACCCAATATGGAAGCCACAGTTGTTTTACAACCTACTCAGAATGACATCCCACCAGTTTTTCCATGGTCTATTTGTTGAAAGTGAACCAATAAGTCCAGCTCACACTCAAGGGGAACAGATTACAAAAGGTCATGAATACCAGGAGGTAGGAATCATTGGGAGTCAACTCAGAGACTGCCTACCAAAGACACCATTAAAAAATTTTAAAAAGACATCGACAAGGAGAAAAGATTTGCAGTACATATAGCAAACAAAGAAACATTATCCAGAACACATAAAGAATTCCAAAAAAGCAAAAAGAGAAAGGCAAGCAACCAAAATGAAAAATAAGCAAATTAACAGAAGAGCCAAATATATCTGGCAAATATATATCTGCAAAGTTGCCTGACCTTACTAATAATCAGAAATAATGTGAAATAAAACAGAACATATCACATTATTTCATACCCATTATAATAGCAAAAATGTAAAAACCTATCAATACTTGGCAAGGATGTAGGGCCATTAAGTGTCCTATTTATTCAGATAGGAGTGTAAAGTCACACTGGAGAGCAGTGTTGCAAAATTATAGAGGTTAAATGACTTACCTGCCTTGACCAAAGGTAGTTAGAGACAAAACTGGAAATCAAACACAAGTCTCCATATTGTATTTATTTCTACTGCATTACACTGTTGTTTTACAGTTGTAATTATAGTTTGACTTGAGGTCTCTGCAATTTTTCTCAAGGTCTCTCATTATGAACACTAGATAATCACTAGTTGAATGTAGGGGTGTAATGGGCTCCCATGGAATAAAGTTCAACCATACACCCTATTAAGCAGCAGTCAGCCAGCAACAAGTAGTTACCAATCATTGATACTGAATGGATTACATTCACAAAGCAAAAACTTCCCAGTATAAAATTACAGATAATTATAAGTAAAGAACAGAATATATTTTACTGCCTCTACATTTACCTAACCTCAAAACATTTTTTCAAAATTTCTAAAGGACAAAGTTCTTCTTGTTGGGATAATTTCACAGTGAATCACAAGAGGAAATATTAAGAAATGTGATTAACTCCACTATTCAAAGTAAGAAGCAGAGACTTAGGATGG
This sequence comes from Stenella coeruleoalba, assembly GCF_951394435.1. NCBI lineage: Eukaryota > Metazoa > Chordata > Mammalia > Artiodactyla > Delphinidae > Stenella > Stenella coeruleoalba. The sequence goes on along the minus strand of NC_137149.1, from coordinate 14,660,287 downwards.
GTGACTGGGAGCCATGTACACAGGGCAAACACCCTAATAGACAAAACATGCAGAAACTGAGAAATATCAAGGAACTGTTCACATACTGCCACCAAAGGAAATTTAATGATACTCATAGAGGGATTTGGATCTCAGGTTATAACCCAGATTACCTAACACCAAGTGGATGCTGTCTACTTGAAACTCTAGATTCAAATACTATATAGTAGAATATCATTTACCCAGAATTTTCAGGACTTAACTTATTCAAGATTATCAGATGCCCTGAGTTTAGATATTCAACAATTTAAAAAACATGATCCCCTCTCCAACATCTTCTAGATGCATTCTCTTGATTTCCATTACATTAAATGAATTAAGAAATACATACACACACATATACACATATATTTACATAATTACAATTCATCATTGCCACTAAAATTATGACATCAGCACACATCCTGAATTGTACTTCAACTATTACCATGAGGGGTTATCATTACAAATTCTTTTACAACAATTCCTTCGTTTCCATGCTTCTGATGTCTGCTCTGAGTCAAAAGAGAAAAGAATACCCACATCCTTCTACATTGACTTTAGAAAGTAGTAATTTTTTTCTACTGTAAATTTATGTTCATCATGTGGTTTTCTTATCAAAGCATTAGCAATGACTGGTGATCAAAGAGAAATGGGACGTTTTTTTCTAGGGGATAGAATTAAGCCCTCAATCTTACCACCTACACAGGTGCGCAGTGTGCTTGCACTCACATTCCCCACCCCACCCATCTCTTTCTCTCCCTCCTTCCCTCCTTCCCTCCCCCACCCCTGTAATGTTCTAATTCCCTCCTGGGAATGCCAGGACGGAAGTACAGCTCAGTTAAGTTTCTACAGCTTTTCCTTTTAATAACTGAATCCAAACCTAACTGAATCATGGGAACCATAAATGAATTAAACTGAAAGAATCTGCTGAAGAAGTCAATTTTTTGACAATTCTAAATATAGGTACTGCTGATCCCAGTAAAAATCCTTCATATTGTATAGTCTTCATTTTACACGGTCTGAAAGGGAGCACAAAGATAGAGTACTGGTAGAAAATAGTTGATCCAATATAATTTACAACATATTCTGAGCAGGTGAGTGTGGCTATGGGACATACTAAAGCATTGGGTCCAATTACATCCAAAAGTGAAAAACAGTCACAAATAATACCTAAGTGGATAATCCACAGATGAACTATAGAGAGCTAACTGTACTGATAATAATGTTGAGATGACTCATTGCTCCAGGTTAATAATCCCTGTATATAAGGGAATCATACATGTTGGGTACAACAAGAACAGTGACCATTCCATAAAAATGATTCCAACATTTTAAAAAAATCTACCTTCAGTATCCTACACTTAATCCTGTTCAACATATTTCCCCCCAACTATCAGTCACCAGATGCCCTTCAGATCACACATACCATTCTATTTAAACTGGATGAGTAAGGCCATCCTTATGTGTAGGCAATTCCTTCCTGTAATACTTGCCGAAAGAAATGTTAAGTTTCTTTTTGTCTTATGTTAAAGTTCTTTGTCTTATGTTAAAGATTCTAGTTGGGACATAACAGTCAAACTGCTGTATTTATTTATTTTGATACTCAAAACTGATCTTACTTGCTACAGAGTGAAAGTATAATTTAAACATCTTCTGCTGAAACACCCACTTTTGATATAAGGCATGCCCATTAGCACAGTAATAAGTATTCCCAAGAATAAATACATAATGGATACTCTAAACATATTTGTACCACACACTGAAAAATGAAGAGATTTTCTTTTGGATCATAGATAAATGTATCATTTCCCTGGAATTTGTCAAAATTATTGGTTTCAAAGTAGGGAGGTTTTTTTTTTTTAATCAACTGGATTTAAGGTATTTGGACTTCATATAACAGAAGGGATTTAAATAGCTTTTGTGTGCTTTCTGCCATTCTGAAAACAAGGACTACAGGCACCTGCTTTTATACTGCTCCCCAAATGCTCCCAGGAAGCCACAGAAATTTAAGCTATTTGATTTGTGTCTTCTATCTCATTCAAGAATGTCTAAGTCTTCAACCAAAATTGAACGTAATTTACATCTGCAATATCTAGAATGAGTTAAATTTCATGTTCAACCCACAGCCCCCCCAAAAAATGTTGAAGTTATGAAGGCATTATAAAATTATAATACCAGGCAAACTCCGGCAGCTCTGTAACCTCCCTTCCAGGTGGAATTCTTAAGTTAACAAAGCTAAGAGTACTTCCTCTTTACCTTGTTAAAGTTAACCAGACCCAAGCCCTAGAGTCTACCACTTCATCTACAGCTCTGTTATTCATCTCTGAAAATCAGCAAGAGATAAAAGCTCCTTTCTAACACTTAATAAACAGCAAGCATACATTCTCTTCATTTCTTATTCTAAAAAACTGACATGAAAGCACATGTAGAATAGGAAATTCTGTACTTCATTTAAAAGGACTCTCTTCTACACACTAACCTGGAAAGTCTTTCTATCTTTCAAGAGAAAAGTGATTTCACAGATGCGTCTAAATAAATAAAAGAAATTTTCAGTTGTCTGAAAAACATTTCTCTCTAGTCAATGAACCAGAAACAATGACTGCTTGAAGAAACTTAGAGCTTTTTCAGTTTTGAAAGTCCTGTTAACTACTCCACTGAGCTCTGGTCTAAAATCAAAATCTTAAGTCTCGTCTCTTCCTGTCATATATTGTAGAGTCAAAAATACCCATAAAAGCACTCTATTTTTTCTATGAAAGTACTAGAGTCATTTGGGGTCCATATCTGCATTTAAATACACCCTTTTTGTCTTAGCATTTTATTGTCATTTTAACTTTTATGTTAATTCACAGATTTATGCTTTTTCTTATCATTCCTGGCTTATATGTTCATATTTTTTATGAGCTTCATGTGGCATTTTTTATTTAATATAAATTAGTACTCCTCACCACAATCAATGTGTTTTCTACATGGACTTTTCCACCTCTGCTATCAAATAATCAAGTCAACTGGTATCAGCTTGAGAACCAGCCTGAGTCATCCCATAGGCTTCTCCCCTATTTGCTTGGTACTAATAGCTCCACTCTTCCTTACATTTTTCCCCAATTATACAGTGAGTACTGGTCTTTCTTCCTACTGTGTGGTTCGGTCACTGCCGAATGATTTAAAGATATCTTTTTGTCTACTTTCTCCTCAATCCTGAGTGATTCTAAATTTTTTTACCCCTTTTCTTGGTCCACCTCATCTTTGTTCCTCCATTTCCAAGTTGAAGATATTTTGTTATTTTATATGATTTTAGATAATCCTGATGAGTAACAGTTACTTTTGTTCTTATAAAGATGAAGCTTTGTTTCAGCAAGTAGCAAAAAATAAAAATTAAATTTTAGTAAGTTGAATGGGTGTCTATATACACATATATGGCTTTTTTCAAGCCTTGGTCAATTAGTTGAGCTACAATCACCTATACTTCATAAAAAAATTTTTAATATTTTTCCGAAAATAACCTTTCTTATGAGATTCAGCCAAAAAGGGGTGAATAAAACATATCTAGCACTACTCAGGACTTTGGAAAAAAAATTTAAAGGGACAGGTTTCTGGCTTTGTGGCAGCTACTACTTTCCTAAACCCTTAATAATCATTTCCCCAAAATGTGGCTCTCAGTCTGACATTCTAGGAGACAATGCCCAATTTAAATCTTAAACCCAAGGTTTATGCCAATCGTCATTGCTATTTTGAAAGACATAAACTTATTTAACTTCAATAATGTGGTAATTACAACATCATGTACAAAACATGCAATTTAAAACTAATTTAATGATCTTTTTCATCAATTTAGGATTTAAAACCCAGTGATACAAGTTTTACTTAATGCTTTTCTTAAGGCTTTGATTTCCACATTTGAGTTTTTATTCTCACCTTATTATTTTTTTTAATATTTATTTATTTATTTGGCTGCATCGGGTCTTCGTTGTGGCATGCGGGATTTTTCGCTGCAGCATGTGGGGTCTTTCGTTGTGGCATGCAGGATCTTTCGTTGCAGCACTCGTTGCGGTGCACGGGCTCTTCACTGCGGTGCGCAGGCTTCTCTCTAGTTGTGACGTGCGGGTTTCCTCTTCTCTAGTTGTGGCGCGGGCTCCAGAGCACATGGGCTCTGTAGTTTTGGCACGCAGGCTTAGTTGCCCCACAGCATGTGGGATCTTAGTTCCCTGACCAGGGATCAAACCCACATCCCCTGCATTGGAAGGCGGATTCCTTACCACTGGACCACCAGAGAAGTCCCTTTATGCTTATCTTAAAATGAGCCCTTTACACCACCATTGTCTGTTTTCTTGACTTTAAGTCATTCTTTATTCTAAACCATACCCATGAGACACAAAGTTGTTTATGTATTTTACATAAATTTCACACAGAGATCCAGTTTTCTCTGTTTCTATTCTGGCACATCCTGGTATGCAGTCAATCTGCTTTATTTCAGGGATAAACCCATCCACAACCACCACCACACTACCAACACCACCACTACCACGACCACAAATGCCACCCTTGGATAGAAATAACTTGACATTTTACCTCTCAAGTCATTGGGATGTTTCTACAGCAAATGGAAAATGGACCTTAATAGGACCACTCTTCAGATTATATGGCTGTGTCACTCCAAAGAAAAACTTTGCATATAGCTTACCCTCCTACACAACTGAACCATCAAATTAACTTAAGAAAAGCCAATTGTTCTAAACCTTGGTATAGACCATGCAAGAAATTCCTTTCTTTTCCATCTCTCTACTTTTTTTCTTTTTAATATCTTACTATCTTCCTCATCTCATGTCCTTTCACTTTCCCCTCTAGTCAGCCACATATTTAAACTTCTCCTAAGAGGGTGCTCTAATCACACACACACACTCATACACACACACATATTGTCACCAATGTACCCTAGTGTTCCAAAATACCTTTTGTATGAAAATACAAAATGAAAATAGGTCAGACTTGTAAAAGAATACAAAATGAAAACAGCATCAGAAAGTTCTAATAATTTATGAAATTAGTAAAATAAAGGAAATACATTACAAAATACTTCTTAGTATGCAAATTGTTACACTTGGCTGTTGGCTGACAGATTATATTTAGCACTGATTCACAGGAAATGTGGGAGAGTAAAAAGTTTGATAAATATGAATTTTAAATCATTGATATTAAATTGTATGAAATCTTCAATAAAATATATAATGTCAAATTGTTAGCCTCTGATTCTACCTGTGCCTATACTCTCCAGTCTGACACACCAAATATGTATATTTTTAAATTTCATCTTTGCTATATGAATTATTAATCAAAAGTAACACAGAGATTCCGACCAAATAACAAAATATTTTTTGCTACACGTCTAGACAGGCAGGAAGAACATAAAGCTAACAGAAATAGTATAAGAGGGTGTTTCAGAAAATAAAGTCCACAAACCACCTGCATGAGAATCATTCATGGTGTTCATAAAAAGCAAATAATCCTAAGTGCTACCTGAGACATAATGAAAGAGAATCTCTGAGTTAGGGCCTGGAAGTTAGCATTTATTAAAGCTCAAGGCTGATTTTTAGGCACAATAAAGTTTGAGAACCACTGCTCTAAAAGACATCACCAAACTCCTTACCAAATGCAAAAGCAAGTTATCTTCCATCTTCCTACATTAAAAGTCAATATGACTTTCCTGTTTTTCCTTTTCAAGTGCCAGATGATTCAAAATAAACTCTTCTTTTTCATTCAGTTTATCTAAACTACTGGTCCCAGGCAATGTTTATTACATTTCATTTTCCAAAATATATAATCCAATTTGCTTTCTCTGACTCACTGATGTGCACGGGTAGTGGAATCTACTTTATACCAAACTATTTGTACACAGATGTTCAGGTACTAAGCCTTAAGCCTGACTACTTCCTGAAATAGTATCTGAATGGGGAGATTTGCTAACTCCAGGCCTTTGAATATCAGTTGAAGAAAACATATGTAACAATAAAATAACTGTAAAATGGAAAATAAATGCTATAAAATTAGACTATTCCATTATAGCCTCTGAATTTTATAACTGTTTAGAGATAATAATTATTTTAATTTCATAATGTCCCAGAAATATAACCAATGACTTCTGAAATCAACATTAACTTTCCATATACATAAGGCCAAAATGTTAAGGTATAGCAATTAAACACTTAATGGCAGTTGCACTGTGGAGGATACAATATGAGGGAAATAAAGTACCCTTTGACAAACATTCATTGTTTCATATTAACCTTGAGAAATTGCAAAACTGCCCTTCAAAATACAATGTATCAAAGAAGTAAAATAAGATCAAGGCATTACTTTTAAAGTATCTTACATTTTCCTAAGAAAATATTAATAATCAACAGCTCACACAAGGAATGGACTATCTTAGTAGAGAATATGATTGAAAGAGAATAGGATCAATAGAACCTGAACACATCCTGCCAAGATTTTTATTAATTCCTGATGAGGATGAATTGGAAAGTAAGGCCAAAACAACTCTGCTGAAATTAATTTTAATTTGTATCATTTATTTCCCAATGTGACTTCCATCATTCTCAGATTCTCTCACACATTTCTAAAGCACTGAATTACTATCCTCTAGACAGTATAGTCCATTAGTTCGAATAGCTAGAAGTATTCTGATGCTCAGAATGGATATATATTGGGTTGGCCAAAAAACCCAAATGAACTTTTTGGCCGACCCAATATAGTAAGAGATTTTTTTTCATCTAAAAATCTTATTAGTTTATAGATGTATGATTCACTGGCATTAGAAAGTTATGGATCATGAAATGATTTTTAGTAACAAATTCAAACATAAAACAAACTAAACATCATCTAGCACTCCAATTGTGTTAATCAATAAACAATTTAGTTTATGTCCCTATCATCCAATATGGAGTAGCTGGAGCAGTTGGTGATCAGCAACACAAAATTTTAACAATTCTAAGACGTAATGCATAAATTATCTGTTGTGTTATTCTGGTTATAGATTCTGATAACTATTACTTTTTGTAAATTTTAGGAACTTTTTGATAAGAGAATTCAGCCACAGAGTAAGTAATATCATCTAATGCCACAAACTGTAGCCATTTTAATAGTGGTCTCAAACTTACTTCAGAATCTTGCAAACTCAGAAATTAACCTAACCTTGCACACACAGAGATTATTCTCCAACAACCTAGCCAGATCAGTAAAGACCCCAACCTAATCCCAGGTATTCCTTTAAAAACAATCACAAAAATCTAAATAAAACTAAACAGTTATTTTTAATATAGCCTAACTTCTCTCATGGGTCACAAGAATTACAGATTTGGAGGAAGATAGTTAATTTTTTTTTTTTTTTTTTTTTTTATGGTACGCGGGCCTCTCACTGTTGTGGCCTCTCCCGTTGCGGAGCACAGGCTCCGGACGTGCAGGCTCAGCGGCCATGGCTCACGGGCCCAGCCGCTCCGCGGCATGTGGGATCTTCCCGGACTGGGGCACAAACCCGTGTCCCCTGCATCGGCAGGCGGACTCTCAACCACTGCGCCACCAGGGAAGCCCCGAAGATAGTTAATTATGAATAAGGAAAATGAGATATCTTCTTAGAACATGTGGGCGCTGGCTGTGGGTACAATGACATTTCTAAATTGACTTATTGGCTAAAACATTTATTTCTCTTTATTTTCTTCTTTTACTCACAGACACTTCTCTGTCTTTTTAGTTAATAAAAGACAAAATGGAGGCAAGGCAGAACTCTGGTGTTATATCTAGATAGAAATCAAGCTCTCATATTTATGCATAAGGACTAGACTAAGCTAGACTAAGCTATTGAGTTGAAGCTGAAGCAACCCCACTGCACAATATTCAACATGCAAAAGTGGTTGGTTTGCAACTAAGCTACCTCAGCACTTCACAATTAGCATTCACAGTCTATACATCAATGTGCTTTACAGAATGTTAAAAACCCTTTCACCTACAGAGTATCTATTAAAAATTATTTATATAAACTGATATACCCTCAGTGAAACCTATACCAAAGGATCAGATGAATGACTGATCCCTTTAATCAGAGTTCAGCATGAATGAAGCACAATATTGTGCACTTTTTGTGGGTCAACATAGAAAACAGGAAGAAAACATTTCTTCTATTAGTACGTTTGGGAGAGGGAAGTAGGTGGATGGTTATGAAAGAGATGGAATGGATAACTGATTTTTTTTATCATAAAATCAAATAGGAATAATGGTTTACCATCTTGAATTATTTTTTAATGGACTTTATTTTTTAGAGCATCTTCATGTTCACAGCAAAACTCATACAACCACACCCCCACATAAATAACATCCAGTCCCACTACCAACATCCCACTCCAGAATGGTACATTTGTTATAATCAGTGAACCTACATTGACCAGTCATTATCACCCAAAGTCCATAGTTTATATTAGGGTTAATATACATGTTGTACAATCTATAGGTTTTCACAAATGTATAATGTATAATGACATATATCCACCATTGTGAATAATGACATATATCTACCATTACAGTATAATGTAGAACAGTTTAACTACCCTAAAAATCGTCTGTGCTCTGGCTGCTCATTCCTCCCTATTCCCCAGCTTTTGGCAACCACTGATCCTTTCACTGTCTCCATAGTTTTGGCTTTTCCTGATTGTTATAGAGTTGGAATCATATACAGTTGACCCTTGAACAACACAGGTTTGAACTATATGGGTTTGAACTGCATGGGTTCTTCCATGTCTTTTTTGGCTTGATAGTTAATTTCCTTTTAGCACTAATTAAGATTCAATTCTATGGATATACGTTTATTTAACCATTAAACTGCTGAAGCAATCTAGGTTGCTTCCAAGTTTGAGGCACTAGCGATTAAAGCTGCTGCAAACGTGTGTGTAGGTTCTTGTGCGCATACAAGTTTTCAACTCGTTTGAATTACACCAAGGTGTGTAATTGCTGGATTGGACGGTAAAAGTATGTTTCATTGCTTTAATCTGAGTTCCCTTCAGGTCATATGCTTATTTGCCATCTTTATATCTTCTTTGCTGCTATTCAGAGCTCTTGCCCATTTTTTAATCATAGTTTTTTGCATATATGTTCATGAAAGATGTTGGTCTGTAGTTGTCTTGTAATGTCTTTGTCTGGTTTTGGTATTATGGTAATGCTGGCTGCATAGAATGAGTTAGGAAGTATTTCCTCTGTTTCTATATTCTGAATGCTTCTGAACAATTCTTCTGAGCATCTATCTTCTGTAACTTTTAAGTGAAACTCTGGAGGATTCTATTTCCAGCCAAGATGCAATAACAGGGACTAGATTTACTCTATAACCTGAAACAACCAAAAAACTAGACAAAATATGTGAAACAATGGTTTTCAAGACACTAGAAATCGGGCAAAAAAGGAGAGTGATCCCTAGGAGACAGAAAACAAAATGAGGTGAGTTCTGCAATTGATGGAATGTAATGCCTTGAGAGTTTCCAGTTAGCAGCAAAAGAAGCAGGAACCCAGGTGCTATGGTCTGAATGTTTGTGTCCCCCCAAAATTCATGTGCTCAAAACCTAATGCCCAAGGTGATGGTACTAGGAGGTAGGGCCTTTAGGAGGTGATTAGGTAATGAGAACAGAGCCCTCATGAATGGCATTAGTGCTCAAATAAAGAAGGCTCCAGAGAGGTAGCTCACCCCTTCCACCATGTGAGGATGCAATGAGATGTCTACAACCCGGAAGCGGGCCATCACCTGACAAAGCTGGCACCCTGACTTCAGACTTCCAGCCTCCAGAATTGTGAGAAACAAATTTCAGTTCTCTATAAGCTACCCAGTCTGTGTATTTTGTTACAGCTGCCTGAACAGACTAACAGGCAAAGCCAAGAAGATTCCCCAAGTTGAGATGATGAAATTGAAAGGCTGAGGAGACCAACATAGCTAGAATTCACAAAACAGAATACCAGAGAAGAGAAAGCTGCACATAGAGAGAATTCCAGATTTCTACAGAGGGTTTTCCTTGAATAATTATGTGAATATTGATCAGCATGTACATGTGAGCAAACTATTCAAGGCCAAGAAAAGACCTAACCAAGAGGATTAGATGAAAAAGTACCCAGCACCCAACAAGGGCCAAATACAGAATAATGCATTACTGGATTAAAATAGCGATGCATAAATCACTCTTAATTTTAGTGTAAAGATTAAAAGTTCAGCTACAGACAAAAATGGGTACACTATATAAAAGATATTGTGACATCAATAGCATGAAGTGTGGGTAGGAGGAGAAGTAAAAATGTAGATGTGTCAGAAGCTAACATGTTAACTATTTAAATACATTATTAAACTATTATGTAGTCTCATGGTAACTACACACACACACACACCACAAATACTTATTGAAGATACAAGAGAAAAAAAGAAAGAAATCAAAGAATGTCACTTCAAAAACATCAATTAAATACAAAGGAAGATAGCAACATAGGGAAAGAAGAACAAAAGAACTATAAGACAGAAAACAACAGATGGCAATAGCAAGTCCCTCCTCATCAATAATTACTTAAAGTGTAAATAAATTAAACTCTCCAATCAAAAGATGAAAAGAGGCTGAATGGATTAAAAGAAACAAGACATGGGTATTTGCAGTCTAGAAGACACATTTCAGATTTAAGGACATACACAGACTGAAAGTAAAGGGGTGGAAAAAGATATTCCTTGCAAATAGTAAACAAAAGAGAGCAGGGATGGCTATATTTACATCAGATAAAATAGAATAAATAAAAAATGGTTACAAGAAACAAAGAAGGATATAATACAACGATTCATTAGGATGATATAACAATCATAAATATATACGCACCCAACAGCAGAGCACCAAAATAAAAAAGTAAGTATTAATAGAAATGAAGGGAGAAATAGCCAGCAACACAATAAAAGTAGATTTAAATATGCCACTTTCAACAACTGATAAAACATCAGGATAAAAAAATAATATGGAAAAACAGCAGATTTAACACTACAAACCAAATGGACCTCACATACACAGAAAATTCCACCCAACAGCAGCAGAATACTCACTATTCTCAAGCACACATGGAACATTTACCAGGAAAGACCACAGTTTAGGTCACATAAAAAGTCTTAACAAATTTAAGAAGATAGAAATTATATCAAGTATCTTTCCAACCACAATGATATGAAAATGAAAATTTAAAAAAGGGAAAATTGGTAAATTCACAAATAACAAGAAATTGACCAATTTCTCCAATACATCAAAAAAGAGATCAAAAAGGAAATCAGAAAATATACTAAGATAAATGAAAACTCAAACACAACATACCAAAACTTAAGGGGCACAACAAAAGCTACTAAGAGAGACATTTATAGCAATAAACACCTATGTTAAAAAAGAAGAAAAAAAACAACTTCACACCTCAAGGAACTAGAAAAAGAACAAACTAAGCTCAAAGTTCACTGAAAGGAGGAAATAGTAAAGCTTAGAGCAAAAATAAATGAAATGAAGAACAGAAAAACAATGGGAAAGAAATGATGAAATTAATAGTTGGTTTTTAAAAAAAATAAACAAAATGACAAAGCTTTAACCTAAACTAAGAAACAAAGAGAAGACTCAAATAAGTAAAAACAGAAATGAAAAAAAGACATTACAACAGAAGCCAATGAAATGGAAAAGATCATCAGAGACTATTATGAATAGTTCTATGCCAACAAATCATATTATATGAATAATTACAGAAGCAATGAATAAATTCCTAGAAACATACAACCTACCAAGACTGAATCATGAAGGAATAGAAAACTTGACAGACCAGTAAGGAGATAAAATGAATAACCAAAAACCTGCCCAAAAAGAAAAGCTTATGACCAAATGGGTTCACTGTTAATTCTACCAAATATTTGAAGACTTAACACAAATCCTTCCTAAACTCTTTGAGAAGACTTGAAGAAGGAATACTTCCACACTCATTTTATGAGGCCAGCATTATCCTGATACAAAAGCCAGACAAACAAGCTACAAGAACGGGCAGGAGCTTCAAGATGGTGGAAGAATAAGATGTGGAGATCACGTTCCTCCCCACAAATACATCAGAAATACATCTACATACGAAATAACTCCTACAGAACACCTACTGAATGCTGGCAGAAGACCTCAGACCTCCCAAAAGTCAAGAAACTCCCCACATACCTGGGTAGGGCAAAAGGAAAAAGAATAAACAGAGACAAAAGAATAGGGACGGGGCCTGCACATGTGGGAGGGAGCCGTGAAGGAGGAAAGATTTCCACACACTAGGAAGGCCCTTCGCAGGCAGAGACTGTGGGTGGCGGAGGGGGGAAGCTTCGGAGACACAGAGGAGAGCACAGCCACAGGGGTGCGGAGGGCAAAGCGGAGAGATTCCCGCACAGAGGATCAGTGACGACCAGCACACACTAGCCCGAGAGGCTTGTCTGCTCACCCGCCAGGGCGGGAGGGGGCTGGGAGCTGAGGCTCAGGCTTCGGTCGGATCCCAGGGAGAGGACTGGGGTTTGCTGCGTGAACACAGCCTGAAGGGGGCTAATGCACCACAGCTAGCTGGAAGGGAGTCCGGGAAAAAGTTTGGAGCTGCCGAAGAGGCAAGAGACGTTTTCTTAACTCTTTGTTTAGTGGTGTGCAAGCAGAGGAGATTAAGAGCACCGCTTAAAGGAGCTCCAGAAACGGGCGCAAGCCACGGCTATCAGCGCGGACCCCAGAGATGGGCATGAGATGCTAAGGCTGCTGTTGCAGCCACCAGAAGGCCTGTGTGCAATCACAGGTCGCTACCTACACGTTCCCTCCCGGGAGCCCGTGCAGCCCGCCACTGCCAGGGTCCCGTGATCCAGGGACAACTTCCCCAGGAGAATGCACAGCGCGCATCAGGCTAGTGCAAAGTCACGCTGGCCTCTGCAGCCGCAGGCTCACCCCATGCTCCGTACCCCTCCCTCCCTGTGGCCTGAGAATCAGCGGCTCCTTTAACCCCATCCTGTCTGGGCAGGAACAGACGCCCTCAGGCGACCTACATGCAGAGGGGGGTCCAAATCCAAAGCTGAACCCCAGGAGCTGTGCAAACAAAGAAGAGAAAGGGAATCTCTCCCAGCAGCCTCAGGAGCAGCAGATTAAATCTCCACAATCAACTTTATGTACCCTGCATCTGTGGAATACCTGAATAGGTAACGAATCATCCCAAATTGAGGAGGTGGACTTTGAGAGCAATGACATATTTTTTTTTTTCCTTTTTCTCTTTTTGGGAGTGTGTAAGTGTATGCTTCTCTGTGTGATTTTGTCTATATACCTTTGCTTTTACCATTCGTCCTAGGGTTCTGTCTGTCCTTTTTTTTGTTTTTCTTTTTAACATACTTTATAGCACTTGTTATCATTAGTGGATTTGTTTCTTGGTTTGGTTGCTCTCTTCTTTCTTTTTTTTTTACTTTTTTTAATAATTATTTTTTATTTTAAAAACTATTTTATTTTATTTTATCTTCTTTCTTTCATTCGTTTTTTTTCTCCCTTTTCTTCTAAGCCGTGTGGATGACAGGCTCTAGGTGCTCCAGCCAGGCATCGGGGCTGTGCCTCTGAGGTGGGAGAGCCAACTTCAGGACACTGGTCCACAAGACAACTCCCAGCTCCACATAATATCAAATGGCGAAAATCTCCCAGAGATCTCCATCTCAACGCCAAGACCCAGTTCCACTCAACCAGCAGGCTACAGTGCTGGACACCCTTTGCCCATCAACTAGCAAGACAGGAACACAACCGCACCCACTAGCAGAGACGCTGCCTAAAATCATAATAAGTCCACAGACACTCCAAAACACACTACCAGACGTAGACATGCCCACCAGAAAGGAAAGATCCAGCCTCACCCACGAGAACACAGGCATTACTCCCCTCCACCAGGAAGCTTAAACAACCCACTGAACCAACCTTAGCCACTGGGGGCAGACACCAAAAACAATGGGAACTACGAACCTGCAGCCTGCGAAAAGGAGACCCCAAACACAGTAAGTTAAGGAAAATGAGAGGACAGAGAAATATGCAGCAGATGAAGGAGAAAGATTAAAAACCCACCAGACCAAACAAATGAAAAGGAAATAGGCAGTTTACCTGAAAAAGAATTCAGAAAAATGACAGTAAAGATGATCCAAAATCTTGGAAGTACAATGGAGAAAATACAAGAAACTTTTAACAAGGACCTAGAAGAACTAAAGAGGAAACAAACAGTGAAGAACAACACAATAAATGAAATTAAAAATTCTCTAGAATGCATCAATAGCAGCATAACTGAGGCAGAAAAACGGATAAGTGACCTGGAAGACAAAATAGTAGAAATAACTACTGCAGAGCAGAATAAAGAGAAAAGAATTGAGGACACTCTCAGAGTCCTCTGGGACAACATTAAACACACCAACATTAGAATTACAGAGGTCCCAGAAGAAGGAGAGAAAACTAAAGGGACTGAGAAAATATCTGAGGAGATTATAGTTAAAAACTTCCATATATGGGAAAGGAGATAGTTAATCAAGTCCAGGAAGCACAGAGAGTCCCATACAGGATAAATCCAAGGAGAAACACATATTAATCAAACTATCAAAAATTAAATACAAAGACAAAATATTAAAGCAGCAAGGGAAAAACAACAAATAACACACAAGGGAATCCCCATAAGGTTAACAGCTGAACTTTCACCAGTAACTCTGCAAGCCAGAAGGAAGGGGGAGGACATATTTAAAGTGATCAAGGAGAAAAACCTACAACCAGATTACGCTACGCAGCAAGGATCTCATTAAGATTTGACGGAGAAATTAAAACCTTTACAGACAAGCAAAAGCTAAGAGAATACAGCACCACCAAAGCAGCTTTACAACAAATGCTAAAGGAACTTCATTAGGCAGGAAACACATGGGAAGGAAAACGCCTACAATAACAAACCCAAACAATTAAGACAATGGTAATAGGAACATATATATTGATAATTATCTTAAATGTAAAGGGATCAAATGCTCCAACCAAAAGACAGAGACTGCCTGAACGGTTAGAAAAACAAGACCCATATATATGCTGTCTACAGGAGACACACTTCAGACCTAAGGACACATACAGACTGAAAGTGAGGGGATGGAAAAAGATATTCCATGCAAATGGAAATCAAAAGAAAGCTGGAGTAGCAATTCTCACATTAGACAAAATAGGCTTTAAAACAAAGACTATTATAAGAGACAAAGAAGGACACTACATAATGATCAAGGGATCAATCCAAGAAGAAGATATCACAATTGTAAATATTTATGCACCCAACATAGGTGCACCTCAATACATAAGGCAAATACTAAAAGCTATAAAAGGGGAAATTAACAGTAACACAATCATAGTAGGGGACTTTAACACCCCACTTTCACCAATGGACAGATCACCCAAAATGAAAATAAATAAGCAAAAACAAGCTTTAAATGATACATTAAACAAGATGGACTAAATTGATATCTATAGGACATTCCATCCAAACACAACAGAATACACTTCCTCCTCAAGTGCTCATGGAACATTCTCCAGGATAGATCATATCTTGTGTCACAAATCTAGCCTTGGTAAATTTAAGAAAATAGAATTGTATCAAGGATCTTTTCTGACCACAACGCTATGAGACTAGATATCAATTACAGGAAAAAATCTGTAACAAATACAAACACGTGGAGGCTAAACAACACACTACTTAATAACCAAGAGATCACTGAGGAAATCAAATAAGAAATCAAAAAATACCTAGAAACAAATGACAATGAAAACAAACAACCCACAACCTATGGGACGCAGCAAAAGCAGTTCTGAGAGGGGAGTTTACAGCAACACAATCCTACATGAAGAAACAAGAAACATCTCAAATAAACAACCTAACCTTACAACTAAAGCAATTAGTGAAAGAAGAACCAAAAAACCCCACAGTTAGCACAAGGAAAGAAATCATAAAGATCAGACCAGAAATAAATGGAAAAGAAATGAAGGAAACGATAGCAAAGATCAATTAAACTATAAGCTGGTTCTTTGAGAAGATAAACAAAATTGATAAACGATTAGCCAGACTCATCAAGAAAAAAAGGGAGAAGACTCAAATCAATAGAATTAGAAATGAAAAAGGAGAAGTAACTGACACTGCAAAAATACAAAGGATCATGAGAGATTACTTCAAACAACTATATGCCAATAAAATGGACAACCTGTAAGAAATGGACAAATTCTTAGAAAAGCACAACCTCTGAGACTGAAACAGGAAGAAATAGAAAATATGAACAGACCAATCACAAGCACTGAAATTGAAACTGTGATTAAAAATCTTCCAACAAACAAAAGCCCAGGACCAGATGGCTTCATAGGAGAATTCTGTCAAACATTTAGGGAAGAGCTAACACCTATCCTTCTCAATCTCTTCCAAATTATAGCAGAGGGAGGAACACTCCCAAACTCATTCTGTGAGGCCACCATCACCCTGACACCAAAACCAGACAAAGATGTCACAAAGAAAGAACACTACAGGCCAATATTACTGATGAATATATGTGCAAAAGTCTTCAACAAAATACTAGCAAAGAGAATCCAACAGCACATTAAAAGGATCATACACCATGATCAAGTGGGGTTTATCCCAGGAATGCAAGGATTCTTCAATATACGCAAATAAATCAATGTGATACACCATATTAACAAATTGAAGGATAAAAACCATATTCTCATCTCAATAGATGCAGAGAAAGGTTTCAACAAAATTCAACACCCATTTATGATAAAAACCCTCCAGAAAGTAGGCATAGAGTGAACTTACCGCCAACATAATAAAGGCCATATATACAAATACACAGCCAACATCATTCTCAATGGTGAAAAACTGAAACCATTTCCACTAACATGAGGAACAAGACAAGTTTGCCCACTCTCACGACTATTATTCAACATATTTGGAAGTTTTAGCCACAGTTATCAGAGAAGAAAAAGAAATAAAAGGAATCCAAATTGAAAAAGAAGTAAAGCTGTCACTGTTTGCAGATGACATGATACTATACATAGAGAATCCTAAACATGCTACCAGAAAACTACTAGAGCTAATCAATGAATTTGGTAAAGTAGAAGGATACAAAATTAATGCACAGAAATCTCTTGCATTCCTATCCAGTAATAATGACAAATCTGAAAGTGAAATTAAGAAAACACTCCCATTTACCATGGCAACAAAAAGAATAAAATATCTAGGAATAAACCTACTTAAGGAGACAAAAGACCTGTATGAGGAAAATTATAAGACACTGATGAAAGAAATTAATGATGATACAAACAGATGGAGAGATATACCATGTTCTTGGATTGGAAGAATCAACATTCTGAAAATGACTCTACTACCCAAAGCAATCTACAGATTCAATGCAATCCGTATCAAACTACGACTGGTATTTTTCACAGAACTAGAACAAAAAAATTCACAATTTGTATGGAAACACTAAAGATGCTGAATAGCCAAAGCAATCTTGAGAAAGAAAAGCGGAGCTGGAGGATCCAGGTTCCCTGGCTTCAGACTATACTACAAAGCTACAGTAATCAAGACAGTATGGTACTGGCACAAAAACAGAAATACAGATCAATGGAACAGGATAGAAAGCCCTGAGACAAACCCATGCACATATGGTCACCTTATCTTTGATAAAGGAGGTAAGAATATACAGTGGAGAAAAGAAAGCCTCTTCAGTAAGTGGTGCTGGGAAAACTGGACAGTTACATGTAAAAGAATGAAATTAGAACACTCCCTAACACCATACACAAAAATAAACTCAAAATGGATTAGAGACCTAAATGTAAGGCCAGACACTATCAAACTCTTAGAGGAAAACATAGGCAGAACACTCTATGACATAAATCACAGCAAGATCCTTTTTGACCCACCTCCTAGAGATATGGAAATAAAAACAAAAATAAACAAATGGGACCTAATGAAACGTAAAATCTTTTGCACAGCAAAGGAAACCATAAACAAGACCAAAAGACAACCCTCAGAATGGGAGAAAATATTTGCAAATGAAACAACTGACAAAGGATTAATCTCCTAAATTTACAAGCAGCTCATGTAGCTCAATATCAAAGAAACAAACAACCCAATCTAAAAATGGGCAGAAGACCTAAATAGACATTTCTCCAAACAAGATATACCAATTGCCAACAAACAAATGAAAGATTGCTCAACAACATTAATCATTAGAGAAATGCAAATCAAAATTACAATGAGATATCATTTCACACTGGTCAGAATGGCCATCATCAAAAAATCTACATACAATAAATACTGGAGAGGATGTGGAGTAATGGAACCCTCTTGCACTGCTGGTGGGAATGTAAATTGATACAGCCACTATGGTGAACAGTAGGGAAGTTCCTTAAAAAACTACAAATAGAACTACCATACAACCCAGCAATCCCACTATTGGGCATATACCCTGAGAAGACCATAATTCAAAAAGAGTCATGTACCAAAATGTTCATTGCAGCTCTATTTACAATAGCCACAACATGGAAGCAACCTAAGTGTCCATCAGCAGATGAATGGATAAAGAGAAAAAAGAAAAAAGCTTGAGGCATCATACTTCCTGGCTTCAAAATATATTACAAAGCTATAGTAATAAAAACAATATAATACTGGCATAAAGACAAACATATAGACCCATGGAATGGAACAGAGAGCCCTGAAATAAATCCATGTGTATAGTCAACTGATCTGAAACAAGGTGCCAAGACTACACAAAGGGAAAAGCACAATCTCTCAACAAATACTGCTGAGAAAACGGGATATATGTGTGGCACATATATACAGTGGAATATTACTCAGCCATAAAAAGAAACGAAATTGAGTTATTTGTAGTGAGGTGGATGGACCTAGAGTCTGTCATATAGAGTGAAGTCAGAAAGAGGAAAACAAATACCGTACACTAACATATATATATGGAATCTAAAAAAAAAAAATGGTAATGAAGAACCTAGGGGAAGGCGGGAATAAAGATGCAGACCTACTAGAGAATGGACTTGAGGATATGGGGAGGGGGTAGGGTAAACTGGGACAAAGCAAGAGAGTGGCATGAACATATATACACTACTAAATGTAAAATAGATAGCTAGTGGGAAGCAGCCACATAGCACAGGGAGATCAGCTGAGTGCTTTGTGACCACCCAGAGGGGTGGGATAGGGAGGGTGGGAGGGAGGGAGACTCAAGAGGGAAGAGATATGGGGATACGTGTGTATGTATATCTGATTCACTCTGTTATAAAGCAGAAACTGACACACCACTGTAAAGCAATTATACTCCAATAAAGATGTTAAAAATAATCAATTAATTAACAACAAAAAAGAAGCTACAAGAACTACAGGCCATGAATATAGATGCAAAAAGCCACAATGAAATATTAACAAACTGAATTCAACAATATACAAAAAGGATCACACACCATGATCAAGTGGGATTCATCCCTGGGGTGCAAGGATGGTTCAGCATATGCAAATCAATTAGTGTGATACACTACATTAACAGAAGGAAGGATAAAAATCATATGATTATTTCAATACATAGGGAAAAAGCATTTGACAAAATTCAACACCCATACATGATAAAAACTCTCAACAAATGAGGTATAAAAGGAATTTACCTGAGATAACAAATGCCATGTCTGAAAAGCTCAGAGCTTAAAAGAGGAAAAACTGAAAGCTTTTCCTCTAAGCTTAGGAACAAGGCAAGGATGCCCACTCTCACCATTTCTATTCAACATAGTACTGGAAGTCCTAGCCAGAGCAATTAGAAAAAAGAAGAAAAGAAATAAAGAAATATTAGGCATCCAAATCAAAAAGGAAGAAGTAAAAGTTATATCTGTTTGCAGATGGCATGAACTTATATATAGCAACCCTAAAGATTCCCACCAAGAATGTAAACTGGTATAGCTACTATGGAGAACAGTATGGAGGTTCCTTAAAAACTAAAAATAGAGCTACCATATGACCCAGCAATCCCACTCCTGTGCATGTATCTGGAGGAAACCATACTTCGAAAAGATACACGCACCCCAATGTTCATTGCAGCACTATTTGCAATAGCCAGGACATGGAAACAGCCTAAATGTCCATCAACAGAGGAATGGATAAAGAAGATGTGGTACATATATACAATGGAGTATTACTCAGCCTTAAAAATAACAAAATAATGCCATTTGCATCAATATGGATGAACCTAGAGATTATCATATTGAGTAAAGTAAGTCAGACAGAAAAAGACAAATATATGATATTGCTTATATGTGGAAACTTAAAAAAAAGAGGGATACAAATGAACTTATCTACAAAACATAAATAGAGTTACAGATGTGGAAAATAAACTTACGGTTACCAAGGGGTGGGGATGGGATAAATTGGAAGATTTGGACTGACATATACACACTACTATATGTAAAATAGATAACTAATAAGGACCTACTGTATATCACAGGGAACTCTACTCAAAACTTTGTAACGGCCTATATGGGAAAAGAATCTTAAAAAGAATGAATATATGTGTACGTATAACAGATTCACTTTGCTGTACACCTTAAACTAACACAACATTGTAAATCAACTATACTCCAATAAAAATTTTAAAAAAAGATTCCCACCAAAACTGTTAGAACTAATAAACAAATTCAGTAAAGTTTCAGGATAAAAAATCAACATACAAATATCAATTGCATTTCCATACAGTAACAAACTACCCAAAAAGGAAATTAAGAAAACAATCCTATTTATAATAGTATCAAAAAGATAAAATACTTGGGAATAAACTTAACTAAGGAGGTGAAAGAGTTGTACACTGAAAACTACAATACATGAATGAAAGAAATTAAAGGAGACACAAATAGACAAAAAGACATCCTGTGTTCATGGATTGGAAGACTTAACATTGTTAAATGTCATACTATCCCAAACAATCTACAGATTCAATGCTATTCTCATCAAAATCCCAATGATAGTTTTTTACAGGAATATAAAAAACAATCCTAAAATTCTATGGAAAAAAAAATATCCAAAGAGCCAAAGCAATCTTGAGAAAAAAGAACAAAGCTTGAGGCATCATACTTCCTGACTTCAAAATATATTACAAAGCTATAGTAATAAAAACAATATAATACTGGCATAAAGACAAACATGTAGACCCATGGAATGGAACAGAGAGCCATGAAATAAATCCATGTGTATAATCAACTGATCTGAAACAAGGTGCCAAGATTACACAAAGGGAAAAGCACAATCTCTCAACAAATACTGCTGAGAAAACGGGATATCTATGTGCAAAAGGATAAAATCGAATACTTATCTTACATTATACACAAAAATCAACTCAAATGGATTAAAGTTTCAAGTATGAGATCTGAAACTGTAAATCCCTAGAAAAAAACATGGGGAATAAGCTTCACGACATTGTTCTTGACAACAATTTCATGACATTAAAAGCACAGGCACCAAAAGCAAAAATAGACAACTGGAACTACATTAAACTAAAAAGCTTCTGAACAGCAAAGGAAACAATCAATAGAGTGAAAAGGCAACCTGTGGAGTGAAAGAAAACATTGGCAAACCATATATCTGATAAGGGGTTAATATCCAAAAATATATTCGGAACGACTAAAACTCAATGAAAAAAACCCTCAAGTAACCTGATTAAAAAACGGGCAAGGACCTGAATAGGCATTTCTTTATAGAACAGATACAAATGGTCAACAGTTATATGAAAATGTGGTCAACATCACTAATCATCAGGGAAATGCAGATCTAGACCACAATGAAATAGCACCTCACACTTGTTAGTATGACTATTATCAAAAAAACAAAAGTGTGGACAAGAATGTGGAGAAACTGGAACCCCTGTACACTGTTGGTGAGTGCAGCCACTATGAAAAACAGTACGGAGGTTCTTCAAAAGATTAAAAGTAGAAGTACCAAATCACCCAGCAATCCCACTGATCAGTATTTATCTAAAGAAAATTGAAATTATGACCTTGAAGAGATATCTGCACTCCTATGTTCATTGTAGCATTATTCATAATGCCCAATATATGGAAACAAACTAATTGTTCAAACCAAGTGGTATATATTGATACAACAATGGAATATTTTCAGCCTTAAAAAAAGAAAGAAATTCTACCATTTGCCAACAATATGGATGGACCTAGAAGATATTATGTTAAGTGAAGTCAGTCAGTCAAAGAAGGACAAATACTGCATGATTCCACTTATTTGAGGTATCTAAAATAGTCAAACTTAATAGAAGCAGAAAATAAATGGTGTTTGCCAAAGGATGAGGAAAGGGGGAGATGGGGAGTTGTTGTTCAATAGGTATAAAGTTACAGTTATATAAGATGAATAAGTTCTAGAGATCTCTGTACAACATAGTGCCTGTAGTTAACAAAATGGTGCTATGTACTCACAAATTTGTTAAGAGAGTAGATCTCATGTTCAGTATTCCTACCACCAAAAAAGCAAACGGATATAAGGAAAACTTTTGGAAGCAATCAATATGCTTATTTCCTTGATTTTGGCAATGGCCTCATGGGTGTATGCATTTGACATTAAATATTTGCGGTATTTCTGTATATCAATTATGGCTCAATAAAAGCTATATTTAAAAAAATAAATATACCCAGCACTCAATAAAGTAAAAACTGACAATGGTAAATATCCTGTAAAAAATTAACAAGTGTGGAAAAAAATCAGGACAATACAACACATAATGAAGAGAAAAAAACAATCAATTGAAACCAAACCACTACTGACAGAGATATTGGAATCAGCAGACAATAACACTGAAATAGCTTATAACTTCATTCCATGTATACAAAAAGTTCAATGAAGACATGGAAGGTATTTTTTAAAGATGTAAACTGAGCTTCTAGAGATGCCAACCACAATGTCCAAGATGAAAAATACACTGAATGGGGTTAATTCAACATTAGATTTTGTGAAAGAAAAAAAAATAGTGAACTTCGAGACATAGCGATAGAAACTATGCAAAATGAAACACAGTAAGAAAAAGAAGAATCAAGTAAATTAAAAAAAAAAAGACCCACAACGTAAGTGAGCTGTGGGATAACTTCAAGTGGCCTAACATAGGTGTAACTAGAGTTTATGTAAAGGAAGGGGACAGAAGAAATATTTAAAGTAACAGTGGTTGAAATTTTTCTAAATTTGAAGGAAAAAAAAAACCCTTGGGCTGTAGAGCTGCAAATACACAGTCCTGCTCTAAGAGCTCAGTCTTATAAAAGAAACACACATTTAAAACAAATAAGCACAATAAAATTTGATATCTGCAATAATAGAAGCATGTTCAAGGAGGCAAGATTTCACAGAGAAGGTGACCACTAGGTAGCATTTTCAAAGATAAACTGAAATATGTCATGAAAAGAAGTCATAGAGACAGGGGAGTGGCACAAGAGGACATTCCAATCAAAATAAGTGGCATCAACAAAAGCACTGAGATGTGAAGCTGCATAGTGTCTTCGGGAATTTAACCAAGGAGGTGAAAAGATTTATACATAGAAAACTATAAGGCTTTTTTTTAAAAAGGGCAAGTCCATTATAATTATGGGGAGAGGGGAAACAGATTAGTTAATGACACTGGAGTAAAGATGAGGATTACAACTTTGCATCCTCTGCTAACCTGCTTATTCTAAAAGTCATAGGAAACTATTACAAGATTTTAATTGGAAGCGTGGCTTCGTTAGTAATATTTGCATTTTGAAAGGTTATAACAAGCCAAGCCTGGAGACAGGGGGACCAGACAGAAGCTGCTGCAATGGTCAAAACTGGAGACAATGAAGGTTTGAACTATGGCAGGGTAACAGAGTGATAAAGGAGAGGAGAACTTGAGGAAATGTTTGAGAACAGACACTGGTTGATATTTAGGATCTAAAATCAGTAAGCATGGATTATTTGTTGGCTCTGGGGAGATAATGAGGGAATCAGGAAGACTTTCAGATGCCATGTATGTACTACTTAAAAATACAGAGAAAATCTCCAGCCATTCTGCTTGTCTTCTAGGCTGCAGTTTCCTCCATTCTTTTTTCCTAATCATCATTTTTCCACCTGTTCTCTGCCTTCCAGACACCTGTTAAAAGATTTTGTTTGTTCAATAAAGCCCTTCCTATTCTTCTCATTACATGTTTATTTCATTATCACCACCTAATTCTCATTTTAACATTTACAGGGGAGGGAGGTGTGTTCAAAAGGATGGACTTCATCTGCCATCTTGACCTGATGCACATCATACCACTTAGTGAAAATTAACAAGTGCCTAATTTAGGACCAAACCCTGCTGAAGCACATTCATTTACTAATGGAAAATTATGCCTATTTATTGGCAGGCAATAGTTACTTTAAAATACTTTCATGTGTATTTTGTTCTCAGATTTGGATTTCAGTAGGATAATCATTATGGGTATTATCGGTCAGATTAAGTATGAACTTTTAGAAATGGAATATTTCACCCACATTTATTTTCTACCATTTATTTTGCTGGCTTTACTTCTCTTCTTTCAAGCAAGAACAGCATCCTGCTCATTTCCATTTCAGTCTAGTGTCAATGTCCCCTTCAGAGCACTTCTCATTTCCTCAGAACAAAGCCCTTCCTAAGCCCAGGGATCATGGTTAGTGACCACATGGAATGCAAAGGGCAAGAAAAGCAGCCAAAGGGACAAGAAACAGCTGGAAACCACTGAAGAAACCTATAGAAAGAAAGCATGAGGAATAAAAGAATACGACTAATGTTTGATATCCAGTGTCACAAAATATTTTGGAAGTTTTCAGTTGTCTTTCCTGGGTAACAGCCTTAAAAATCTATGTCCACCATCTACCTTAAATCTTTTCTGGAATGAGGAGGTATCATGCCCACATATAAACTAAATCAAAACAGAACAGCAGGCATCAGCAAAGACTAAAATCTTACTGTGTGAAGGACAAATGAAGGTTTCTTTTGACAATAAAATGGCTCTGCCTTGGTATTTTATTGATTTAGTGTTTTGACTTTTGACATCCAGTTTGAGAACTTTAGTTCATACCAGTTGGAAACTGTAATTCCTTCTCCCAGATCCATGAGTTCAGGGATTCTTGAAGGTCAATGGCTCTTTACTTTAATTCCTCACTATTTTATGAAACTGCCTCTCCAATTTCTTGGTATCTCCAACAACAACAGAACCATATCTGCCAAGATGCAGTAACTTCCAGTCAGATACCACCAAAGGAAAATAATGGCACCATAAATATTCACATAGGAAAATATGAATTTTGCCTTCACAGATAAATTTACTGCTCCAAGAGCATCAGAAACCACGTCCTGTTCCTACTGCTTACTATCCACTGCCCTGAGTATCCTGCTGGCATCACGAGGCATCCATCGATATACTAGTGGAACACAACAGGTCAGGTTGGACAAGGAAACAATAGTTTCCCACCCAATTTTCAGAGTCCCCACTTTAATGAGAAAGAAAAGAACACTTCAGAGTCCTAATATAACTTGGACTTGATTCAGCAACTCCTAAAGCAGAAAAAGGACTTCGGTGGGAAGGACAGGGGTTTTGCATGGTATTAACTATTTTGATCAAAGGGAAAATTGCACTTGCTGAATTTATTGCCACCCTGCAGTCATTAAACCAAAATGTCTTATATTCATCCATGAAAAATGGCATATACTTTTCACAACCAAAATAATAGCAGAAAAGACAAATCCATAGCATGTGCAGCCTCTATGAGAGGAGTGTTCATATTCTAAGGCTACTGACTAAGCCATCACCATCCCAACAGGTATAGGTAGTGATGAGGAGACCTTATCTGTGACTCTCTAACCAACCATATTAACTTATATTCATCACAAACATTGCAGAGCCTTTTCCTAACGGAAAAAAAAAACAACAGCATTTCTTTATTTCTCTGGTGTTTTGGCATGACTGAACGATGGGTTTTAATACTTACTCAGAATCTATTATGTGTTGAAGACTGTGGATGTAACTTCATATATGTTATTTCATTCAATTCTGATGGCAATTCTGTAAAGCAGATGGTAAGCCATTTTCCAAAGGTGGAGACCTTTGCTCAGATAGGTTTGATAACTCACCAAGTCCCACAGCAGAGCTGGGATCTGAACACACTATTTAACTATACAATATCACATTGCTTCCTCTGGGCCACAATACACACACAGTTATCTTATTTTCCAGTTGTTTTCCCCTGTTTTCACTCATAGATCCTTGTATGTTTCCTAATAAGTTTTACCTAATAATTTTCATAAATTATTATTCCCATGTTTATTGTCCTTCCATCTACCAGATGGTGACCTCCTTGATGGCTGAAACCATGTCTGCCTTTTTCATCTTTTTATACAAAGCATGCAGCACAGAGCAGTAGGAACTCAGTATAATACTTGTTGAAATTAAAGAATAAGTAGATATTTCCCTCAGTGAAACTTCCACTCTAGCACACTAGTCAACTCACACTTCCCTAAATGTGCCACGCTCATTTTGCCTCTGCAGTTTGGGTCCTAACCCTCCACATTCTTGGAAAGAGGCTCAGTCTTCCTTTCCCATACGACCCCTACCAAGCCACTAAGACACAGCGCAAGGCCTCTCTGATTCCAAGAATCAGTCCCATTCATGGTGAAATGCTAACTCTCCTTTGTTTCTGAACTGACATAACTTTTTTCTATTCCCTTCATCTAATGCTACTTTGTGAACTCATTTTTTTAGTGTGTAATTTGTTCTTATGAGTGTGTATGGGTTTTTTTCACCTCTAGATTAAAAGAGACATGAATTACTGTATGTTATAATTCCTTTTCTCTTCCCTAAAAATCTAGCACTTAATTATGTACAAAGTATGTCCTTAAATATGTGCTGAATAAATAAATAAATGAACACCTAGGAGGAGAAGGTCTTAGTAGAATATTAAAATAAAAAATGAACTGTACTATCTGTGGTGAAACAGGCTGCTGGTATGAAATCGAGACAGGGTACTTTATTACCTGGGAGGCTGGTTATGGAGCTTCAGCCTCTGCTTTCACCTAGGCAAAGCAGTAACCCTAGAAATATGTAAGAAGAAAGCATACTAAATGGGAACAAGGAGTTTCTTTCCCATGCAGGAGTTTAGGCTCTTCCCACGGACCTCGTGCTCCTTCCAAAAAGAGAAAAATTCCGCCAACGAACAGAAGACATCCCCTATGTTCTCTCTCCTCTTTCCCCTCAACTTTTCTATTGCTGGCTCCAAGTAAATATATAGAACAGAAGCAAAAAGAAATTACTAATGGGATTTCCGGACAACTCTAGCTGTTACTGCGCAAGGGATACACAAATAAATCATTATTTCATCATTCTCATCTGCCTGCAGAGAAAATTCAACAGCTCTCACCTGTCTTAAGTTGCCAATAAACAAAAAATAGATGCACCAGAGCTAAAAACTTGGAGCTCTGAAGAAGAAACCTGTGTTATTTCAAACTAAATGAAGCTTGAAACATTTAGTTTGTTGAATATCTCTTCATACAACTGTCTATGGCTGAATTTTCCATAAAGTAATAAACAGCCATTGAATTACTGCTTTATTCAGAGATGTCTGGCTCAGCAGGCTGTGATTTAGCCCCTCAGGTAAGTTCAGGTTTGACATGGTTTAGAAAGATCTGGTTAGGCTCTTGTTGCAGCAGCTGAAATCTTTCCACGGTCCCAGCAGCTAGAGAAGACCTGGTCCTTCAGCGCCCAGCGCCTTCCATGCAGCTGAGCTTGTGTTGCTGACTTCCACTATGAAAACAGTATGGGGCCTCAAGACCCACAGACAAAATATAAATTTAAAAAATAATAATATACTCAGGGTTCCAACTGTCCACACATTTTCAGTTAGGTTGCACCTATGTTTTATTAATCAACATGTGGTTTCAATTTTAACAACAATGCACATTTGTTCAAGAGCATGCTGGCTGTTAACTTCACTTCTCACTGTGTTTAAATATGTCACAGCCTGTGACTCCCTTTTAGGGGTCAAGTGTCTGGCATGTGCCTGCTATGTTATGGTCGGTATAATCTTATAGATTATCCAAACTGCAAAACCAGAATCTTTGATGTCAAAAAGGCCTCTGTATACATAATAGCTATATAATGTATACCTGTATATATTAAACAAGGAGAAAGGTGTAAAGTAGAAAAAAGGACAAACAACTCATCAGCATGAAACAGCCATTCCCTTGCTCTTTCTGGACTGACTGACACGCAGCAGTGTTAAGCTTTGCTCCCTTTCCAAAATACAGAAGCCAAGCTGACCACCTTTAACTGTTGTTCACTTGGAGACTTCTTTCCTCACACTAAAGGATTATATTACACTTTGGAATTTCACAGCAGAATTTGATACCACTTAGTATTTATCGAAACATTTATGTTCACAGCATTTAGTATTTCAACGTCCATGATTTATGGTTCTCTCACCTCCACACTTTTAGCTATAGCCCCTTTAAGGGGACATAAAAAGTTAAAAGGAATTCATTGATCCTACCCTGAAGGCCATCCCTTTATGCTCAGCTATTAAGGATTTTTATGTTGTAAAAGAACATTGTGATGTGATTTGCCTAAATAACAAGGCCCTAGAAATCACATGAGAATTTTTGTTCCTTTCAAAAAAATGATAGTTTCCTGAAGTTCAAGAAGCATCTTCTAATTCTTAGAAACTCCTTTCAAATACTGTCTCCCTTCCACTAGCTCGTTCTTCACCTTTACTACCATTATGTATAAAGGTAGATGCAGTAAAGAAAAGAGTACTATCTTCAAATCAGAAGATCTGAATACAGATTCCAGCTCTATAACTTACTAGCCACAGTAGCTAATTCAACTCATTAAAACCTTTTATGATTTGGCTTCCTCAGATATTAAATGGAATGAATAATTCCAAATCACAGGGTCAATCTGAAGATGAAATTAGACAGAGAATGGAATAGTAACCACACAAATGTGTTTGTTAAATAATGGACAAAAGATTCAAAAAGACCAAAGTTTGAGAAAATTAGTTTCTTGTGGCTACCAGATAAATGAAGAAAAGAGCAACAGGATAAAAAATGCTGAGGGAAGAGAAAATTTGAGGACACTAACCACAACGACCAACATTTATATTCAAAATACGCCTTCCAGGGCTTCCCTGGTGGCGCAGTGGTTGAGAGTCCGCCTGCCGATGCAGGGGACATGGGTTCGTGCCCCGGTCCGGGAAGATCCCACATGCTGCGGAGCGGCTGGGCCCGTGAGCCATGGCCGCTGAGCCTGCGCGTCCGGAGCCTGTGCTCCGCAACGGGAGAGGCCACAACAGTGAGAGGCCCATATATCGCAAAAAAAAAAAAAAAAAAAAAATACGCCTTTCAGTCCTCCCTCACTCCAAGGCACGAGAGCTATACTGCAGTCACAAGACTGCCACACTGTGTTGCCATCCCTTGAGCTTCGTGGCATCAAAGGAAGCAGTTCAGACCAGATAACCAGTCACTGAATGGCCAAGGATCTCTTTTGGAATTTAATCCCAAATAATAAAGGATGCATTAAAGTTCATTTGCCACCACCGCTCACCCCTCCCAAAAGTTCTCAGTCCCCAAATCCCATTCCCTCTTAGTGATACACTCCCTCAACTTAGGCATTTGAATAAGCATTATATCGCAGCAGAACAACTCAGAGGAATCTGAACCTAAATCCTATTTACTCTTCCCTTTCTATCCTACCAAATCATTTCATCAAGAAATCAAGATTTATTTAGGAAAGGGCTTCCTCTGAGGTTCCTCCAATTAAATCTAATTTACATTTCATAATTTAATTAGTGCTTTCAAAGTAAGCTCCTCTGCCTTGGACAATGAACAGATCACCCTCTCTCAAAAGATGCAGAGAGGATGATGGCATTTGTCTTTGTGTTCTCAGGGCCTGTGATCCTGACAGGGGTCACATTTTGCAGGAAAATTAGCAGTTAGACTGGCAGCCTTATTTCCAACCATGGCCTGCTTCTTACCATATACAAAATTGACAGGTCTCCTGAGCATGCACAGCTTCAGCTATTACACCTAGAGCCACACATCTAGTTCACACCTATCTCCTGGAATCTACAATATGGTTTCCAATTAGATATTCCCACTCAGATGTTCTATAGTATTTCAAATTCAAAATGCTCAAAACCAACTTACTGTTTCCCACCCATCATTTCTTGACCCTCAAACTTATTTTTTCTCCTGGGTTCCCTAGTTTGGATTAAAAACCTCAAATCCAGAACCATAAGATATTATATTGTCACGTATAATAAGAAATATACTTGGTCTTTGTCCACTGTTCCTGGCACAGAGCTCCTAAAACCCTTGGAACTTGCAAAGTTATAACAGCAGCAAAGGTGTCTTTTGTTATGTTAATGAAGTGATTTTTGAACCCCACCTAAGGATGGTGGCTGGTTGCCTGAAGAACCAACCTTGTGATTAGAGGGTTGAAAATTTCAGTCCCACTCCTCTGACTTCCAGGAAGGGGAGAGGGGCTGCAGGTTCAATCTATCACCAATGACCAATGATTTAATCAATCATGCCTATGTAATAAAGCCTCCATAAAAACCCAAAAGGATGTGTTTCAGACAGCTTGTGGGTTGGTGAACATGTGGAGATCTGGGGAGAGTGCTGCAATTAAAGACGGTATGTAAGCTACAAGCCTTTTCTCCACATATCTTGCCCTATGTATCTCCTTTATCTGACTGTTTCTGAACTATATCCTTTTACAATAAACAGGTAACCTAGTAAGTAAAATGTTCCTCTGAGTTTTGTGAGCTGCTCTAGCAATTAATAAAACTCAAGGAGAGGGTCATGGTGAAACAGGAGGGAAGGGGTCAGGGCACAACCTTTGAAAGAAGGACATAGCCTAAGGACATGACATAAATTGATTAGAACCAAATGGATCCAAGATGGCAGACAAGTCGACTTCCACTAGACCTTGAGCCTCAGTACAGACTCACTGTAACACATCAGCAAGCTAAATGATATACCCACAGGCGCCATGACAGTTCCAAGACTGACCACAAGGATCAAACTGGCATTGGCCCAATTCCTGGAAATCCCCGCCCCTTCCTGAAATAGCTGGAATACTCCTCCCACTCATTAGCCTATAAAATTACCCACCCTATAAAAACTGACAACCCCATACCCTGGGGCCTTTCTCACCTTCTGAGACGGCCCACACTCTGTGGAGTATGTTTCTCCCAAGGTTGCTCTCGCCTTCTGAAATGGCCCACACTCTGTCTGTGGAGTGTGTTTCTCTCTAAATAAACCCACTTCTTACCTATCACTTTGTCTCTCACTGAATTCTTCCTGTGATGAGACATCAAGAACCTGAGCTTCAATAAGTCCTGAGACCAGGTGTGTGATCTCAGTTGGAAGACTGTGGGTTTTGGCCGGGTTCGAGTCCCAGCCACATGGGTTCAAGTCCCTATATGGGTTTAGGCTGGGTTCAAGTCCTGGCACAGGGGTTCAAGTCCCAATCTGAGGTGCACAGTTTCAATGGGAACCTCTAATCTATAGTCCTCCAGAAGCAGAGGTGACAACCTGGACTTGTGACTGGTGTCTGAAGTGGGGGTGGGGGGAGGTACCTGAGGGAGCAGTGTTGTAGAACTGAAACTTTAACGATGTATATGTTTATATCTTCTGAAAAATAGAAAGACAAAACATGAAATTTTTAAATGGTTACCTATAGGGAATAGGAATAAACAAGGTAGAGGAACCAGGGACAGAAGCCACACTTCTTTGCAAATAGCTTATTCTGTAGATATGCCTTTAGAAACATGTAATTATTTTATATAATTATAAAATAAATTTAATTTCACAAAGCAATTCCTAAAAACTGCAAATAAAATGAACATATATATGTATACTTTTTTTTTTTTTTTTGCGGTACGCGGGCCTCTCACTGTTGTGGCTTCTCCCGTTGCAGAGCACAGGTTCTGGACATGCAGGCTCAGCGGCCATGGCTCACAGGCCCAGCCGCTCCGCAGCATGTGGGATCTTCCCGGACCGGGGCACAAACCCATGTCCCCTGCATCGGCAGGCAGACTCCCAACCACTGCGCCACGAGGGAAGCCCAATATGTAAACATTTAATGGCATAACCATACAGAGGGTACCTATTACAACTGATTCTAAAATACAATAATTTAGAGTAATTTAAAATATAGTAATGATATATCTTAAGTCATTTTCAGTAGTCATACTGTAGGTTGGCATCATTATTCTGAGACGGTTGAATATATACTGTGAAATAATGCACATATTTTGGTGTTGTTAAGAACCAAGATTTTCAACAAGGTTGAAAGGAGATAAAGATATAAAACAGATAATTAAAAACTCTTTAGTCCTGGTTTTAAGCAGCAGTAAGAATTCATGGACTACTTTATCTTCTAAAAATAAATATATTTATTTATATTATATATATATTTGCCCTTATGATGTCTTAACATTAAACCCCACTAAAAGGAATCAGGGCTTTTTGAAAAAAATGACTGAATCCAGGTCAGGGACAGGAAATGCACAAGATGAGCCTGGAACATCTTGTCATTCCAGAAGCAAAGAAGCTATCAAAAAGTACTGGGTGGGGGAGGTAAGTGAGGTATCACCTCACACCAGTTAGAACAGGCATCATCAGAAACTCTACAAACAACAAATGCTGGAGAGGGTGTGGAGAAAAGGGAACACTCTTGCACTGTTGGTGGGAATGTAAATTGATACAGCCACTATGGAGAACACTATGGAGGTCCCTTAAAAAACTAAAAACAGAATTACCATATGATCCAGCAATCCCACTACAGGGCATATACCCTGAGAAAACCATAATTCAAAAAGACACATGCACCCCAATGTTCACTGCAGCCCTATTTACAATAGCCAGGACATCGAAGCAACCTAAATGCCCATCAACAGACTAATGGATAAAGAAGATGTGGCACATATATACAATGGAATATTACTCAGCCATACAATGGAAAGAAATTGGGTCACTTGTAGAGATGTGGATGGACCTAGACACTGTCATACAAAGTGAAGTAAGTCAGAAGGAGAAAAACAAATACCGTATATTAACGCATATATGTGGAACCTAGAAAAATGGTACAGATGAAACGGTTTGCAGGGCAGAAATCGAGACACAGATGTAGAAAACAAATGTATGGACACCAAGGGGGGAAGGTGGCAGGGGTGGGGAGTGGTGGTGGGATGAATTGGGAGATTGGGATTGACATGTATACATTAATATGTATAAAATAGATAACTAATAAGAACCTGCTGTATGAAAAAAATAAAATTCAAAAAAAAAAAGTACTGGGTGGGGGAGGGTCATGTCAAAAGTCTTGGGAACAACCTGCATGAGCTCCAACTATATAAACTTCAGATGATATTTTGAAATGGATAAATGTATTTTAACTCATGTGTTCAAAATAATGCTTCCATGGATCATCCCTCCTCCAAAAAAAAGGTCATTTTTGCAAGACTTTAGGGAACCACCTTTATTATGAAAACTGGTATTTAAATGGAAAGAATCAAACTTTTTCTATAGCCTCTACCTTAGGGGAATGATAGTCCATGAGGAAAAGTTCTTTATAGAAATTCTGCTGCTAACAATGAAAACAGGAAATGATAGAATTAACATTTTGCAACTCAAAATGAAGTAACAGACCTAGAAAATGATCAATGATTGATAACTCACAGAAAGAAATGCCAAGACATTATGTACCTCCTGGGAAGTACATAACACCACGTAAGAAGTAACCTTACCAAAACAAAACCAAACACAAAAGAAACAAAAAACCCAACCCTCAAACCTGGACTTGATCAGTTCTCTAGATCCATCAATGTACTGGAAATACAAAGGAGAAACAATGTGTTAAATAGCCCCATGTGGATTCAGAAAAAGAAGAAAAGTGGAGGGAAACTTATAGACTAAAAGACGTAAGAAATATGATTAAGGGGACTTCCCCGGAGGTCCAGCGGGTAAGACTCCACACTCCCAATGCAGAGGGCCCGGGTTCGATCCCTTGTTGGAACTAGATCCCACATGCATGCTGCAACAAAGACTCCACATGCAGCAACTAAGAAGCCCACATACCAAAAGGAAAATCCTGAGTGCTGCAACTAAGACCTGGTGCAGCCTAAATAAATGAATAAATGAATAAATATTTTAAAAAAAGAAATATGATTAAGTAATCACAATATATGACCTTATACGGATCCCCACTCAAATAAACCTTTAAAAATATATGAAAATTGAGGACAAAGTTGTGAAGATGGCAGAGGAGTAAGATGTGGAGATCACCTTCCTCCCCACAAATACATCAAAAATATATCTACATGTGGAACAACTCCTACAGAATACCTACTGAATGCTGGCAGAAGACCTCAGACTTCCCAAAAGGCAAGAAACTCCCCACGTACCTGGGTAGGGCAAAAGAAAAAAGAAAAAACAGAGACAAAGAATAGGGACGGGACCTGCACCAGTGGGAGGGAGCTGTGAAGGAGGAAAGGTTTCCACACACTAGGAAGCCCCTTCGTGGGCGGAGACTGCGGGTGGTGGAGGGGGAAGCTTCGGAGCCGCGGAGGAGAGCACAGCAAAAGGGGTGCGGAGGGCAAAGCAGAGAGATTCCCGCACAGAGGATCAGTGCCGACCAGCACTCACCAGCCAGAGAGGCTTGTCTGCTCACCCGCCGGGGTGGGTCGGTGCTCAGAGCTGAGGCTTCGGCTTTGGAGGTCAGATCCCAGGGAGAGGACTGGGGTTGGCTGCATGAACACAGCCTGAAGGGGGCTAGTGTGCCACAGCTAGCTGGGAGGGAATCTGGGCAAAAGTCTGGAACTGCCTAAGAGTTAAGAGACCACTGTTTCGGGGTGCATGAGGAGAGTACATGCAGAGCACTGCCTAAACGAGCTCCAGAGACGGGCACGAGCCGCGGCCATCAGCGCGGATACCAGAGACAGGCATGAAACGCTAACGATGCTCCTGCAGCCACCAAGAAGCCTGTGTGCAAGTGCAGGTCACTATCCACACCTCCCCTCCCAGGAGCCTGTGCAGCTCGCCACTGCCAGGGTCCTGTGATCCAGGGACAACTTCCCCAGGGGAACACACGGAGCGCCTCAGGCTGTTGCAACACCATGCTAGCCTCTCCCGCCGCAGGAGCACCCAACTCAGGCCTCCCTCCCCTTAGCCTGAATAAGCCAGAGCCCCCAGATCAGCCACTCCTTTAACCTCCTCCTGTCTCGGCGAAGAACAGATCCCAGTGGGTGACCTACATGCAGAGGCGGGGCCAAATCCAAACCTGAACCCGAGGAGCTGTGCAAACAAAGAAGTGAAAGGGAAATTTCTCCATGCAGCCTCAGGAGCAGCGGATTAAATATCCACAATCAACTCGAGGTATCCTGCATCCCTGGACTACCTGAAGAGACAACGAATCATCCCAAAATTGAGGTGACAGACGTTGGGAGAAACTGTAGACTTGGGGTTTGCTGTATGCGACTGACCAGTTTCTGATTTGTATATATAACATAGTTTAGTTTTTAGTGCCTGTTATCATTGGTGGATTTGTTTGTTAGTCTCGTTGCTCTCTTTTTTTTTACTTTTTTAATTTTTATTTTAATAATATTTTTATAATTTTTTTGTTTTAATAACTTTATTTTTACTTTCTTTCACTTTTATTCTCCCTTTTCTTCTGAGCTGTGTGGATGACAGGATCTTAGTGCTCCAGCTGTGTGCCAGGCCTGAGCCTCTGAGGTGTGAGAGCCTAGTTCAGGACACTGGACCACCAGAGACCTCCCAGCCCCACATAATATCAATCAGCAAGAGTTCTCCCAGAGATCTCCGTCTCAATGCTAAGACCCAGCTCCACTCAGTGACCAGCAAGCTACAGTGCTGGACACCCTATGCCAAACAACTAGCAAGACAGGAACACAGCCCCACGCATTAGCAGAGAGGCTACCTAAAATCATAATAAGGTCACAGATACCCCAAAACACACCACCATATGTGGTCTGCCCACAGAAAGAAAAGATGCAACCGTATCCATCAGAAAACAGGCACCAGTCCCCTCCACAAGGAAGCCTAAAGAACCCCATGAACCAACCTTACCCACAGGGGGTCAGACACCAAAAACAATGGGAACTATGAACCTGCAGCCTGCAAAATGGAGAACCCAAACACAGTAAGTTAAGCAAAATGAGAAGGCAGAGAAATACACAGCAGATGAAGACGCAAGGTCAAAACCTACCAGACCAAACAAATGAAGAGAGAATAGGCAGTCTACCTAAAAAAGAATTCAGAGTAATGATAGTAAAGATGATCCAAAATCTTGGAAATAGAATAGACAAAATGCACGAAACATTTAACAAGGACCTAGAAGAACTAAAGAGGAAACAAATGACAATGAACAACACAATAAATGAAATTAAAAATTCTCTAGAAGGAATCAATAGCAGAATAACTGAGGGAGAAAAATGGAAAAGTGACCTGGAAGATAAAATAGGGGAAATAACTACCACAGAGCAGAATAAAGAAAAAAAGAATGAAAAGAATTGAGGACAGCCTCAGAGACCTTTGGGACAACATTAAATACAACAACATTTGAATTATAGGGGTCCCAGAAGAAGAACAGAAAAATAAAGGGACTGAGAGATTATTTGAAGAGATTATGGTTGAAAACTTCCCTAATATGTGAAAGGAAATAGTCAATCAAGTCCAGGAAACACAGAGAGTCCCAAACAGGATAAATCCAAGGAGAAACACGCCAAGACACATATTAATCAAACAATCAAAAATTAAATACAAAGAAAAAATATTGGAAGCAGCAAGGGAAAAGCAACAAATAACATACAAGGGACTCCCCATAAGGTTAAGAGCTGATCGTTCAGCAGAAACTCTGCAAGCCAGAAGGGAGTGGCAGGACATACTTAAAGTGATGAAAGGGAAAAAAACTACAACAAAGATTACTCTACCCAGCAAAGGATATCATTCAGATTTGACAGAGAAATTAAAACCTTTACAGACAAGCAAAAGCTAAGAGAATTCAGCACCACCAAACCAGCCTTTTAACAAATGCTAAAGGAACTTCTCTAGGCAAGAAACACAAGAGAAGGAAAAGACCTACAATAACAAACCCAAAACAACTAAGACAATGGTAATAGGAACATACATACAATTACCTTAAATGTAAATGGATTAAATGCTCCAACCAAAAGACATAGACTGGCTGAATGGATACAAAAACAACAACCGTATATACGCTGTCTACAAAAGACCCACTTCAGACCTAGGGACGCATAGACTGAAAGTGAGGGGGTAGAAAAATATATTCCATGCAAATGGAAATGAAAAGAAAGCTGGAGTAGCAATTCTCATATCAGACAAAAGAGACTTTAAAATAAAGACTATTACAAGAGACAAAGAAGGACACTACATAATGATGAAGGAATCAATCCAAGAAGATATGACAATTGTAAATATTTCTGCACCCAACACAGGAGCACTTCAATACATAAGGCAAATGCTAACAGCCATAAAAGGGGAAATCAACAGTAACACAATCATAGTAGGGGACTTTAACACCCCACTTTCACCAATGGACACATCAACCAAAATGAAAGTAAATAAGGAAACACAACCTTTAAATGATACATTACACAGGACGGACTTAATTGATATTTATAGGACATTCCATCCAAAAACACCAGAATACACTTTCTTCTCAATTGCTCAGGGAACATTCTCCAGGATAGATCATATCTTGGGTGACACATCAAGCCTTGGTAAATTTAAGAACACTGAAATCATATCAAGTACCTTTTCTGACCACAACACTATGAGACTAGATATCAATTACAAGAATAAACTATAAAAAATACAAACACATGGAGGCTAAACAATATGATACTAAATAACCAAGAGATCACTAAAGAAATCAAAGAGGATATCCAAAAATACCTAGAAAAAAATTACAATGAAAACATGACAACCCAAAACCTATGGGATGCAGCAAAAGCAGTTCTAAGAGGGAAATTTACAGCAGTACAATCCTACGTCAAGAAACAAGAAACATCTCAAATAACAACCTAACCTTACACCTAACGCGATTAGTGAAAGAAAAATTTAAAAAACCCAAAGTTAGCAGAAGGAAAGAAATCATAAAGATCAGATCAGAAATAAATGAAAAAGAAATGAAGGAAACAATAGCAAAGATCAATAAAACTAAAAGCGGGTTCTTTGAGAAGATAAACAAAATTGATGAACCATTAGCCAGACTCATCAAGAAAAAAAGGGGGAAGACTCAAATCAATAGATTTAGAGGGGTTTCCCTAGTGGCGCAGTGGCTGGGAGTTTGCCTGCCAATGCAGGGGACACGGGTTCAAGCCCTGGTCTGGGAAGATCCCACATGCCACAGAGAAACTAGGCCCGTGAGCCACAACTACTGAGCCTGCGCATCTGGAGCCTGTGCTCCGCAACGAGAGGCTGCAATAGTGAGGCCCGCTCACTGCGATGAAGAGTGGCACCCGCTTGCTGCAACTAGAGAAAGCCCTCATACAAAAAACAAAGACCCAACACACAGCCAAAAAAAAAATAGAATTAGAAATGAAAAAGGAGAAGTAACAACTGACACTGCAGAAATACAAAGGATCATGACAGATTACTACAAGCAACTATATGCCAATAAAATGGACAAACTGGAAGAAATGGACAAATTCTTAGAAAAGCACAACCTTCACAGACTGAACCAGGAAGAAACAGAAAATATAAATATACAAATCACAAGCACTGAAATTGAGACTGTGATTAAAAATCTTCCAGCAAACGAAAGCCCAGGACCAGATGGCTTCACAGGCGAATTCTATCAAACATTTAGAGAAGAGCTAACACCTGTCTTTCTCAAACTCTTCCAAAATATAGCAGAGTGAGGAACACTCCCAAACTCATTCTACGAGGCCACCATCACCCTGATACCAAAACCGGACAAGATGTCACAAAGAAAGAAAACTACAGGCCAATAATAGTGATGAAGATAGATGCAATATTCTCAACAAAATACTAGCAAACAGAATCCAACAGCTCACTAAAATGATCATACACCATGATGAAGTGGGGTTTATCTGCAGAATGTAAGGATTCTTCAATATACGAGAATCAATCAATGTGATATACCATATTAACAAATTGAAGGGAAAAAACCATATGATCATCTCAATAGATGCAGAAAAAGCTTTTGACAAAATTCAACACTGATTTATAATAAAAACCCTCCAGAAAGTAGGCACAGTGGGAACTTACCTGAATGCAATAAAGTCCATATATGACAAACCCACAGCCAACAGCGTTCTCATTGGTGAAAAACTGAAACCATTTCTTCTCAGATCAGGAACAAGACAAGGTTGCCTGCTCTCACCACTATCATTCAACATAATCTTGGAAGTTTTAGCCACAGCAATCAGAGAAGAAAAAGAAATAAAAGGAATCCAAATTGGAAAAAAAGGAGTAGAACTGTCACTGTTTGCCGTTGACATGATACTATACACAGAGAAGCGTAAAGATGCTACCAGAAAAGTACTAGAGCTAATCACTGAATTTGGTAAAATAGCAGGGTACAAAGTTAATGCACAGAAATCTCTTGCATTCCTATACACTAATGATGAAAAATCTGAAAGAGAAGTTAAGGGAACACTCAAATCTACCACTGCAACAACAAGAATAAAATACCTAGGAATAAACCTACCTAAGGAAACATGTATGCAGAAAACTATAAGACACTGATGAAAGAAATTAAAGATGATACAAAGAAATGGAGAGATATACCATGTGTTTGGATTGGAAGAATCAACATTGTGAAAATGACTCTACTACCCAAAGCAATCTACAGATTCATTGCAATCCCTATCAAACTACCAATGGCATTTTTCACAGAACTAGGACAAAAAATTTCACAGTATTTCTGAAAACAAAAAAGACCCTGAATACCCAAAGCAATCTTGAGAAAGAAAAACGAAGCTGGGGGAATCAGCTTCCCTGACTTCAGACTATACTACAAAGCTACAGTAATCAAGACAGTATGGTACTGGCACAAAAACAGAAATATAGACCAATGGAACAGCATAGAAAATCCAGAGATAAACCCATGTACATATGGTCACCTTATATTTGATAAAGGAGGCAAGAATATACAATGGAGAAAAGACAGCCTCTTCAATAAGTGATGCTGGGAAAACTGGACAGCCACATGTAAAAGAATGAAATTAGAAGACGCCATAACACCATACACAAAAATGAACTCAAAGTGGATTAAAGACCTAAATGTAAGGCCAGACACTATAAAACTCTTAGAGGAAACATAGGCAGAACACTCTATGACATAAATCACAGCAAGGTCCTTTTAGACCCACCTCTTAGAGAAATGGAAATAAAAACAAAAATAAACAAATGGGACCTAATGAAACTTAAAAGCTTTTGCACAGCAAAGGAAACCATAAACAAGATGAAACGACAACCCTCAGAAAGGGAGAAAGTATTTGCAAATGAAGCAACTGACAAAGGATTAATCTCCAAACTTTACAAGCAGCTCTCAGCTCAATAACAAAAAAACAAACAACCCATTCCAATTTAGGGCAGAAGACCTAAATAGAAATTTCTCCAAAGAAGATATACACGAAGGGTGAGCTGTGACGGGGCGAGAGAGAGTCATGGACATATACACACTAACAAACGTAGTAAGGTAGATAGCTAGAGGGAAGCAGCCGCATGGCACGGGGATATTGGCTCGGTGCTCTGTGACAGCCTGGAGGGGTGGGATAGGGAGGGTGGGAGGGAGGGAGACGCAAGAGGGAAGAGATATGGGAACATATGTATATGTATAACTGATTCACTTTGTTATAAAGCAGAAACTAACACACCATTGTAAAGTAATTATACCCCAATAAAGATGTTAAAAAAAAAAAAAAAAAAAAAAAACAATCCACCAAAAAAAAAAAAAAATAGCTAGTGGGAAACAGCCGCGTAGAATGGGGAGATCAGCTCGGTGCTGTGTGACCACCTAGAGGGGTGGGATAGGGAGGGTGGGAGGGAGGGAGATGCAAGAGGAAAGAGATATGGGAACATACGTATATGTATAACTGATTCACTTTGTTGTAAAGCAGAAACCAACACACTATTGTAAAGCAATTATACTCCAATAAAGATGTTTAAAAAAAAAAAAAAAGAAGATATACAGATTGACAACAAACACATGAAAGGATGCTCAACATCACTAATCATTAGAGAAATGCAAATCAAAACTACATGAGGTATCACCTCACACCAGTCAGAGTGGCCATCATCAAAAAATCTACAAACAATAAATACTGGAGAGGGTGTGGAGAAAATGGGACCCTCCTACATTGTTGGTGGAAATGTAAATTGATACAGCCACTATGGAGAACAGTATGGAGGTTCCTTAAAAAACTAGAAATAGAAACTACCATATGACCCAGCAATCCCATTACTGGGCATATACCCTGAGAAAACCATAATTCAAAAGGAGTCATTTACTACAATGTCCACTGCAGCACTATTTACAATAGCCAGGAAATGGAAGCAACTTAAGGGTCCACTGACAGATGAATGGATAAATAAGATGTGGCACATATATACAATGGAATATTACTCAGCCAAAAAAATAAACGAAATTGAGTTATTTGTAGTGAGGTGGATGGACCTAGAGTCTGTCATACACAGTGAAGTAAGTCAGAAAGAGAAAACCAAATATCGTATGCTAACACATATATATGGAATCTAAAAAAAAAGAAATGGTCCTGAAGAACTTAGGAGCAGGACAGGAATAAAGACGCAGACGTAGATAATGGTCTTAAAGACATGGGAACGGGAAGGGTAAGCTGAGACGAAGTGAGAGAGTGGCATGGACATATATACAGTAACAAATGTAAAATACATAGCTAGTGGGAAGCAGCCACGTAGCACAGGGAGATCAGATCGATGCTTTGTGACCACCTGAGGGGTCGGATAGGGAGGGTGGGAGGGAGACGCAAGAGGGAGGGGATATGGGGATATAAGTATACGGATAGCTCATTCACTTTCTTATACAGCAGAAACTAACACAACAATGTAAAGCAACTGTACTCCAATAAAGATGTTAAAAAAATATATATGAAAACTGAGAAAATGTGAATACTGACTGGGAGTTTGATGGTATTAAGTATTTTGAGGGGTTAATTTTTAGGTGTAATAATTGTGATGGTGTTTTTTATTAAAAAGTCTTTATCTTTTTGAGATGTATAATGAAGTATTTACAGATAAATGATATGACATCTGGGATTTGCTTCAACATAGTTCTGGGGTAGAAGGACAGTGATGCTGGTAGTTGTAGGCACAGATGAGACAGAACTGTGCTGATGATTGCTGAAACTGGGAGATGTATACATGTTTATTTTTTATTATTCCCTCTTCTTTCATATATGTTTTTAAATGTCTATAATCAAGTTTTTATTAAATGTATGAATGGTAATAGTCATAATCAGATGCAATCCAACAGAGTAATTCAGAGATGTGGAAACACACAATTACTTAATGAGAGTCAAGATTAGGGCAGGTCTTAACTCATAGCCTAGTGCTCTTTCTACTAGATCATACCGCAGCAGCCACTCATTCCCACCTTAAAATCCTTGTTATGTAGTGGGACAGAAGTCCATGTAAATTTCATTCTCTAAAGGAGAAGAATAATAACACTACTTCTCTTTCACCAAATATCCACCATAGTGCCTGAGGAAAAAATAATTACATTCCCAAGAAAGGTTTTATTTGTTCAAAGAGACCAAAACCAGATCACCACACAAATCTCAGACTATAAATTGCAACACTTGGAAAAAAATAAACATGGTTTTAGACAACATGAAGAAAAACAAACTCTTTTCTTAAATAAACCTCAAAGGCAGAATCTGGATGAGGATCTGATTGTAGCCACATTCAGAAACATTAAAGAATATTCCACTCCCACCATACCATGCTCCAAGAAACCAAATGCAAAGCAATGTCTTTCTTTAATGATAGAAATAAATCCAGTTACTGAAGACGATGCTTAGATGTACAAAATGTGCTGCTGGCAATAAAAGAGCTCCCTAAGCTCAAGGGGTGACGCTTCAGAGGAAGCACATGGTGGTGAGCTATGGGTGCAGACCCAGGCTTTGCTTTCCAGGAGATTTCCTTTACAGTTTCCACACTAGCCTTTCCACCCAGAGTCTAGAACATGTTGTTCCATCCCAGACCTTCAAGCGTCCACTGCAGCTTAGAGGAAACTGAGTTCTGAAATTACATAACATTTCAGATTTAATAGTTATTGTGCTCTGCTATAAATCTAGTAGACTAGAAGAGTCACAAAAGAA
The DNA here is from genome assembly GCF_951394435.1 of Stenella coeruleoalba. Classification (NCBI taxonomy): domain Eukaryota; kingdom Metazoa; phylum Chordata; class Mammalia; order Artiodactyla; family Delphinidae; genus Stenella; species Stenella coeruleoalba. The sequence continues at coordinate 14,616,778 of NC_137149.1, read as the reverse complement.
ATGTGGTTGGCCCAGCAGTCTCTCTCCAAGCCTATGGATTCACACTTCAGTACAATTTCTTCTGCCTTGTAAATTTATTGATGATAATAATATCCAACACGTATCATCCAAGACTGTGGCTCCTTGCAAATAGTAATAAATTTAATTGTCTTTAAAAAAGATATTTAGAAATTCTGTGGAAATTTCCAGCTACACTAAAAACAAATCCAGACCTTACTAATTTCGATTATATTAGATTTAGAGTTTAGGATCTTACTGCAGATTACATCAGATCACTCAACTGGCTCAACTTCCTGTTACTTCTCTCATGCTTACTTTCCATTTTTTATTTAAAATATTTCCATCATGTCTACTGGTAAAGTAGAAGGCAAGAGAGAGGAAGGAGACTAGGGAAAAAACTTTTTTCACATTTTCTACTTAACTTCCTTTATTATCATACAAAGCTCTTTGTGCTCTGATCTCTTAAAAGGCAGAGAAGTGGCTGGGCATTTATTGACCTAACTCTGCAATAACCCACGTTATCTCTTCTCCTACTCCTTTTCTTTTCTGTCTCTTCTGTCTTTAACACCACAACATCTAAAAGTGCTTAACTAAACTATATTCTTAAGTAAACTATAATACATCAACTGTATAGAACACAACTTAATAGAATATTGTACAACCTTAAAAGACTGTTGCAAACACCATGCTGTACCAGGGGAAAGAACTGGATAAACTAAGTAAAAAATGTAAGATAAAAAATAATATGTAAGACTTATTTTTAAACTTATTCCTAGAAAAATATTGAAAGATGGTTATCTAAATGCTAACTCTGCATGACAATGAGTGAATTATCCCTTGTCTTCTAAATGTAATGCATTGACTCATTAATAGAGAAAATATATATTGATGTTTGATTTTTAAAAAAAAGAATACTGTCTTATTTCAGATTCATGACTGGAAACATTAAAATAAAGCCTAAGAAGGCGGGAGAGGGGCTCACACAGTGAAACACAAATGCAGTTGTGAAGTTCTAAGTAATTTGACAAGAGTATTGTCACAGGAATTACACTATAATAGGACCTCCTGGAATTCATAAATAATGCCCTTTTGTAGGATGTCAACTCTATCCCCAGTTTCACTGATTATTAAAGCATAAGGCTGAACTAATCCAGAATATCTGCATTCCAAATATTTGACCCTGAAATTAATCTTGAATTTACTGTGGGTCAACGCCTTTTACACTCTTGGCTGAAAGATATTAATTTTATGAAGGATCTCATCAGATTATGCAGACTACACATTCCTCTGATACCATCTTTCCTTGGATTAAGCAAGAAAATCCAGAAAACTTCATAACTGGACATGATATGGCCCATCATTTCAACTCCATCTGCCCCAACACTCAACCTCTCCCTCTACCCCATTAAAACTGTTTACTGAATTGTTCTAGAATTAAATGTACTGAAGCCATCAGCCTAGAATGAAAAATGGACTGGACTGCGTTTCCAGTAAGTATACTGTTCTTTATGTGGCATCATACATGAGGGCCTACGAAAGAACTTTATCTCAGTCTCAGATATTATGTTTATCCTCAACAACTAGTTCATTTTTCCCTTATGGGCCCTGTATCTTACCATGCTTCCCCCGCCCCTGGTGAAAATACATGGAGATATGTGGCCTATAATTTGTTTCACAGCCTCACTGCCAGCTTGATATACTTTCTTCACTTTGTTTTTCCATTACCTCATGTTTCTTGTTCATTTTTAATTATTTTCTTTTACCATATTATTTGAATCTTTATTTTAAGTCACCTTTGGAATAACGTAGGATATGATTAGTTATTTAATTAATTTAAATGAAAAAATTCCATAGGAATTCCCACTTCTAAGGAACCTAATATGCAGTCACCATTCAGCAGACTAGAGCCCCTGACAAAGAGAAAGTGGCCAGTTAATATCAGTTGTTATCATTATCATTACATAATTGTACACTGTAATGTCAAAGTAGCAGTGTTTGTAAACCAAATAAATGTACACACAGGAGTACACACACAAATACTCATTTAATGAAATAACCTTGACTATTTTCTTTGACCCGGACAGTGTAGGCAATCCATAGATATTTTCTTAATAAGTTACTGAATAGTGAATCGCTGGCATCACTATGTCTGCACATATTTTTGTATGGTGAATAACATGTATTTTTTAAACAGCTTGGGTACTATCCGAATGCTGGTAACAAACAGATACCAATACCAGATATCAGAGATATTTTACCTTCTCATTAGAACTTCCTTGTGTTATTTTAAGAATTAAATGAAGCAGTCTAATAGAACCTGGTACACAGAAGTTCAACAAATGCTAATTTTACTTTTCCTCTTCCTCCCTGACAATGTATTCTTCTATAGCAGTATTACAAATGTATATGTGTGTGTATGTGTGTGTGTAGAAAGCCTAATCCCCTCAAAAGATATTACCACCAAAGGACTATCTGTATTTCTCTCTATAACTCTCTTCACTTACCATGATGACCCTTCTCTTCTTCCCTTAGCTCCTATGTTGGCTATCTGACAAAAAAGGAGAAAAAAAGTAGAAGCAGGGGAAATGAAGGGAGGAAGAAAGGAAGGAAGGAAGGAAAGAAGAGGGAGGAAGAGACACCAGGAGGGAGGGAGGAGAGCAGAGAAAAGAGAAGAACCTGGTTGTCTCACTAGAAAAGAGGAAAGTATCTAATAACTATTGGATATGAATACAGTATCCATTCAGAGTATGCAATATTCAAATAAATGTTACCATTCTTTCTTAGAAATCACTGATTGAAAGATTACTCAATCTGAGCAATTAGCAGTTTATTAGATATGCAATGTACTTTTCAGACAGATATCCTATGTGGAAATAAAGCACACAAACTCCCTCCGAATGAGTAACAGCTTTATGAAACCATTGACTCCATGGTTAACAGAACAGAAAACCTGACTACAGCCATCTAGTGTGCAGCAAGCTAAATAATATGACTACCAATCACTCCCAAATGCCTCAAACCCATGCATTCATTCTTTTGTGTTTGGTGCATTTCATGATAAAGACTTCACTTTGGTGGGTTTTTTCCCACATTTGACACAAAGTTTTTCAATCTGTGATGAACTCTTTTTTTCTCTTCACCCCAATCCCCTCCTTCACTTTATGAGAGAATAAAAAAGCAAGTACTGACCTCTAAGACTTTTGTCCAAGGTCATCTTTTCTTAACCTTATCCATTCATTTCGTTCTTCCTCTTATCAAGTACCACCTCGGCCAGATTCCCAGGTCTCTATCCCTGATAGAGGCAGCACATTGAGAAATCCTTACTATAGCATTTGCAGGCACCGTGCTGGGATGAGGTACTGGATGACAGGCTTTCATCTGGATATAATTTATTTATTATATTAGTACTTTATTTAGGAAAATGCACCAGTGTGAAAATTGAAGGGAAAACATATTTTGGCTAAGGAATAACCTGGAAATTATTAAAGTCAAAAGCTTATGGGTCGGGCTTCCCTGCTGGCGCAGCGGTTGAGAATCCGCCTGCCAATGCAGGGGACACGGGTTCGAGCCCTGGTCTGGGAAGATCCCACATGCCGCGGAGCAACTAGGCCCGTGAGCCACAGCTACTGAGCCTGCACGTCTGGAGCCCGTGCTCCACAACAAGAGAGGCCGCGACAGTGAGAGGCCCACGCACCGCGATGAAGAGTGGCCCCCGCTCGCCACAACTAGAGAAAGCCCTCGCACAGAAACGAAGACGCAACACAGCCCAAAATAAATAAATAAATAAAATTTAAAAAAAAAAAAAAAAAAAAAGCTTATGGGTCAAAGGGTCGCAGCTTCATATTATTATAATAATATGTTAATGTTTAAGTCATGCAACCTCTATGGGTCTTTGAAACACCTGCAATGGAAATGGTTTTCACACTATTATAATGATAACAAATAGACTGAGGCTCGATGCTTTACTTTTGAGTCTGCTTATGTGACTGAATTTTATGAGCCTATAAAACATATCCTAACACAAATATAATAAAGGTTCAAAAAAATACCACCCTAAGTCAATTTTCTTTGCAACTCTGCTTTCTCTCTCTCTCTTTTTTTTTTTTACTGCTACTCCCACCTCAAGCTCCACCCTCTCCAACTCTCCCCCTCTTTTTCTTCTTCTTTACTTAGGTTTATTTGACACAGCTGTTGCTGGGGGACTAGAGAATGAGATTGCCACTGGGATAAACCAGAAAGCATGTTAGCTGCCCTATAACATATTTTCAGTTATTAAACAAAGATGAAACCACAGACTAGATTCTGCCCTTTTCCAAACAGTATTGCAAAAAGTGTATATTACCATTCAATAAACAATAAAGTATTTCACTTTAATTGTATTTTTAGCATTAGTGTCTAAACATATGTATGTACACACACATGCACACATATATGCTTCTCAAGATATGAATCTCTTCCATGTATCCCAAAAGTCATATAACACCAAGAAGCCCTCTGAAGACATGCCAAAGAGCCACTTTCATCTGTAACTGGTGAAATTACCTCAACTGACAATCTGAGAGGTAAGATGCATCAGATTACAATAATTTCCATTTATTATTTTAAATACAGATGTCAGATCTCTGGAGTTGTTTCAAGTATACACAAAATAAAGCACGTTGGGGGAAAAAAATGAAATGGTTCTGTTGGCTTCAAACTGAAAATTCTAAGAAAACCAAAGAAATAAAATGAAATCTACATTAAATGTATCCTTGTCCTCAGTATGTCAGTTGATTATTAAAGAACCATGATGAATTAAAGAATCATGTTATGGACTGAACTGTATCTCTCAAAATTCGTATGTTGAAGCCTTAGCCATCAATGTGACTGTATTTGGAGATGGGCCTTTAAGGCAGTAATTAAGGTTAAATGAGGTCATGAGGGTAGACCTAATCTGATAGGACAGGTATTCTTATTAGAAAAGGAAGAAAAACCAGAGATCTTACTCTTTCCACAGGCACAGAGAGGAAATGGCATATGAAAACACAGTGAGAAGGCAACTGTCAACAAGCCAGAAGAGAGGCATCACTAGAAACCCACCCTGATGGCCCCTTGATCTTGGACTTCTAGCCTCCAGAACTATGAGAAAATTAATTTCTATTGTTCACGTGACTCAGTCTGTGGTATTTTGCGATGGTAGCCCTAGCAGACTAACACAAAGCAGAAGTCTTTTTTCTTCCCAAAACATAAGTTATTATAACCACAGAGATAGAAAGGGCCTTAAAATCACTGAGACCTAATAGTGAAAGATAATATTCATTGAGGGCATCTTGAAGGACTTCCATTAAGAACATTACTCTAGAAAATAGTCTGTATATTACCACTGAGATAAATCAAATCAACAGAGGTGCATATTAGAGATCATTGTTTTAGCCCCTTTTTGTTATGACATCAATTTACACTAAGGGATATGATAAGAAATCACTGTGGGAAAATTGTTTAACATATCTGTTGTATGCTTTCAAGAATATGGTCTTTCACACATCATTATGATATCCTAAGGGGTTCCTCTCAAGTCTCAGTAACAAAACTGTTTCTTTCACATGAACAACTTGTATTCTCATTTTATCGTGGCTGTGACTTCTATAATGATGTTTCCCTCTGTACTTAGAGTCAAATTTGAAGTCTGTTTCTAGCAGTCATATAGATTCTCAAAGTATGTTTTCTGTGAACCAGTTTTCCTTGTTTTATTCCCCCTCTCTTGTTTTCCTTTTGTATACATTTCCTCAAGTATTTATTTTACTTTATGCAGTTTTCATGCCATCTCAAATTCTTTGTGGATTGATGAGGGAAATAAGTGCATAAATAAGCGTATATCATCTCATCCAACCCTGTTACTTTAAGGTGGGAAACTGAGTTCCAGAATACTTGAGTGATTTGCTCCAGATCATGCAGTCAGAGTGTGGTACAGAGAAGATTAGAAATTCAGTTTCCTCTCACTCAGTCTAGCGTTCCTTCTCTATCATAAAATTACCTCCCTAAGCCTTGAAGGAGGAAGGAAATTAATTCAAAAGGAAAAATATCTCCTTGGTACATGTAGCTCAGTGTTTCTCAACAGGGGCAAGACAAGCCTTAACTGTGCTGTGCCAAACTGGCCCCAGCATTCCTGACCCCTGCCCACTAAATGCCATTAGAGCCCCCCAGTCACTGTACTAAGAAGTCCCCTACATTTCTCAAAGCCCAGAGCTACCACATTTTTATTTGTTGTTGTTGTTTCAAAAGAAGTAGAAAATATTTCCCTGATCTAATGAAAAATCGAGTCTTTAGGGGAAAGTAAGGATTAAAGTTTAAAATATATGCATTTAACAGCTGACATTAAACTTCTCTTAGAAAGATGTGGTAAAGTGTTTGCAAAAATTACCGCAATAATTTCCCTCACTGCCCCAGACACTTGGGTTATCCCTTCCCACAATGCCTTTGGCCTTGGCCACTTGAATAATTTTGACCAATGAGACATTAGGAAGTGTGACACAAGCAGAGGCTTGAAAAGTCACTTGTGTGATTCTCTGGAACTCTGAGACCACCATGTGAAGAAGCTCAGGCTAGCTACCTATAGGATGAGAGACTGAACAGAGCATATTCAAGCAGTTCCAGCTGTGTGCCACTCACTCCACAAAACCAACCAGTCTACCCACTCTTGACATATGACTGAGGCCATCCAGATCATTTAGCCACCACCCAAATTCCATCTGACCACAGATACATGAGAGAGCCCAGAAGAGGTCAGCCAAGCCAGCCCACTTAGAACAACCTAGGTGATCCACAGAATAGTGAACTGAATAAAATGGTTTTGGTTTTAAGCCACTCGTTTTGAAGACAATTCGTTATGCAACAAAAACTAACCGTTAAAGGAGGGAATCAGCTTTGTTTAGAAAAATAAGCTGAAAACCTTCAGGGTTTGGGGACAATCCATAAATTAACCTATTTGTAGTAGAAGCAGGAGCTCAAAGTCAGAGGTTATCATGAGATCATAAACCTTTCTCTGTTCCTGTAAGAACTATAAAAATCTTGAGAAGGAAATGGACGGGAAATAGAGGTTTAAGCCAATCTTATCTGATTCTTAAGATGCAGTGAATCTCCAGCTGACATCTTGGAGAGATATCGATGTAGATATAGATATAGATATACATATATAGATATAGATATAAACATAGATATATAGATATACATACAGTTATGGGTAAGGACATGGAAGATGGAAATGGCCTGGACACAGACATAGATAGAAATATAGAAATAGAATTGTATATAGATAAACATACACACAGGGATAGAGATCTCAAAATACAGGCATACCTCTGAGATATTTCAGGTTCAGTTCCAGATGACCAAAATAAAGCAAATACTGCAACAAAGTGAGTCCCACATATTTTTTGGTTTCCCAGTGCATAAAAAGTTATCTTTACACTATAATGTAGTCTATTAAGTATACAATACCATTATCTAAAAAACAGTACATACTTTAATTTAAAAATAATGCTCTTAGAAAAATGATGTCGATAGACTTGCTCAACATAGGGTTCCCACAAACCTTCATTTTGTAAAAAATGCAACATCTGCAAAGTGCAATAAAGCAAAACACAATAAAAAGAGGTATGGCTACAATTTGCCACAGTTACCAACATGAAATATTATTAAAAACCTCACATGGATTGTTTATAAACAAGGTAGCTCTTAGAAAATTCATTAGTCAGGATGAGTTTGTGTAATTCTCTTACAAAAATTAATTTATTGAGATTAATTTTTATGCCAACTTGAGTGAGGCTTGTGTCCAATGCTGTTCTGCTGCTTTAAGGGCTCACCTTCAAATTAATACATGAGCCATGTTTGTGGGACTAGTTCCTGGTGTGACTACTAACACAATACCTACCTACTTGGATATTTCTCTGATGTCATCTTCACTTCTTTGTTAGTCTCTAGGACCTTCCTGACAAATTGCGCAGTCAGCATTCTAACCCTTTCTCCTTTGTCTCTCTGACTTGGACTAGCATCTTACTCTCAGCCCATTATGAGGGCCCCTCCCCCATTATACCTCTGAACTGCTCTCCTGGGCGGCTCTACTTAGAAGCAAGACAGATCCTGGTCATCTATTCCTAGGTCATCTTTAAAGCACTAGAATAAATACTGGTCCTTACCACAGCCTCCAACACCCAGTGTATAATTAATATGTATCAATGAACTTCAACTATATATCACTTCTTATTTCAAGGTAGTAATAACCACTATCAACCTTTAAATATCTAAATTATTAGAACAGGCAATATGTGAACATGCTATACTATACTATTATTCAAGCAAGAAGCCAAGTTTATCTTTATCTATGCTATGTTCATAAATGCTAACTATAACTATACATGTAGCCTGTAGCAGATTGTACTTTCCAAAGACGGCTGCAACAACATCACCTGTCTTACCATTTTTCTAGACTCTTGCCATGCCCCATCACAATGTGGCGTCGAATTCTCCTACCCATCAATCTAGGAGAGTTTATGACTGCCTTGAAATCAATAAAATGTGGTGGAAGTGCTGCTGCATGACTTCTAAGGTGAGGTCAATAAAGCCATTGCAACTTCCATCTTGCTTGCTAGAACAGTCACAGTGGAGTGCTGAGTCACTATATAAACAATCCAACTGCTCTGAGGCTACCATGCTGTAAGGAAGTTCAAACCAGCTTATGCAAAGACTACAAAGAAAACACTCTTGGTACTGATTCAAAGAAACTCACTGTCCAGGGAATGATGACACCATTGACCCTGATAAAGCATGCTTTCAACTAGAATCTACATTGATAGAAATAAGATCTAATCCCCAAGAGAGGGAAACATCAAAGTTAGGTAAATTCAAACACTAGAGTCTGTCCTAAACTGTATGGAACTGAGACAAAAGAGCAATCATCCAGACCAGGTATCTATGGTACCCAACAGTTCACCCTATTCAGATAAAATTCTAGGCTTTGGGCAGCAGGAATAATTCTAGGTTCTACCTATCACAGATGACAGCTCTTATAATAAAGTTTCTGTATTCTGGTCCAGATTGCTTCAGACATTGAGTAGTGCTGGGCTTTTAAGCTGAAGGTCTTAAGATGTTGTGGATGATGAGGAATAATAAAGGTGTGAGTACAGTAAAAGGAAAAGCAGAGTAGGGTGGCATAGGTCAAGAGCAGCTGAGCCTCTTTGGATTTAGACAAGTCCAAAGGAGTTGTACATAGTTCAACTGAAGAACATTATAGGCAAGAGGAACATGTAAAATACAAAGAGAGCTGTAAGAACAATGTGGCAAGGGCCCAAGTGGAAAAGCAGAGACACACTTAAAACAAATGAGGAATGAGGTTAATCAAGTATTATAGGAAAGAGGAATGAGTATTATAGGAGTGAGTGACCAAGAATTACAGAAATGAGTCCATGGTACCAAAAATTTTGAATGTCAACTGTGGAGTTTAGATTTTATCCAGCAATCAGGAAGTTATGGGAGTCTCCTAGACCCCAAGGAGGGGAAAATCTGAGCAGGAAATATTCTAGGCCCCCTTCCTCCAACTCCAACTTCAATGACCATAATTTCAACTATTTTACAATTGCTCATCTAAGTAATCTTTCATTTGAAAGATATCTTTTAAAATGCTGAAAATTTTCCTATAATAGACAAAGACTTTCACTGTACACCAGTGATAAGAAAAGTAATGTTAGGGGCTTCCCTGGTGGTGCAGTGGTTGAGAGTCCACCTGCCGATGCAGGGGACACGGGTTCGTGCCCCGGTCTGGGAAGATCCCACATGCCGCGGAGCGGCTGGGCCCGTGAGCCATGGCCGCTGAGCCTGCGCGTCCGGAGCCTGTGCTCCACAACGGGAGAGGCCACAGCAGTGAGAGGCCTGTGTACTGCCAAAAAAAAAAAAAAAGAAAAGTAATGTTTGAGGATTATTCCTTAGCTTTGTTCATGATATAAATAAGAATGTAAATATCAATAAAAGCCATAAATTGAAATGGAGAATAATAGAAAACAAATAGGAAAGTAAAAGAGAGAAAACACTTTTTAAAATAAATAGCTTGATTAAAGAAAGCAAGGTAATAAGAAGCCAAACTCCCACTTCCTTTGTTATCCTCTGTGATCTTCTACCTTCCCAGGCTTTTTGGTCTCTATTTGGTCATTTAATCCAGTCCTTGATTCTCCTTTGCTCTCTTCCTGTGCCTTCCATGCAATCTTTTTATTCCTCAGGGCTCAGCACCCATCCATGATCACAGTGCTGCCCTTGACTGGCACCACAATTCTGTGTTCTCCTCACTTAGCTTTACATTACACATTTAGGTCTTGCCTGTCCAAAGTAATAACTTCTTCTAAAAATATTTTATTTTTGGTGCTTAGCCTTCTCAAAGTTCCTACAGACATTACCTCATCCATTTCTCTTGAAAGTAGGTGCCCTGATGACAGAGTGGCCCCAAAAGCTATTTGTGCATATTTGGGGATATAAGTATGCTGGGGACCTCAAAGGTGTCAATCTTGTCTATTTGGAATGAGAGATGAATGTTCTCAGCTATCAATAAATACCAAAAGCTCTCTCATTCAAAGAGAGAAAAAATTTCCACCACAAGCATTAAAAAAAAAAAAAAAAAAAAAAAAGTCACCAAAGAAAGAAAACATAAGAAATGACATTTCTTTAAATTTCAAATTTTTACTTTTTCTAAAACTTACAGGATTTTATCTCTGGGGACACTGTTGTATTCTTATGTACTCTTAGAAAATAAATATAAAGTCAACCTGCTCTCACTCAAAAGTCTGCACTATCCTTTTATTCACACACACATACACACATACACCATTTCCACATATCACACACCAATATGTTTAATCTACTTTTGTGTAATGAGTAAAGCAGACATTCTGGAGAGGAGACTTTAATTATGCAACTGGAACTGCCTAGTCCAACACAATGTGAGAAAGTGAGACTAGCAGAGATAAAAAGGAATCTTTAAGTACCTCTCCTTTTTCCATACTCTGCACTCCACTCTTAGTATTGTCTCAAAGTTTTAACCACTGTGACTTTAGGATCCTAGAAATGTCTAAATTTATAACATGGGAAAACATTAACATTTTATTAACTTAGTAGAAGATTCCAGCCTAAACAGATTTTTTTTAATCTCTGCTGAACATATGTTTAAAAGATTATGGGAAAAATTTCTTAACTTGAGCCTTTAGTTCCAATAAAGAATGACTCACTTGTGTATTTTCATAAGGCATAAAGATTATTTCATTTCAACTACACTTGAGCTTTAAACTTTTGTTAAAGTTTACCTGCCCTTAAGTAGGTACATGTAAGTAATTAATGCAGCAACCCAAAGTAAAAAGGAGATACTACTAATAAAATGAGGCAGAAAATGAAAATATTATATAGGAAAAGGAAAGAGGTCCACCAAAGGTGCTGTCTTGTCTTGAGACCAAAGCAAAGACTAAATGAAAGACCTTCCAAGGGTATTTGATGGAGTTGAACATCTGTGGCTCTTGTGAGGAGCAGAGTCTTGCTGCCACTTAGATACAGAAGTCCCTGGTAACAGGCCATGCATGGCTCCTGGCCCTTTTCTCCAAACATAAGCTTTTGCTTTCTTTGTTAACAACAGTCTTTTATCCCTGACAAAACAAAAACCATGTACCGGATTAACTGTGGTTTATGTAACACTTATCTCTTAATGCATAGGAAAAAAATCTTCCCCTCTTTAAAGAGTGAATCTTATCAAAAAGTCCCAAGCTATGGATTGGTTTAAATGCTGATCAGTTTCCTTAACCTCTTTCAAAAGAAACTACAGCAAGTACCATGATTAACACAACAGCAACCTTAATAAACTCTCCATTCTTCTCTTCCCTACCCAAAGAACACCTGGTATAGGTCCATCAGGCACACACATGTAGACCCTAGGAATTGCTCTGACTACATAATTGCATTCTTACTTAAATGTCTTCAACTGTCACAGCTAAACATAAGTACGGGAGCTTTGTACAACAGATGATCATTCTGACAATGTAATAATATTAATGGAAAATCTTTACACCTAATCATAACTATCACCATGTTTTATTTAAATATCAGTTTAAAGGTTAGGAATGAAAAAGTTAGGAAAATTTCCTTTTTAAAAACATCAACTACTCTCCCTTTCCTGCTACAATATTCTATTTGATACCAATAGTCCAACAGTCTCGTCACGTATTTGTAAATTAAGAGAAAATGTAAATTTCAGTGCCTACAAAATGAGGAGAAACAGTGAAAGCTGTTGAAATGTCTTGGCACTGAGAATACATCTCTTCAAAGAAATCAATTCTGGGACAGATACAGGGCATCAGGCCATAGCAGCTTTTATGTGTGCTTCATCTTTAATTGAAGCAGGACTTTATAGACTCTTATCAGGGTTTTCAGCTTAACTAATCATCATCCAGAGATCTTGAATCATATGATTAGCTACCTCCTTTCCATAGTTCTTTCTCATAAGTACGAAAACTAGGATGCTAGGTATAGTTATTCCAGGTTGATGGGATGTTCCAGCCAGATGTTTGCAAACATTATTCAAAGAGCCCAGAGTCAAGCCATCCACAAAAATTAACAGAAGAAAGGTCCGTATTAACCCTTTAAAAATGAATATAAAAATGATGTTCATGGCACATGCTAATCTTCAGGGGCTCTCAAGGCTTCCTCTCTTCAATTCCAAAAGTCAGGAAAAAACAGACTCTTTCAGCGACATGAAGTTGAGGATGGAGCTTTTAGGTAGAGGAGTAAAGTGATTATAAATAGAACTGATTTGGGACAAAGGCCTTCTTCTCTTTGAACTCTCATCTCTCTTGGCTCACTTAATCTCAGGCAGCTGGTATTGTGAAAGGATCCTAGGGAAGACACTGACTTAGAGGGAGGCCCTTGCATGGTCAATGGAAACAGAATAGGGCCTAGAGGGAAAAAGAATATTACTGCTACCCTAATCCAGGCTTTACACTAATAGGTAAAAAGGCATGCTGAGACTCTCTCACAGCCCAGCCCAGTTCACCAAAGTAAGGCATTAGGTAGTGATTTGGGCCTATATCCCTCTCTAGTAACAAAATATTTATTGTTCTTGAATGTCCTTTAACAGATATAAGCTATAATTACAGATGTAGTTGGAGATACAGCTATAAATATACAAAGCTCTCGTTTTATTTGCTTGATTAAATGACACTTTCTTTCCCCTTTACAAAAGACACTGGCCAATGTTCACCACTAACTGAAGCCTTAGAGCTAGTATACCCCTCTCTAGGAAGCCTGAATACTTCTGTTCTCATCTATTAAGTCATACACACACCAAAGTCAAATCTATTTATTCTTATGCAATGACTTTCATTAAATATAATCTGAGTAAAAATTAGTGCAAAAGGAGAGGAGGTTAAAATAAAAATTAGGTCAGATGACTTGAAAAGTCTAAATTAAGGTGAATCATTTAAAAACACTATTGAATTAAACTGGTATAAAAATAAATATGAAATACTGGTGGAAAAATCATAAAAATCTAGGGAATCCTGTACTCAGACTGTTTCACAGTGTATAAGGTTGTGCTCTGCCAAAACTGCAGGGCTTCCCTGGTGGCGCAGTGGTTGAGAGTCCGCCTGCCGATGCAGGGGACACGGGTTTGTGCCCCCATTCTGGGAAGATCCCACATGCCGCAGAGCGGCTGGGCCTGTGAGCCATGGCCGCTGAGCCTGCGCGTCCAGAGCTTGTGCTCCGCAACGGGAGAGGCCACAATGGTGAGAGGCCCACGTATCGCAAAAAAAAAAAAAAACTGCAAATTCAGTATCATGTTTTATTGGTATTCCCTATGCATGAAAGATAAAGTGGAATTCTAATCAAAAGACTCATACTCAAAAAAAAGGTTTTGTCCCTACATAAGACATGTCTCTACATAAAAGATAAAATAACATTAAGTTAAATTAGACATGCATTATCTTTAACATTTTATCATTTTCCACTTTGACTTTTACTTTTATTAATAAATTTTCAGAAAAGAAAGGCTTTACTATATCTCTAGATCTATGCACAGATTATAGCTATACCTCTGTGACCTAACTGAAGTAAGGATGGCACAGTAAACAGCCAAAACAAGATCTGCCTTTAGCTACATGTAGCAGATATGGAGATGTGCTGCTCAGATCCCTCTTTGAGAAAGCACTCCATGTCCAGCAACAAAAAGAAAAAATGTTGTCAGCTGACAGCTTTCAGCAGTTAGCTCTTCAGGGTCTGCCTCAGCTTTAGAACCAAGGGAACCAAGGTCACATTCTTCTCAAGGTGGCCCCTAATGACTGATAAAGACTGTGGTACAAAGGCCTAGGTATTTCAGCCTAATGCAGAATTACTCCAGATGATGATTTTTGTGATAGAGCTCCCCAATGGGCTGGCAGAAACTTAACAGGTCTGTATTACAGTCTGATGACTCACCCCTGCCCAATCCTGCTTCCTTCCTTTTCCTTTCACAGGTATTAAACCCAAATAAACTTTCTGCACTCCTAAGTCCATCTTGAAGTATACTTCCTGGAAAACCAAACCAGTACACTATATAATGGCACAACTAACAGAGAATATTTCACACATATACATACGGGTTTAATTTGTGCCAGGTATTCTCACCACTCATGAACCCATCACTGGAAAAAGTCATTAAGTGACAGTGAATTCATGACAATAAAGGAACAATGTACCTGACTTCCCACAAAAGCAGAGCTCGGTTCTAGCAAATATGCCTTGGATGCCTACCTCAATGGACTGCCAGGGGTCCAGGGCTAATATTCAAACTGTACTGAATATCGTGTACCATGACCTGGCAGAAAATTTATAGGAAACAAGCCAGATTTTCTATCTAAATATGAAGGATCAGTTTCATATATTCCATGAGAATGGCCTTCAACAATTTCTTCCAAGTTGAGCTGAGACATGCTGATAGTTATAGCTGGACTGATCCTGATCAATACTTAACAACACAGGTTTGGCCAAACTGTGCCAGCCAATCCAATATACATTTAAGCTATTGTGTGACATAAATGGTACCTGGTAGCTGTTCAATAGTACTTTTCTCCCTTTCCTTGTCAATTCTGGATATTAATGACTCAATATAAGTTTAAATAGATGCATCACAACCCCCAGAACAGAAAGAAATAAGACTCGACCATGGCAAACAGGGTGCTTCAGCTCTGCCAAGGATTAAGTCAGACCTGGTTATTGAGAGGAAAAGACAGTATACACATTCTGATTTACTTTCCTCTCTCCTGGGCCTCTTCACACCTTGGCCAGGAAAAAGCCAAAAAAGCAGAACTCAGCAATTTATGTAGCACTGTGGAATTGACAGAAGGCAGGTATGATATATTAGTATAGCAGAGAATCTGGCTTCTCCTGTACAAAGAATAGCTTGGATTGCCAAAGAAATTAAATTTGAGGCTTAAAGAATGTACATGTAAAATGTCCACCAATGATACTAAACTCCTTAAGTGGTAAATCTCCTACTCTGTGAGACTTAGGTGCATGGATTATACCCAAGAGATCTCTTTTGGAAATGTCCTTTGGAACCAGATAATCAGTTATTTCCATCCAAACTTTTTATTTTAAAACCTCATACTGAGATTAAAATTTAAAACAAAAATTGAGACAAGGACTTCCTACTGTTCAGTAATCACTAAAAGGGAGATATTTAAGAAATCGGATAAGAGTGTTTCATGATTTATGATTTTACTTGTTAACTGTATGACATTTTTAAAGTCCTAAAACAAATGATCCTCTGTACATAATTTGAGCCAGTCATTGTAAAATCTATTTAAAAGAGACTAAAATCAGGTAGAGCCTATTTTTATACCAAAGTTAAAATGCAAAAGCAATAATTTGGGGGAGTTCCCGAGACTGCCAGAATAATTAATAACAAAGTCCCTCCACCTTCTGCTCACTGCATGATTCTAAAGCCATATCCACATTTTTATGTATTTGTTATAATAGCACCCCAAATCCCAGTACCAAAATCTGTATTAATCTGTATTAGCTATCTATTGCTACATAACAAACTACTCCATTACTTAGTAGCTTAAACAGCAAACATTTATCATCTCATAGTCTCTATGGATCAGTTATTCAGGAGCAGCTTAGCTGGGTGGATCTGGCCCAGGGTCTCTCATGAGGTTGCACTCCAGATGTTGGCTGAGGATGCAGTAATCTGAAGCCTTGACTGGGGCTGAAGGATCCACTTCCAAGATGGCTCATTTGCATGAGTCTTAGCAAGAGGTTAAGACTAAGACAGTTCATTACTAGTTCTCAGAACAAGTCCCTTACTAGTCCTCAGTTCTCCCTACAATGGCTTCTTGAGTGTCTTCACAATGTGGCAGCTGACTGGCTTTCCCCACAGGGAGTAATCCCAGAGAAAGGGAAGCAAGGAGGGAGTGTTTTATTAGTTTTGAAAGTTATATATGCTGTTCATTAAAAGTGAGCCAATAAGGATAACCTACTCTTTATTTTGGGGGGGGAGGGGGGAATTAAGCTTTATCTCTTGAAAGGAGGCATATTAAATAACTCATGAACATACTTTAAAACCACTCCAGGGGAGTATTAGGTTTAGAACAGCAACTTATAAATTATTATTTAGTGATTTCATCCTTATCTTGACCAAGGGGTCAGTACGAGATATCGAGACAACCAGAAAATAATGACAGGGCTCTCCCAGACTAGCTCCAAGTTCAACATACCATTACTCAAAAACATAAAACAGTAAGATATTACTACACCCCAATTTAGAATGACTAAATTTTTTTAAATAACATGTTGAAAATACCAAGTGTTTGAAAGGATACAGAGCAATGGTAACTCTCATGTATTGTTGGTAGGAATGCAAAATAGTATAGCCACTTATGAAAGAAGTCTGCCAGTTTCTTATAAAGTTAAACATGCCTTTACCATGAGATTCTGCAATGCTACTCCAAGTGATGAAAATTTGTGTTCACATGAAACTTGTATGTGGGTTGTGTTAGGGTTCTCCAGAGAAACAGAAGCAACAGAATGTGTGTGTGTGTGTGTATACACACACACACACACACACACACACACACACACACATATACACAAAGAGATTTATTATAAGGGATTGGTCATGTAATTATAGAAGTTAGCAAGTCCAAAATCTGCAGTGTAGGCCAGCGGGTTAGAGACGATATTCCAGTTTGAGTCCAAAGGTCATCTGATTTAGAACCAGGAAAGAGCCAATGTTGTAAATAAGGTCCAAAGGCAGTATACTGGAGAATTCTCGCTTGGCGGGGGGGGGGGGGGGGGGGGGGGCAGCCTTTTTGTTCTATTTGGACCTTCAAGTGTTTAGATGAGGCCCACCTATATTATGGAGAGTGATGTTTTACTCAAAGCCCACTGATTTTCAATGATAATCTCATCCAAAATCACCCTCACAGAAATATCCAGAATAATGTTTGACCAAATATCTGGACACTTTGTTGCCCAACCAAATTGACACCTAAAATTAACCACCACATTGGTGTTTACAGCAGCTTTATTCATAGTCTCCAAAGTCTAGAAATAACCCAAATATCCTTCAACTGGTGAATAAACTGTGACACACCTATACAGTGGGATATCATTCACCAATATAAATGGATTAATTACTGACATATGCAACAACATGAATAAATTTCAAACGCATTATGCTAAGTGAAAGAAGCCAACTCAAAAATCTATATACTATGTGATTGAATTTATATGACTTTCTGGAAAAGGCAAATATTAAAATCAGAGGAAGAGTTAACTACAACGGGGAACAGGAAAATTTGGGGAGGTACTGGAACAGTTCTGTACCTTGATTACAGTGGTGCTTATATGACTGTTTGTCAAAACTCACAAACTGTGCACTCAGTAAAATTTACAGACATAATTTATTGCATGTAAATTGTACCTAAAATAAATGAAAAATCAAGTCAGCCACTTTACTCCTCATATATAAGGAATTGTGTCATGTACACTTTAAAACCCACATCCACAGCTATGGTAAATAACAGCTAAACATCAACCTATTATTATCCTTTCTCGTCTCTGCATCTCACCCCTCGATTGCCTCTTCCCAACCATTAATGTGAGAATACTCTTCAGTTACATGAAGTGTCACTGAACATCCCCTAGGTCTCTGCTTAGCTTACATAAAATCCAAGCCAATCACTTTTAATCAATCCTCAGTTAAGGAAATTAAAAAAGCACACACCACAGCGACCAAAGAGTCAGAAACTTCATTCACCACTCAAAGACAGGGGAAGATTCGCCTCTAAAATGGCTACTCCTAGCTCCTGAAAATTAACCACAGCTGTTGATGAAAACTAGTCCAACTCCACAGGAAAGCCACAAAGTTGGCAACCTAAAAAGAGCAATATGTCTCCCTGAACAACTTTTTAAATCATGATCCCTCAAGAACTCAAGGCCAAAGCTAACATACCATCCACTGTCGGCTAAAACCTCATCATGGTTTATATATACCACTCTGGCATCTTCCAGAGGCAGTGGCCACACTTGTCCCTAATAAACCACTAAGCAGTTCACAATGAGGGATAGAATCTAATAATGTAAAACTCAAAAATGCCAAGGGAAAGGGAAAAATATACCCACACAAATAAACTGAAAGTGACTTTCTTTGCAAGTGACATCAGCAAAGAAAAATGGGGTTGCCAGCAATTGTTTTAGCCTAAGACAGTGTGGCTGGAAACTTGGATATAGCTGGTAGTATGGAATAAAGAAAGATGACAGTTCTCTTTCTCATGATAGCCTTCTCTCCAGCTTCCTCACCAAGGTTTTTAAACTAAAGCTTCATGTCAGATTTCCTTGTCAATCCATCTCAAGAGTTTCCTCTCAAGACTAGATGACCAACTCATATTGGGATTTCATATCTTATAGGGGCTTCATGAACTTCATTATGCTTGTCTTTCCTAATATTTCTTAGGGGTTTGGCACAGATATTTCAAAAAGTGAACATGTTTCTGATTGTTGACACAAGAATTTTTTTTTCTAGTTGTCATATCTAAATAGTGACCTATTGCCTCTCATTTGAGCTGAATCGTAAAATGTCGTCATTTCTGTCACTATCCTCTTTAAGCTTTCTCTGGCCTGGGACTTTGTGCTGCCTAAATAAAAGAATCTAGTTGATTAGAGTGTTATATAGTCATATAGTCTCTATAGAAACAATATCACTGCCATAAGACAATCAATACTATTGGATCAGTATAGTAAGATGTCAACCTTTACATGGACAAGCATTTTAATACTGTGACAGGTTTTCAAAAATACTGTCTCAAAGAAACATACTATGGAAATACCCTCTACTCAGTATTTTTAATGAATTTTATTGAACTATAATTTCTATACAATAAAATTCACTAAGTTTAAGGGCATAATTCAGTGTTTTGACAAATGTATATGGTCATATAATAGCCACCAAAATCAAGATACATGACGTTTCCATGACCTCAAAAACATTTCCTCATGCCTCTTTGCAGTTAGATCCCCTTCCCACTGGCTCTTCACCTGGCTACCCCAATCTTTTCAATGTCACTATAGTTTTTCCTTTATAAAATGTCATATAAAGTCACACATTGTGGGCTTCCCTGGTGGCGTAGTGGTTGAGAGTCCGCCTGCCGATGCAGGGGACATGGGTTCGTGCCCCGGTCTGGGAAGTTCCCACGTGAGGCGGAGCATCTGGGCCCGTGAGCCATGGCTGCTGAGCCTGCGCGTCTGGAGCCTGTGCTCCACAACGGGAGAGGCCACAACAGTGAGAGGCCAGCGTACCGCAAAAAAAAAAAAAAAAAAAAGTCACACATTGCCTAGTCTTTTGCACCTGTCTTCTATCACACAGCAGAATATTTTTGAAATTTTGTTGTTGTGTGTATCACTGATTTTTTTCATTTGATTGTTGAGTTGTTGAGTAGTATTCCATTGTGTAGTTATATCACAATTTGTATATCCATTCACCAGCTGATCGATATTTGACTTATTTCCAGTTTGCAGATATTATAAATAAAGTAGCTATAGATGTTCACAGAAGAGCTTTTGTACTGA
The DNA here is from genome assembly GCF_951394435.1 of Stenella coeruleoalba. NCBI lineage: Eukaryota > Metazoa > Chordata > Mammalia > Artiodactyla > Delphinidae > Stenella > Stenella coeruleoalba. The sequence continues at coordinate 14,596,672 of NC_137149.1, read as the reverse complement.
CATATATTTTGATTTCTCTGAGGTAAACAGGAAAGAAATTATATCATATAACTATAGCCATTCTAATTTTAGTCATTCTAGGGAGTAGATAATGACATTTAATTGCAGTCTCATATTTCTCTTATAACTAATTATATTGAGCATATTTCCACTGCATAATTGCCACTCAGATAGCTTTTTGGTAAAGTGTCTGTCCAAATATTTGCCCATTTATTTATAAAAGTTTTTTGTCTTCTTTAATTGAAAAAGTTTTAACATATTATGTTTCAAGTCCATTCTGAGATACATGCATTGTGACTATTTTCTCCCAAGTATATGGCTTACATTTTCATTTCTTAACAGTGTCTTTTGTTTTTTGTTTGTTTTAAATTTTTTATACAGCAGGTTCTTATTAGTCATCAATTTCATACACATCAGTGTGTACATGTCAATCCCAATTGCCCAATTCATCACACCACCACCCCCAACCCCCCGCCGCTTTCCTCCCTTGGTGTCCATACGTTTGTTCTCTACATCTGTGTCTCAACTGCTGCCCTGAAAACCGGTTCATCTGTACCACTTTTCTAGGTTCCACATATATGCATTAATATACGATATTTGTTTTTCTCTTTCTGACTTACTTCACTCTGTATGACAGTCTCTAGATCCATCCACGTCTCAAAAAATGACCCAATTTCTTTCCTTTTTATGGCTGAGTAATATTCCATTGTATATACGTACTACATCTTCTTTATCCATTCGTCTTTCGATGGGCATTTAGGTTGCTTCCATGACCTGGCTATTGTAAATAGTGTTGCAGTGAACATTGGGGTGAATGCGTCTTTTTGAATTATGGTTTTCTCTGGGTATATGCCCAGTAGTGGGATTGCTGGATCATATGGTAATTCTGTTTTTAGTTTTTTAAGGAACTTCCCTACTGTTCTCCATAGTGGCTGTATCAACTTACATTCCCACCAACAGTGCAAAAGGGTTCCCTTTTCTCTACACCCTCTCCAGCATTTGTTTTTTGTAGATTTTCTGATGATGCCCATTCTAACTGGTGTGAAGTGATACCTCATTGTAGTTTTGATTTGCACTTCTCTAATAATTAGTGATGCTGAGCAGATTTTCATGTGCTTCTTGGCCATCTGTATGTCTTCTTTGGAGAAATTTCTATTTAGGTCTTCTGCCCATTTTTGGATTGGGTTTTTTGTTTTTTTATATTGAGCTGCATGAGCTGCTTGTAAATTCTGGAGATTAATCCTTTGTCTGTTGCTTCATTTGCAAGTATTTTCTCCCATTCTGAGGGTTTTCTTTTCGTCTTGTTTATGGTTTCCTTTGCTGTGCAAAAGCTTGGAAGTTTCATTAGGTCCCGTTTGTTTATTTTTGTTTTTATTTCCATTACTCTAGGAGGTGGATCAAAAAAGATCTTGCTGTGATTTATGTCAAAGAGTGTTCTTACTATGTTTTCCTCTAAGAGTTTTATAGTGTCTGGTTTTACATTTAGGTCTCGAATCCATTTTGAGTTTATTTTTGTGTATGGTGTTAGGGAGCATTCTAATTTCATTCTTTTATATGTAGCTGTCCAGTTTTCCCAGCACCACTTATTGAAGAGACTGTCTTTTCTGCATTGTATATACTTGCCTCCTTTGTCATAGATTAGTTAACCATCGGTATGTGGGTTTATCTCCGGGCTTTCTATCTTGTTCCATTGATGTATGTTTCTGTTTTTGTGCCAGTACCATATTGTCTTGATTACTGTAGCTTTGTTGTATATTCTTGAGTCAGGGAGTCTGATTCCTCCACCTCTGTTTTTTTCCCTCAAGACTGCTTTGGCTATTCAGGGTCTTTTGTGTCTGCATACAGATTTTTTGTTCTCATTCCATAAAAAATGCCATTAGTAATTTCTAGGGATTGCATTGAATATGTAGATTGCTTTGGGTAGTAGAGTCATTTTCACAATGTTGATTCTTCCAATCCAAGAACATGGAATAGCTCTCCATCTGTTGGTATCATCTTTAATTTCTTTCATCGGTGTCTTACAGTTTTCTGCATACAGGTCTTTTGTCTCCCTAGGTAGGTTTATTCCGAGGCATTTTATTCTTTTTTGTTGCAGTGGTAAATGGGAGTGTTTCCTTAGTTTCTCTTTCAGATTTTTCATCATTAGTGTATAGGAACACAAGAGATTTCTGTGCATTAATTTTGTATCCTGCTACTTTACCAAATTCATTGATTAGCTCTAGTAGTTTTCTGGTGGCATCTTGAGAATTCTCTCTATATAGTATCATGTCATCTGCAAACAGTTGACAGTTTTACTTCTTCTTTTCCAATCGGTATTCCTTTTATTTCTTTTTCTTCTCTGATTGCCATGGCTAGGACTCCCAAAACTTTGTTGAATAATAGTGGTGACAGTGGGCATCCTTGTCTTGTTCCTGATCTTAGAGGAAATGCTTTCAGTTTTTCACCATTGAGGATGATGTTTGCTGTGGGTTTGTCGTATATGGCCTTTATTATGTTGAGGTAGGTTCCCTCTATGCCCACTTTCTGGAGAGTTTTTATCATAAACGGGTGTTGAATTTTGTGAAAAGCTTTTTCTGCATCTATTGAGATGCTCATATGGCTTTTCTTCTTCATTTGTTAATATGGTGTGTCACACTGATTGATTTGCGTATATTGAAGAATCCTTGCATTCCTGGGATAAATCCCACTTGATTGTGGTGTATGATCCTTTTAATGTGTTGTTGGATTCTGTTAGCTAGTATTTTGTTGGGGATTTTTGCATCTATATTCATCAGTGATATGGGTCTGTAATTTTCTTTTTTTCTAGTATCTTTGTCTGGTGTTGGTATCAGCGTGATGGTGGCCTCATAGAATGAGTTTGGGAGTGTTCCTTCCTCTGCAATTTTTGGGAAGAGTTTGAGAAGGATGGGTGTTAGCTCTTCTCGAAATGCTTGATAGAATTCACCTGTGAAGCCATCTGGTCCCGCACTTCTGTTTGTCGGAAAATCTTTAATCACAGTTTCAATTTCATTACTTGTGATTGGTCTCTTCATGTTTTCTATTTCTTACTGGTTCAGTGTTGGAATGTTATACCTTTCTAAAAATTTGTCCATTTCTTCTAGGTTGTCCATTTTATCGGCACAGAGTTGCTTGTAGTAGTCTCTTAGACTGCCTTATATTTCTGTGGTGTCTGTTCTAACTTCTCCTTTTTCATTTCTAATTTTATTGATTTGAGTCCTCTCCCTCTTTTTCTTGATGAGTCTGGCTAACGGTTTATCAATTTTGTTTATCTTCTCAAAGAACCAGCTTTTAGTTTTATTGACCTCTGCTATTGTTTTGTTTCTATTTCATTTATTTCTGATCTGATCTTTATGATTTCTTCCTTCTGTTAACTTTGGGTATTGTTTGTTCTTCTTTCTCTAGTTCCTTTAGGCATAAGGTTAGATTGTTTATTTGAGATTTTTCTTGTTTCTTGAAGTAGGCTTGTATAGCTATAAACTTCCCTCTTAGAACTGCTCTTGCTGCATCCCATAGGTTTTGGATTGTCGTGTTTTCATTGTCATTTGTCTCTAAGTATTTTTTGATTTCCTCTTTGATTTCTTCAGTGATATCTTGGTTATTTAGCAATGTATTGTTTAGCCTCCATGTGTTTATGTTTTTTATGTTTTTTCCCCTGTAATTGATTTCTAATCTCACAGCGTTGTGGTCAGAAAAGATACTTGATATGACTTCAATTTTCTTAAATTTACTGAGGCTTGAGTTTCGACCCAAATGTGATCTATCCTGGAGAATGTTCCATACGCACTTGAGAAGAAAGTGTAATCTGCTGTTTTGTCCTATAAATATCAATTAAATCTATCTGCTCTATTTTGTCATTTAAAGCTTGTGTTTCCTTATTAATTTTAATTTTGGATGATCTGTCCATTGGTGTAAGTGTGGTGTTAAAGTCCCCCACTATTACTGTGTTACTGTTGATTTCCTCTTTTATAGCTGTTAGCAGTTGCCTTACGTATTGAGGTGCTCCTATGTTGGCTGCATATATATTTATAATTGTTATATCTTCTTCTTGGATTGATCCCTTGATCATTATGTAATGTCTTTCCCTGTCTCTTGTAACATACTTTATTTTAAAGTATATTTTATCTGATATGAGTATTGCTACTCCAGCTTTCTTTTGATTTCCATTTGCATGGAATATCATTTTCCAACCCCTCACTTTCAGTCTGTATGTGTCCCTAGATCTGAAGTGGGTCTCCTGTAGATAGCATATAGATGGGTCTTGTTTTTGTATCCATTCAGCAAGCCTGTGTCTTTCGGTTGGAGCATTTAATCCATTCACGTTTAAGGTAATTATCGATATGTATACTCCTATGACCATTTTCTTAATTGTTTTGGGTTTGTTTTTGTAGGTCCTTTTCTTCTCTTGTGTTTCCCACTTCAAGAAGTTCCTTTAGCATTTGTTGTTGAGCTGGTTTGGTGGTGCTGAATTGTCTTAGCTTTTGCTTGTCTGTAAAGCTTTTGATTTCTCCATTGAATCTGAATGAGATCCTTGCCGGGTAGAGTAATCTTGGTTGTAGGTTCTTCCCTTTCATCACTTTAAGTATATCATGCCACTCCCTTCTGGCTTGTAGAGTTTCTGCTGAGAAATCAGCTGTTAACCTTATGGGAGTTCCCTTGTATGTTATTTGTCATTTTTTCCTTGCTGCTTTCAGTAATTTTTCTTTCTCTTTAATTTTTGCCAGTTTGATTACTATGTGTCTTGGCGTGTTTCTCCTTGGGTTTATCCTGTATGGGACTCTCTGCGCTTCCTGGACTTGGGTGGCTATTTCCTTTCCCAGGTTAGTGAAGTTTTCGACTATAATCTCTTCAAATATTTTCTCTGGTCCTTTCTCTCTCTCTTCTCCTTCTGGGACCACTATAATGCAAATGTTGTTGCATTTAATGTTGTCCCAGAGGTCTCTTAGGTCTCTTCATTTCTTTTCATTCTTTTTTCTTTATTTGTTCCACAGCAGTGAATTCCACCATTCTGTCTCCCAGGTCACTTACCCGTTCTTCTGCCTCAGTTATTCTGCTATTGATTCCTTCTAGTGTAGTTTTCATTTCAGTTATTGTACTGTTCATCTCTGTTTGTTCTTTAATTCTTCTAGGTCTTTGTTAAATATTTCTTGCAGCTTCTTGATCTTTGCCTCCATTCTTTTTCTGAGGTCCTGGATCATCTTCACTATCATTATTCTGAATTCTTTTTCTGGAAGGTTGCCTATCTCCACTTCATTTAGTTGTTTTTCTGGTGTTTTATCTTGTTCCTTCATCTGGTACACAGCCCTATGTCTTTTCATCTTGTCTATCTTTCTGTGAATGTGGGTTTTTTTCCACAGGCTGCGGGATTGTAGTTCTTCTTGCTTCTGCTGTCTGCCTTCTGGTGGATGAGGCTATCTAAGAGGCTTGTCTTAACAGTGTCTTTTGAATAAGCAAAGTCTTTTTATTTATTTTAAAGAAATCTAATTTACCAAAGTCTCATTTTGTGAGCTCTCAAGAAAAATCTTTTCCTAATATCAAGTCACAAAGACTTTCTCCTATACTTTCTTCTAGAAAGTTTACAGTTTTATTTCATCTATATTTTGGTCTCTGATCCAGTTTGAATAAAAATTATTTTCTTAATTTTGAAGTAAAGGTCATATAAAGGTTTGAGTTTTGCAAATGCATATCAAATTATTTTAGCACCATTTTTAGGTATAATATTCTTTGCCTCATTAAATTACCTTGGCATATTTGTTGAAAACTAATTAGCCATATAAATGTGGGTCTATTTGTGGACTGTCCATTCTGTTCCATTTACCCACAGGTCTGTCCTTACACCAATAACTTACACTGTTTTAATTACTACAGCTTTATAGTTAAGTCTTTAAAACAGATTGCCTAAGTCCTCCAACTTTGATCTTCTTTTCCATATTGTTCTTTCAAGAAATTTGCCTATTTCATCCCTAATTTGTAGAATGCATTGCATAAAGTTGGATGGGTAACATCACTTTCTTATCATTTAATGCCTCTAGTATTGGTAGGGATGCCTCTTCTTACATTCCTGATATTGGTAATTTGTGTCTCTTTTTTTTTTTTTAAACTAATCAGTCTGACTACAGAATTATCAATTTTATTACATTAACATTTTATTAACAACATTTGGTTTATTAACATTCTCTAGAGTTTGTTTTATATTTCACTGAGTTTTGCTCTCTTCATAATTATTTTGCCCCTTACTTTGTGTTTAACTTGTCTTATATTTCCAGTTTTCTTTTTAAGGTGGAAGTTTAAATCATTGATTTCAGGACCTCTTTTTTCCAATACAAATATTTAAAGGCATACATTTCCCTCTAAGCAATGTTATAACTTCTTCCAGCAAATTCTGGTAGGTTGTAATTTCAATTCATTTCAAAATATTTTCTAATACATGTCCTTTCTTTCTGGTCTCATGCGTTATTTAGCTCTGTACTATTTGACTGATAAATATCAATATTTGGAGATATTCTAGATATCTTTCTGGTATTCATTTCTAGTTTAATTCTATTATGATGAGATAACATATTTAAAATTTGAGACATCCTGTATAGCCCAGAATATGACCTGTCTTCATAAATGTTCTGTGTATATTGAAAAAAATACATATTCTGTTGTCATTAGGCAGGATGCTTTATAATGTCAATTACATCAAGTTGGTTATTAATGTTTCAAGTTTTCTATACCCTTACTGATTTTCTACTTGTTCTATACATTAGTAAGAGAGAATAATCAACATATTTGACTCTAACTGCAGATTTGTCTACTTTCTCTTTTAATCAATTATCATTTCTTTCTTTATGTATTTTCAAGCACTTTTATTAGGTATACAGATATTTACTTTGAACTGTATAGTCTTCTTGAAGAGTTGAACCTTTTGTCATTATGAAATGAAAATCTACATTATCCCTAGTAATATTCCTTGCTCTGAGTCTAAATTAATATGGCCATGAAATTTTAGGCCATTTTTCTCAAAATGTTCTTTGTGATTCCTGTCTCTCCTCTCTTCTTGGAAATCCAATTATACATATGTGAAACTGTTTGGTATTATCCACAGCTCACTGAAGCTCTGGCATATTGTATTTCTCTAGTCTTCCTTTTGGGTTATTTCTATTGTTACATATTCAAACTCACAGATCTTTATTCCCAAGGTCAAATAATTGAATGTATTTTGTAAAGAAATTATTGAGTAGGAGAGCAACAGAAAAAGCATTTCTATAAGTGATGAACATAACCAGAATGTACAGCATTTTTTTATGAAAGAATGACCCAAGAAAGATCCAAGAGATCAATAAAGAAATCCAGATACAAAGAGATCAAAGGCTAGATGGGCCTGTGGCACAGAGAACTGAAATAAAGAGAAGTGTGAAGTAGATATTTCAAAGGAAAATTTATAAAATTTAGTAGAGTATATAAAAATACCAAGAAGAGGGATATATCAAGATGAAATTGTTTTAAGCCTTAGTGACCAGAAAAATGATGGTAACATGTAGGAGACATACATATAGCTTAGGTGAAGTGAGCAATGAAATAAATTTTAGACTAATTATAGGAAACTATACAAGTATAAGCATCCTGGAAGAAACTGGGCATAAGTAAATGAAGCTCATGTGAAAAGTCAATCCTAAGATATACATATTCAGTCAAGAGTAGAATAATTGAACCAAAAAAGATCAATAATTATCTATGCAAGAAATTATATAATGAGAAAAGCATAGTAGGCTAAGGGACTATAATCATAGGTAGAGTAGGAGAGAAGAAAGTATAAAAAGCAACAGAAATAAAGGAATAGTTCGAGATAAAAGGGAAGATAGCATAGCTTAAAGTCATAAAAGCTAGTAGAAGAGTGATTAAATGACAGGACCTGGAGTTTCAATATTATAAACGTCTGCAGAAATCTAAAGAAAAAATAAGAACTGAGAAAATGATATATTCATGATATTCAAGGTGGAAAGAGTCAAAGTAACAGTAGAAATACCTAATCATCCTTAGTAGAAGAGAAGCAGTAGCAACAGTGTCAGGCTGGGAGAAATTAAAGGTCTCTGAAGTGCTCCACCATACTATGACCACCAAGTGTGAAGGAACAACAATTTCTAACCAGACACAGAGAGCTTCAAGTATGCAGACCTTTAACTACGAGTAAAAACCTAAATTAGGAAAAGGTGTTACAGTGAAGTGCCATAAAAGATATGCTTTAAATCAGAGTGCTTTAACATTCATATTTCCACAAAACAAGTCTTCCCTTAAAACATCATCACTGTTAATAATAAACAAACCTTCTGACTCTAACTTAGGTGGGTTTACACAAAGTTTAGAGACATAAAAGTAAAGTTACAATTAAAACAGAACTATAGATAGTCTCTAAATTTTAAGATCAAAATAGGGTATCCAAAAAGTAAAATTCACGTTTGTCCTTTAACCATTTGTAAATGTATTTCAAATAAATCTAACTCTATAACTCTGTTCAGTCCTCTCTGTGGTCTATTAAATCCAGCATATTGAACAACAGAAAGTAAAGTGAGTTCTTTGGTAACTAGTATCCACAATTCCACACCTCATACAGTTTTCTTCAACCATCTGCCCTTTACTTTTATGGGAAAACCCATACTCCCAGTATATCTGGATTTTAAGATTCTGAAAAGTATGACCCAAATCATTTGTTCAAGAGTTTGAGGAAAGTTCCTTTTAAAACTTTGGACAATAATTGAGTTAATAGTGTCTTGACTGTTTATTTAAAGTCAGATATTTCTAGTGATAAACTATTAATAGATGTAACAAAGTTTAGAAATTACAGAACTGTTTCACCACTAGAATCTGTTGCATGTTTATATGGGAATAATAACAAAGTCAAAAATTTTTATATCTTGCATGAAATTGATTGTAGTTCGACAGAAGTCAGACAGCTTTAATATGGCCAATAAGAAATAAAAAAACATTTTCAGTTCCTATTTCCTGCTTTCCTGTCCTGCCTGTCCCTATAAACACCATCATACTTCATAATATATGGTTGGGTACATTAAAAATTCAAGAGAATTGACAGAAACCTATTAGAAAAAAAAATAAAGTTTAAGAAGATTGCTAGATACAAGATCAGAAAACAGTAATTAATTTTACTCTAAACAGCAACAAACAATTAAAATATTTAGTACCACAATAGCTACTATGTCAGAAGTGGCTTTGTTTGAAAGTAACAGAAAAAAATTATAGTTATGTAAACAAATAAAGGTTTATTTTTCTCACATGGCAAGAAATCTGGAAATAAGCAGTCACTTGATTCAGTTGCTCTACAAGTCAGCAAGTACCTGAGGGCTTTTTCCATCCGATTGCCATGTTTTTTATACTTATGTTTTGTCATTTCTTATTCACAGAATAGTAGCTCTAAGCACCATGTCTTCACACCTGCATCACAAGCAGGGAGAACAGGGAAAAGATATCATCAGTAACACACCTGTCTTTTGCCAGAAAAAAAAAGTTCCTAATAATCACCCTTCGAAAGACTTCCTAAGTGTCATTGACCAGAACTAGGTCATACAGCCACCTCAAGCTGCAGAAGTTAAAAATTGCTGCTAGATTAGCCAATACACAGAATCTGCACAGACTCTTCTTAAAACCCCATCAAAATATATAAGGTACCTATGAACGAAATTTAATAAAAGATATGGAAAAACGTAATAGAGAAAATAATTACAACTTATTTAAAGACATAAAAGGAGACTTAAATACATAGAAAGATATATTCAGGAAAGAATCAATCCTGTGAAGATAGCAATCATTTCCTAGTTAACCTATGAATCAATGGAATTCCAATCAAAATCCCAACATTTTTGTAGAAATTCAAAGTTTATCATAAATTTTACCAACTTTAGTTATATGTTGTCACCTCTAGAGATTGATGGAGGAGAAAAGGGTAGAAAAATGTGTCTTTACCTGTATCTATAATATTTCATTTCTCTAAAAAGATAATTACTTTGAACAGGTATAGTAAGAAATAAATTTGTATTGTGTTAAGCCATGTGATTTAGGAGTTTTTTGTTAATTCAGCATAACTAATTTATCTGACTCATATAAGGAGAAAGATATAAACAATATGGGTAGGGATAAGTAAATTATGAACTGAAATTAAAATGTAAAAGAAAGTACAGCCCAATTTTTTAATGAAACAAACATGAACCCATCTATAAAATGGAAAATAAAGTACATAGTAATCACATCATACATTAAACTTTACACAAATATTCCCATTTTATCAGTTACTCATATCTTTATAAAAATGAAATTTCTGCTATGCAATGTTTAACCCTTATAAGCTATGGGTGGGTAGAAAAAGGCAACATGCAATCATCACATGAGGTTAGATTACCATGACTAATAAGCCAGGGATGGAAGATCTTATTGGAAGCAAGATGGTCACAGAGAGCAGGACCCAATGCAGCACAGCAGAATTCAACATTCAGCTTCCCTTGGGGTGGGCTGAGGAACAGCAACAAAAGCTACAGTATGTGCACTGATTCTGAGAAACTGAGTGTTTGCTAAACTATCACCATTTTACTACCCCAAAAGAACTTACACTAACCATCCCTTTACCCCTATTTGTTTCTCCCCGCAACCGCCTCCTCCAAAAAAAACACATAAGATCTTTTGATTCTTGCATTAAATAGCATCAGCAAGACCACATCCACATCTAGAGAAGAAAGCAGACTCAGTTCCCAGGGGTCCTTGATCAATATCTCTGCCTCTTGCTTTCCAGTAAAGCCCATTTATCGTCAGTCTATCCACTTACTCAGAACCTTAAATGAGCGTCCTTGATGTAACTTTAGTCTGAGGACAAAAATTCATTTTTCTCACATTATCTTTGAGATGATCTTTTAAGTTTTAGCTAATGAAGTCGACTAGTGAAGCTGAAAAGAAGAAAAAGCTAAGTATGAAAAAGGCCTATGAAACAAAGTAAAACAAAAACTGGTATAGAATCAGATCACAAGTCACCTGAAAGACTACAGAGAAGCACAGAGGCAAGCGCAGGAGGAAAGTCCCGGCAGTGGATGAGCCCTGGCAAGGGAGCAGAGAAACACGTGGTATAGTTCTGTGTGACTGCACTGCTTGACAAATTCTATAATATACTTGACCTTAGTAATAATCAAATAATTGAACATGTAAGCAATAATTATATTCCATTCCTCCCCATCTAATACAGTAATGAAAAAAGAAGTATACATATTGTGGATGAGGGTACAGAGGATGGATGCTCTCATATACTGTAAATGAGAGCATTTATTAGTATAATCACTTTGGGAAGTCAATATCATGTTATGGATAAAACTTTTAAAATGCTCATACATTTCCACCTAGAAATTCTATTTATATTAGTTTATCTTAGGAAATAACAGCACAGATTGCAGAATAATTTATAAAGGAAAAAAATGTATACAGTCGAAACAAGCCAACAAGGTGGCATATTAAATAATGAAACATCCATACAGTGCAATTCCTGAAATGACTGAAAATATATAATAGAAGACTACTGAAGGAGAATATATCCATGATATTTTCACTAAGTAAAGGGCAAGTTATTAAATAGTATATGTGGTATAATCTCAATTTTGTAAAATGTACATACATATACATTCGTGCCCAAACATGTGGACACACACTCATAATGACTGAATAATATACACTTTTGCAAAAGTCACCTACCTCTGGATCATAGGCATCTTGTCAGTTTTTGGTGTAGGACATACCAAGGTTCCCAAGGAACACACTAAATAAAAAAGTTCTACGCTGGTTCTTGTTTTGCTGAGTGAAGTATTCCCGCTGAGGGGAAGAGCTGCAATGCTTAGGGCAACAGAGGGATAACCCACTGGAAAGGTTAGGGGTATAACTTGTGAAAAAGAAAGAGGCATAGGACAGACAGCAAGAGAAACAAAGGAGAGAAGAAAGATGATTAGAGTATTTTAAGAAGTTTTGCACTGTGGTATGCAATTGAACTGCTCTTCTGTCATCTCATGAGAATTTCAGTAAATGCTGCAGCACTTGACAATACTTTTAGAGTTGGCTTTGTGGTAGGGCTTGAGGGAAATACTGCTTACTGGATCCGTTGATTTGTTTTTACTGAAGTTTTTAGAGATTCAACAAAATGCTAAACATGGCCTCTAGGGGAATATTTTTATTTCATATAGGAGAAGACCAGGGAAGGCCCACATAGAAAGGCAAAACTCTGGGCATCAATTCAAAAAGGAAAAGAAACAGAGTATAAATACTGCTAAGCAAAATACGCATCTTACTATCCAAGCCATGATGGGTCAGGCAGTGAGAGCTCACAACAAAGGTGATATAAAGCAGAAACCCAAATAAGAAAGTCAGTTGGTATTGGTGAGGGCCAACAACAGATGTCAGGAAGTAAGTCACTGGGAGACTCAGGTTCAAAGTAAGAAATTCAACTCACTTCAGCGTAGGGTAAGAACTTCCACACTACAGAACTACAGTACTAATCAGGAGCCCATCCCCTGCGGTGTATAGAATACACAATAGGAGCCAAATATTTTAAGGTAGAGTTTTATGAAGAAAACCAAATCATTTGGATACCAGAGTACCCAAAACAGAGAAACAAAGAACAACATTTACGCAAACCTTAGTCAATTAATTATTTTTATAGCTCTTATTAAGCTCCTCTGACTTATACAAGGACTGTATCTAGAATGTAAACTAGTGGTAAGCCTGAAATTGAAGGGGGGTATTGCAGTAGCAGACTTAGAAAAACTTGAGTTTTGGAAGTCAGGCGAACTTTACACTTCTCATTTATCATGAATTCCTAAAACCAAAAAACTTTATTCAAAGGTCAAACTCCATTTCAAAAATAAACTTTAGTATTAAAAACAAATAAACTGCCAATCATTTCAAGATTCTGCAGTGCTCCTGCAATTTAATAATAACCAAAACAGCACTTACATCTATAAAAGTAACAAGACTTTGCTTTGTGCCCCACCCCTAGCAATACTGACATCCGAAATAAAGGACCTGGGGAGGTAAACTGAGCCTCATAAATACTCCAGATATGACTGCAGACATCACAATAACTTTCCTACAGAAAAAGAGGGGGGGAAAAAAAGACTAGTTTTGCTATCAGCAAGACTAAAACAGCACACCTCATCAATAATATTACCCCTGTTTTATCTTAAAATGTACACCAAAGAAAACATGGAAGAAAGAAAAATACTCTGTCTTGTTGACATTAATTCAAAATGCACTTATGCCCCACATTCTTGCAACTTCCAGTTTGAGCCCTGATTTCTTGGGTAACCTATAACTGAGAAAATGCACCTAAACCTACTACAATGACCTTTCAATTCTATGCCATTATATCTGAGCATTAAAAGAGCATAGGGCTTCCCTGGTGGCGCAATGGTTGAGAGTCCGCCTGCCCATGCAGGGGACACAGGTTTGTGCCCCAGTCCGGGAAGATCCCACATGCCGCGGAGCGGCTGGGCCCGTGAGCCATGGCCACTGAGCCTGCGCGTCTGGAGTCTGTGCTCTGCAACAGGAGAGGCCACAACGATGAGAGGCCCGCGTACCACAAAAAAAAAAAAAAAAAAAAAAGAGCATAAAGAAGCTCATAAGTCTTAAATTTTCCCATATTTAAATAACAGTATGGTTCTCTGTATGTGATATTGTAAATATATGCTTTATATTCTGCAACAAGGTATTTGGCTCTACAAGAAGAAGTGTTACACTTACACTACTTGCAAGTATAAACTGTTCAAGATTAGGAGTTAAACCCTCTGAATTCATAGAGATTTTAAGCTGATAATGAAAAATTGACAGTGATCAAGAGGCATGGAAAAGAAACTAAGATGCTAGTGAAGATTCCGGAATAACGCTTAAGAAAGTGATTAACACTGGCACTGGCCGTAAAGGTCAGCATGTTGCAGTGCAGGTGCATCTACAATATAATTCACTCCATGAAGCCACATATAAGCTCCATATTACCCAAAGGGGCTGTTTTATAGCTCAGAAGAGTAGGAACTAGGTCTTACTCACCACTGTAAACCCAACCCTGATACCAAGTAAGTGCTCAATAAATTTGTACTGAGAAAATCAATTAATGCAAAAACGAACAGGTCAGGCTCTCAGAAGAAATGAAGTAAAATGTGAAAGGGAACAACCTAAATAGCAAGCCTACCCTGCAGTTTACCTGAAGGGTACTTACTCAGACACCAAAATCCTCTCTACCAGAAAAGTACATCTCTCTGCCCAGAAGCCCCAGCAGCACACAACTTGAGCACTTCAGTCCTGGTTCAGATCCCAGAAGAGCAGTGCCAATTCTGTGGTCTAAGCTGGACATTGGTAGGAGAATGGGTGAATCTAGCATCAATTCAAGAGAACAAGAGAACAATAAGAGTAGCTACCACTTACTGAATGTTTACCACGTGACAGGTACTGTACTAACCACTGTCCAGGCTTTACTCATTTACTCTTCACAAAATACTTCAAGGTGTTATTATTCTCATTTTACAGATAAGGAAACAGAGACCCATAGAGTTGAAGCTATCTATCCAACATCACACAGCTAATTTTAAAAATGAACCTAGAATTTGAACAGGGCTTGTCTAAGCACAAAGTCTTTTTTCTATTATAACACCATCCAGAATGACAGAGTAGCTCCTAATTTCGAGAGGTTCCAAGAGACTAATTACATTCAATCCCTTCAAGTTGATCTTAACCCTCAAAACCAATTTGCTATAGCAGGGTCATGATGACCACCCTGGAACATAATTCCCTGTGACACTTTGAGACTTGGTCATCAAACACATTTCATATGCATGAGATGACTTTTATAGCTAACTGACATCTTTTGTAATCTGGAGCGAAAACTGAATAGGAGAAAAGAAAAAAAAATGTGTGGGGAGAAGGGGGAGTAGGTGGGCGAAGGAATTAAGAAAAACAATAAGAGGGAAAGGGTACAAAGGGAAAAGGAAAAACAGAGGCTGAGACCAGATTATTATTTGAAAGCTATTACTCTGTTAAATGAAACCTGGAACTCCAGGGTCTTTGAAAAGTAAGTGTGAAAAATGAGAGATTTTTGCCAATAGACCCAGTAAAAATAAGCAGCTACAACAGTGTAGCCCATTGTTTTGAACCTTCTTTAGCCTACTTAACTAAATTTAAACATGACAGCCAGTTTCATAAATTCTTTCCACTATTTTGTTCTTTTAATGTAGGTTGAAATTGGAACTTTCTCTGTTCCTTTTCTCCACCTTTCAAATAAGTCCGAATAACAGATTCTCTCAGACCCCTGTGTCACCAAGACTCACAATGCCTACACATGTCCAGCTATGTTTCTAAGGGTTTGGGGACTTTTTTTTTTCCTGGTGATCTCTTTATGACTTTATTTTGTCCTGTTATTACTACCTTTACCTAAAAAGGCTAGATTTAAGTAGTTCATCTAGTGGTACTTATGTTTTCTCCAGTAAAATTATACAACTATACTATGAACTCCAAAACCAAGACTTCAGCATCACATTAGTTTGATGTAGTTTTACTTTTTAACTTTCAAATTACTTTAATCAACCGTTTCCCTATCCAGCTTGTACCAAGTGTTTAATCATGTCAACAACACTACCCTGGCTGCCATACTAGATTTCCTCGCCACCTATCTTCTGCTGTAACCACTGTGTCACATTGTGCAGCATTAAAGTTATATTTACCATTCACTGAGTTCCAGGCACTGGGCAAGGTGCCACTCCACAATCATGGGGAAACTCCACAATCTCTTTTCTCCTCTGATGTACCCAAGCTAAAGAGTATTTTCTGGAAGAGTTAAGATACTAGGTCAATTTTTTTCTACCATATATTCATACTACCCAATCTGAGCTGGGCTCTTAAATTTATTCAGAACTTCACTCCTTTATCCCTATGTATAAATACCTGTTCAGCCTCTACCATATGCCAAGCCTGATTCTAGGCACTGGAAATATGATGAATAAATGAATCAGACAAAATCCACACCATCATGAGGCTTACAATTTATGAGAAAGACAAATTAAAAGCATATAATATAATATTAAGTAATGATAAATGTTATGAAGCAGAGATCCATGCAAATTGTTTCCCTAACACATAAAAAGAATTCCTTTTTACTTTTCTCATATCTTCAATCCTATATATAGTCCCCTAAATCTCTGTAGATTAACCCTTCCTTCCATTTTACAGATAAGGTACAGGATGGTCACCATTTATACTCTTGGCTCCTCTACAGCTCAAAATATCTCTGTACCTTCACCCACTGTACCAGGGATAATGCTGTCAAAGTAAACTCAACTCAAGCTGGTTTATACAGTAAAAGAAATTCATTGGCTCACATAACTGAAAATTCTAGAAGTAATCAGGCTTTGGGCACATGGCAAAGATCCAGTTGTTCTGATTTTCTCTATTCTGCCCTTTTCCATGTTTAAGCTTCATCCTCAAGCTGTGCTGCCTTCCCTCAACTGAAAGAGAGCTGCAAGGAGCATGCTTCGTCATTCATATACTGGGAGTTAGAAATGAGTCACTTTTACAGCATCATAAAAAATCCAAAAAATCCTAAACTCTGGCTAAACCATCATGGTAACAATTACCAGGAAATGCCTTGGGGAAGACTGGATTAAGTCTGAGTTTATCAGTGGAGCAAAGCAGATGGGGTTACACTAACTGGCTTAGGACAATAAGAAACAAATTCAAAGCTGGGGTCAGTTCCACTAACCTGCATGGCTAGGCCATGGTGGCATGAATAATGAGACCACCACAATGTTCCTTAACTTATTCTTTCCTCCATAGCATGTTTCTGAAAGCAGTATCCTTCCTCTCAGCTAAGACAATTTGAATTTTGGAATGACCATTGTTCTAAAAAACTATACAAAATAAATCTGAAATTAAGATAGACAAGAGTAATTCAAATAAATATTTAAATTCCTGCTATATTGCATTGTGCTACATGATTGTGTAGCCAAATTACTTTTCTACTGCCTGTTTTGATTAATTGATGAGTAATATACAATTTTATCAGGTGCATTTATTTTGTATGCATCTCTTAATCATCTGTATTCAATGACTGTTGCAGTAACAGTAACTCAAGAAAGGCAAAGTAACTAAGGGATTAGACCACTTAGGTCACCTGACCAGGAAAAATACCCAGACTAGCTAAAGTTTCAACAAAGGTAAGGGAAATTTAAACTGGATAGTAGAGGAGAGAAATTATGACTGTCAGTTATGTCATTGAGAATAGTTTCAGTAGCAAGGACTATATAGTTTATTTCACTAATCATCTTGACTCAAGATTTTTAGATGATGGCAAGTGGCCATTGCTTTGAAGAAGTCACTAAACTGAAACTGTATCTTCCCTTATAAAGGATAAATAAAACTTCATGCTTTCCCAAAAATGGAGACCCTATATTATAATGTGGGAGCTAAATATCATGGGAGAGTACATGTAGATCTATATCAGATACAATTTATATACAATCTCAGATAAGTCCAGCCCCCAGAACTTGAGATGCTTGCTCAGTTAGGTTTCTTGTACTTTCAGCAAGCTCTATTATTAAAAATAAACAAGGAATATGAAATTTTTATTAGTTGCCCCATTTAATAGACATTTAGCATCTATCTTTCACATGACATAACAATAAAGGAATCAGAACATAATAGCTACTTATTTAGACTTAACTCTAATACTATGATGCACACAATTCAATCATTCTTCATTATTATGAAGACATTTTAGGATATTATACTAACTCTGATTACCATCTATGAACATCTATAAACAATAAACATCATCTATCAAGGTCTTGGCTGCCCATTCTACACCACAGCATAGCACTACACCACAGCTTAGCACCAGCTCTGAGGCAGACAGGTCCTGGGAAAAGTCTGCCACAGAGGCATCACAGATCTCAGGCAGAAGCACAGCCACCTCAATTCCTGCAGCCACAATGCCCCGAGCCCCAGCCTACTCCACACCACAGTCTTGCACTAGATATGGGATGAACACAACAGAGAATGACATGTGACCATGGGCTGCTCCTGAGCAGAAGCATGGATGCCTACACAGCTGGCAAATAGATCTGCCGTCATCACAGAGGATTCACTACACAGGCAGCATGTAAGTCTCATCAAACAGAGCCTGATCAAACCCAAGCCTCAGGGCTTCCACTCCAATGACTGGGGAGCAGACTCCACCTCCAACAGGGCAGTAACAACCAGGGAGCAAAGAGAAAGCCCCACCTCACATCCACCACAGACTCTAGACACTGCAACACCAACCACACCCCCTATCAAGGGGACAACAGCCAGCACACTCTGACTAAAGATGTGGTTTGCACCCATACCAAACCAGCCCTTGCACTAAAAACACTGGACACAGCCTGTGTAGGGATGCTCCCACATAAACACACCCCTTCAAGAACACAGCATATAACTGTTTCCCCTAAATTCGTAGAGATAGAGAAAGATAAGTAAAATGAAAATGTAGAGGAACTACTCCCAATTAAGAGAACAAGAGAAATACCCTGAAAGAACAAATGATAAAACAGACCTCAGCAGTCTACTAGACCCTGAGTTTAAAAAGGAGGTAATAAAAATGCTACAGAAATTAAGAAAGGTTATTGATAGAAATGCAATCACTGTAACAAGGAACTAGAAACTATAAAGATGAACTAATCAAAATTAGACAATCCAATTGCCAAGATAAAAACCAATCTAAAAGCAATGAATAGCAGACTAAATGACAGAGAAGAACAAATAAGTAACCTGGAATATAAAATAATGGAAATCACCCAATCAGAACAGCAGACTGAAAGACAGATGAAAAAAATGAAAGCAACTTTAAAAATCTATGGTATAATATAAAGCATGGCAACCTACGCATAATAGGGGCTCCAGAAGGAGAAGAGAGAGAGAAGGGGATCTAAATGTATTTGATGAACTTATGGCTGAAAACTTTCCAAACCTAAAGAAGGAAACAGATATCCAGGAGAAGAGAGAGAGAAGGGGATCTAAATGTATTTGATGAACTTATGGCTGAAAACTTTCCAAACCTAAAGAAGGAAACAGATATCCAAGCACAGAGGATCTCAAACAAAATGAACCCAAACAGACCCACACCAAGACATACCATATAAAATGCCAAAAGACAGAGGATTCTAAAGGCAGCAAGAGAAAAACAAAGAGCCAGTTACAAGGGAAAAACCCTCCATAAGGCTATCAGCTGATTTCGCTGCAGAAACTTTGCAGGTCAGATATGTTCAAAGTCCTGAAAGGGAAAAACCTGCAAACTAGGATACTCTACCCCGAAAGATTATCATTTAGATTAAAAGGAGAGATAACAAATTTCTCAGACAAACACTAAAAGAATTCAGCAATATTAAACCTATCCTAAAAGAAATATTGAAGAGTTTTCTCTAAATAGAAAAGAAGCAAGAATCTATAGGAAAGGGAAAATCACAATAAGGCAGGCAAATATGTAAAAGGATTGAAGCACTTAAATAAGTCAGTACATAGATTAAAAAATAATTAAAATATTTTAAAAGTGATTATAACTACAACAAACAGCAAAAGGATAAGCATTAAGAAGTAAAATAGGACATCAAAATCACAAAATGTAAGGGAGGGGAGTACAAAAATGTAGATCTTTTAGAATGTATTTAACTTGTATGACTATCAGTTTAAAGCAAGTAGATACAGTTATGGGTCAACATACTTGAAATCCAGAGCAATCACTAAGCAAAACCTTACAAAAGATTCACAAAAACCAAAAGAAAGTAACTCATGAGTACTACAAACCACAAAAGGAAAAACAAAAAGAAGAAATGAACAAAGAAAAACTACAAAAACAACTAGAAAACAAGGAATAAAATGGCAATATCAATAATTACTTTAAATTCAATGGACTAAATGCCCCAATCAAAACACATAGAGTGGCAGATTGGATTAAAAAAACCCAAGAACCTACAATATGTTGCCTACAATTAACTCACTTCAGGGTGAAAGACACACACACACACACATGCACACAAAGTAAGGTGATGAAAAAAAGATATTTCCTACAAATGGAAACAACAAGATAGCAGGCATAGCAATACTCATATCAAACAAAACAGACTTTTAAAACAAAGGCTATAACAAGTGACAAAGAAGAGCATTACATAATGAAAAAGGGATCAATACAAGAAGACAATATTACACTCATTAACATATATGTAACCAATACAGAAACACCTAAATATATAAAGCAAACATTAACAGACATAAAGGGAGAAACTGACAATAATACAACAATAGTAGGAGACTTTAAAACCCCACTCATATCAATGGACAGAAAATCAACAAGGCAACAGAGGTCCTAAATGAACAATGAACAATAGAACAGCTGGACTTAATTAGCATCCGCAGTACACTGCATCCAAAAAACCCAGAATACATTCCTTTCAAGGGTGCAGAGAACATTCTCTAGGGTAGACCATGTACTAGGACACAAAACAAGCCTCAACAAATTTAAGAGGACAGAATTATTTCAAGTATCTTCTCTGAACACAACAGTATGAAACTAGATATCAACCATAGAAAGAAAAACAGGGAAAGAATGAACACACGCAGACTAAACATGCAACTAAAAAACCAATGAGTCAACAATGAAATCAAAGAAGAAATCAGAAAATACCTCAAGACAAACAATAATGAAAACACAACCTTACAAAATCTACAGGATGCAGCAGAAGCAGTTCTCACATGAAGTACACAGAGATACAGGCCTTCCTCAAGAAACAAGAAAAATCTCAAATAAACAACCTAAACTACCACCTAAAAGAACTAGAAAAAGAAGAACAAACAAAACCCAAAGTCAGCAGATGGAAGGAAATAATACAGAGAGGAAATAAAAAAATGGAGATCAAAAAAACAACAGAAAACCTCAATAAAACCAAGAGCTGGTTTTTTGAAAAGATAAATAAAATTGGCAAACTTCTAGTTAGGCTCACTAAGAAAAGAGAGAGGATCCAAATAAACAAAATAAGAAATGAAAGATAAGAAATAACAATTGATACCATAGAAATACAAAAAATCATAAGAGAATTATATGAACAGTTACATGCCAACAAATTGGACAACTAAAAGAAATGGACAAGTTTCTAGAAACATACAGCCTGACAAAACTGAGTCAAGAAGAAATAAATAACTTGAACAGGCTGATCACTAGAAATGAAACACAATCTGTAACAAATAAACTCCCTGCAAACAAAGTCCATGACTGGATGGCTTCACTGGCCAATTCTACCAAACATACAAAGAAGGACTTATACCTATCTTGCTCAGACTATTCAAAAAAACTGAAGAGAAGGGAACACTCCCAAATTCATTCTATGAAGCCACCATCACCCTGATACCAAAACCAGAAAAAGACACTACAAAAAAAAGAAAATGACAGTCCAATATCTTTGATGAATATAGATGCAAAAATCCTCATCAAAATATTGGCAAACCAAATCCAAGAATATATAAAAAGGGTCATACACCATGCTCAAGGTGGATTAAGTCCAGGGTCACAAGAATGGTTCAACATACACAAATCAATCTGATACTCCACATCAATAAAAGACAAAATTCACATGGTCATCTTAATAGACACAGAAAAAGCATTCAACAAAATTCAACATCCATTCATGATAAAAACGCTCACCAAAGTGGCTATAGAGGGAATATATCTCAACATAATAAAAAGCTATTTATGACAAACCCACAGCCAACATAATACTCCTTGGTGCAAAACTGAAAGCCTTATTGCTAAATTCAGAAACAGACAAGGATGCCCACTCTCACAGTTTCTATTCAATATAGTGCTGGAATTCCTAGTCACAACAATCAAACAAGAAAAAGAAATAAAAGGGATCCAACTTGGAAGGGAAGAGGTAACACTGTCACTATTTGCAGACAACATGATACTCTATAGAGAACCCTAAAATCTCCATACAAAAACTATTAGAACTAATAAGTGAATTCAGCAAGGTAGCAGGATACAAGATTGATATAGTGAAATCTGTTGCATTTCTTTACACTTATATAATGAAATATCAGAAAAAGTAAAAAAAATAAAAATCCAGTTTAAAATCACTTCAAAAAATAACAAAATACCTAAGAATAAACATAACCAAGGAGATTATGGACCTATACACTGAAAACTATAAAACACTGATAAGGGAAATTGAAGATAGGGTTCAAAGAAA
Organism: Stenella coeruleoalba; assembly: GCF_951394435.1. Taxonomy (NCBI): domain Eukaryota; kingdom Metazoa; phylum Chordata; class Mammalia; order Artiodactyla; family Delphinidae; genus Stenella; species Stenella coeruleoalba. Next base: position 14,574,398 of record NC_137149.1, on the reverse strand, counting down.
TGAAAAGATATCCCATGCTCCTGAATTGGAAGAACTGATTTTGTTAAAATGGCCATAGTACCCAAAGCAATCTACAGATATAATGCGATCCCTATCAAATTACCCATGACACTTCTCACAGAACTAGAAAAAATAATCCTAAAATTTATATGGAACCACAAAAAAGCCAAAATTGCCACAACAATCCCGAGGAAAAAGAACAGAGCTGCAGGCATAACCCTTCCAGATTTCAGATGATACTACAAAGATACAGTAATCAAAACAGCACAAAAACAGACACAGATCAATGGAACAGAATAGAGAGCCCAAAAATAAATCCATGCACCTATGGTCAATTAATTTATGACAAAGGAGGCAATACAATGGAGAAAAGAGAGTCTCTTCAGCAAATGGTGCTGGGAAAGCTGGACAGCTACATGTAAATCAACGAAATTAGAACACTCCATCACACCATATACAAAAATAAACTCAAAATGGTTTAAAGACCTAAATATAAGATATGACACCATAAAACTCCTAGAAAAGAACACAGGCAAAACATTCTCTGACATAAGTTGTAGCAATATTTTCTTAGGTAAGACTCCCAAGGCAAAAGAAATAAAAGCAAAAAATAAACAAATGGGACCTAATCAAACTTAAAAGCTTTTGTACAGCAAAGGAAACCATCAACAAAATGAAAAGATAACCTATGAAATGGGAGAAAATGTTTACAAATGATACAACCTACAAGGGGTTAATATCCAAAATATACAAACAGCTCATACAACTCAATATCAAAAAAACAAACAATCCAATCAAAAATTGGGCATAAGACCAAAATAAACATTTTTTCCAAAGAAGACATACAGATGGCCAACAGGCAAATGAAAAGATGCTCAACATCGCTACTTAATTAGAGAAATGCAAATCAAAACCACAATGAGGTATCACCTCATATAGGTCAAAATAGCTATCATCAAAAAGCCTACAAATAACAAATACTGGAGAGGGTGTGGAAAAAAGGGAACCCTCACACACTGTTAGTGGGAATGTAAACTGGTGCAGCTACTATGGACAAGAGTATGGAGGTTCTTTAAAGAACTAAGAATGGGGGCTTCCCTGGTGGCGCAGTGGCTGAGGGTCCGCCTGCCGATGCAGGGGACACAAGTTCGTGCCCCGGTCCAGGAAGATCCCACATGCAGCGGAGCGGCTGGGCCCGTGAGCCATGGCCACTGAGCCTGCGCGTCCGGAGCCTGTGCTCTGCAACGGGAGAGGCCACAACAGTGAGAGGCCCGCGGACTGCAAAAGAAAAAAAGTACTAAGATAGAGCTACCATATGCTCCAGTGATCCCACCACTGGGTATATATCTCAAAAAGATGAAAACCCTAATTCGAAAAAGATACATGCACTCCAACGTTCATAGAAGCACTATTTACAACAGCCAAGACATAGAAACAACCCAAGTGCCCAACAACAGACAACTGGCTTAAGAAGATATGTGTATGTGTATATATATATATATATATATATATATATATATATATATACACACACACACACACACACACACACACACACACACACACACAATGGAATTTTACTCAGCCATAAGAATGAATCAAATATTGCCATTTGCAGAAACATGGATGGACCTAGAGAATACTATGTGAAATACGTCGGACAGAGAAAGATAAATACTATATGATATCATTTACATATGGAATCTAAAAATACAAATTAATCTATATACAGAACACAGACAGACTTACAGACAAAACAAACTTATGGTTACCAAAGGGGAGAGGGAGGGGAGGAGGGACAAATTAGGAGTATGGGATTAACAGATGCAAACTGCTGTACAAAAATAGATAGGCAACAAGGATTTACTGTACAGCACAGGGAATTGTATTCAATAACCTATTATAATAACCTACAATGGAATATAATCTGAAAAAATATATATAACTGAATCACTTTGCTGTACACCTGAAACTAATATAATATTATAGATGAGCTATACTTCAATTTTTTAAAAGAGAGTAGCCCTTTCCAAACTATAATAAATTGAAATCTTTCTGCCTGCCAGCTTCTGTATACTATGATTATCAATATCTGATAATTATTTTAATCAGGAAATAGTCTCCCAGACCATCCTTACAGTCTCTTTTATGGACTTCCTAAGGCTACTCCCCAGCAAGAAGCCCAAGGCCCATCATTTGGCCCATAATCTCCTCTCTGTTCCAAATCAACCACAATTCTCATTGCAGGGTAAAGTGAACCCAGACTCCTGAGGAAGACAAATTGAAACTGGCAGGCAGTAGAATCTAGAACTGCTATCAAGATAGAAGCAATGATAAATTTCTCAAAGGTAGCTTTAAATGTCTACCCTTTAAACAGATACAGATAAAACAATCTTACGGATATCAGAGGGAAATGGGGGAGAGATTGGGAGATAGGGATTGACGTATACACACTACTATATATAAAATAGATAATTAATAAGGACCTACTGTATAGCACAGGGACCTCTATTCAATACTCTGTAATGACCTATATGGGGAAAGAATCTAAAAAAGACTGGATATATGTATATGTATAACTGATTCACTTTGCTGTACACCTGAAACTAACACAACATTGTAAATCGACTATACTCCAATAAAAACTTTTAAAAATAAATTTTTTTAATGTCTACCCTTTAAATTAATACAAATATCACAGTAAAAGCTTGCTTTGGGAGGGACTGGCCAAGGCAAAATTTTAGAACTGGGGTTTTTTTCTCGAGCACCCAACCCTCCTCTGTGGAACCTTTCCAGAAAGGCCACAGCACCTCATGCAAAGCAATCGTTGCGTTTACATTTCTCCTTCCATCTTACTAACAAAATTCATAGGAGAGGATCTCTTGACTCTCATTTAAAACTTAGACTAAATGTGTCACTATTACCTTTATTATGTGAATTTTCTTTTCATATAGAATACAAATGTGTAAAGTTAAAAGCTTTTTTCCTATTAGACATATTAAAAGTATCCAGAACTAAGTTAGGGAAGTACAGTGGTCATATGTTGCTGTTCCCTGCACGATACTCAGACTCTGCCATGGGATGCTACCTTTACCCATGAACAAAGTTATGGCAGGACTAACACAATCACTATGGCTCCCCTAGATTTGAAGTCTAGAACAGTGTCTGAAAGACTGACAATTTTTGGTTTCCATCCCAACAGTGAGAGAAGCACCCTGAAATGGATGTGCTTCATTTCTTGCCCTAGATCTCCAAGGTTTCTCTGGTTCCTGTGCTTTCGTGGTTCCTGTCCTTCAATTCTGAATCCATAGTTGTCCAATAAATTTCATTTTTTACTGTTTGCCAGAGACTCTTTCTATTGCAACTAAAGAAGTTAAACTTAAAGAAGTAGAAAATATGGATGCAAATTTGTCCTTACTGATTGTCTAAAATTACTCTATGTGAGCAACGGCCTGTGCCATCTTTACAGCAGGCTGCCACTACTTCAAATTTTGGAAAAAGAACAGGCATGAATCCTGTATTTCATTTCCAGTTAAAATTCTCCCTTACACATAGCCTGAATTCTCCCTGGTGTTCATTTATTTCCAGCCTCTGACCTTAGCAAGATCGACACTGAGCTACATGAAATTAATCAGATTTTTTTTTCATTTTAACTGAAATGAGAATTAGTTAGGAAAATCACTTACTCTTTATGATAATATCCCAAATGTGTAACAGCAATATTAATAAAATACTCTAAGAGGACTAGTGAGCAAAAGAGGTAAAACAGAAATCAAAACTGTCATAAGAAAAAGGCTGAAGGAAATTTGTTTGTTTTAAGCAAAAGAAAATTTAAGAATGCTTGACGGTTATCTTCAAATATGTAAATAACTATCACAGAGAAAGGTCAAAACTCAGAGTAAAAGGTAAATGCTACGGGGTGAATATTTAATTCAATGTGAGAACTGCCTTTCAACCACACTTTCCCAAAAAGGGAACTAGCCACAGGATTAGACAGAAAGTATCCCACCTCTGGAAATGTTTAAGAAGAGGCATAAACAGCATTTGTATGGAAAGCTAGATAATTCAACCCTCAGATTCTATATTTCTTTTTTTCCCTCAGATTCTATATTTCTATGTACTTCAAACTAAAATTTCAATTACTCTATTTTATATTCACGGAATACTGCTACCTAATATCTACTACAACTGAAATATTTTTCATGCAGAGGGTAATTATGTACAAAAAGAAACAAAGGAACTCCTGAAATTTACCCACAAACTGTACAGTTTGCCTTTTTGATTTCCTTTTTAGAACTGTACTCCTTGGATTCATACCTCATATGATAAATAAAAATAATTTTTTCATGTATAATTTACAAAATAAGTCACCATTTTCAGAGAAAAAAGCCACTTAGGACAAACCAATAGCAGATGTACTTATATTGAGGGTTGAGAAACCCAAGATGGCCTCATCTCAGAGAAACAAGAACAGTTTACTGGCTAAAGTTTTCATATTAACCTGAAGAAAATTTTTCATCTATCATTTCCATTTTGGAAAATTTTAGTTAGTTATGCATTTATAGTATTTAAGAAGGGTGGCAGGCACATGCTTTACACAAGTTTTCTAAGAAGCTTCCAGATCAGTGGCTGATGAAATAGTAAGTCTCTGCATTCCATGGATAGTACAAGCAGAGTAAAAAAATTGTTTTATAACAACAGTTTAACTTGTTACAGTGTTGCAATATTTCTCTATCCATATTACAAAATGCCTCCTGATGTAACTTATGTATAGAACCAATGCTAACTCTATAGAACACATTATTATAACAAAGGAGACATGGATTGGCAACTACAAGCAGCCACACTTAACATGCCAGTCCTAAGCTAACCATTCTTTTTCCTTGCCTCTTCCTACCAAATTTAATATTTTCATAACTAAAAATATCCCTCAAAATCAACTAACCATTAAGAAAGAAACGTTAGCATTGTACCTACACATATATAAAATGTATCTCTTATCATATACATGGATTACCAAACTTTACAAAGGAATAGATTAAAATAAACTCATTACAAATATGAAAGAAAAATTTGCCTCCATGTTTTCTCCAAAAAGGGTCATATACACAATTGACTTAGGGAATTTAACTCATTAGCTTTAACAATTAGAAATTAATTCACCTGGGGAGCTGAAGGTAGTCTGAATGCATGAATGTTATGCATCCTATCTTACATCAAGGAAATTCAGATTCAATATTCAATATTCCAGCATGGACCAACAAGCCATTTAACTATGATTTATATAATTAAACATAGAGACCAACATACAGATATCATTCCTCTCCTTTGTCTTTATTGTAGTATTTTTGTTATCTGGTAACTTGAAACTATATAAAACGTATGTTTACTAAGAAATCCTTCACTCATTTAAGTTTTTTTTTGATGTCTGTTGTTATGTTGTCTACATATCTTAAAACAATTATTTTCAAATAACCAGACAAAGAAAAGAATGACAGGCTTCAAGATGGCCGAAGAGTAAAACGTGGAGATCACCTTCCTCCCTACAAATACATCAGAAATACATCTACATGTGGAACAACTCCTTCAGAACACCTACTGAACACTGGCAGAAGACCTCAGACCTCCCAAAAGGCAAGAAACTCCCCACATACCTGGGTAGGGCAAAAGAAAAAAGAAAAAACAGAGACAAAGAATAGGGACGGGACCTGCACCAGTAGGAGAGAGCTGTGAAGGAGGAAAGGTTTCCACACACTAGAAGCCCCTTCGAGGGCAGAGACTGCAGGTGGCGGTGGGGGAAGCTTCAGAGCCGTGGAGGAGAGCGCAGCAACAGGGGTGCGGAGGGCAAAGCGGAGAGATTCCCCACACAGAGGATCAGTGCCGACCAGCACTCACCAGCCCGAGAGGCTTGTCTGCTCACCCGCCAGGGCGGGCGGGGTCTGGGAGCTGAGGCTCGGGCTTCGGAGGTCGGATCCCAGGGAGAGGACTGCGGTTGGCTGCGTGAACACAGCCTAAAGGGGGCTAGTGCGCCACGGCTACCGGGAGGGAGTCCAGGAAAAAGCCTGGAGCTGCCAAAGAGGCAAGAGACTTTTTCTTGCCTCTTTGTTTCCTGGTGCGTGAGGAGAGGGGATTAAGAGCGCTGCTAAAAGGAGCTCCAGAGATGGGCGCGAGCCGCAGCTAACAGCGTGGACCCCAGAGACGGGCATGAGATGCTAAGGCTGCTGCAGCCACCAAAAAGCCTGTGTGCAATCACAGGTCACTCTCCACACCTCCCTCCTGGGAGCCTGTGCAGCCCGCCACTGCCAGGGTCCCGTGATCCAGGGACAACCTCCCCGGAAGAACGCATGGCACACCTCAGACTGGTGCAACGTCACACCGGCCTCTGCCGCTGCAGGCTCACCCCGTATCCATACCCCTCCCTCCCCCCGTATCCATACCCCTCCCTCCCCCCGTATCCATACCCCTCCCTCCCCCCGGCCTGAGTAAGGCAGAGCCCACTAATCACCTGCTACTTTAACCAGCTCCTGTCTGAGAGAAAAACAGACGCCCTCAGGCGACCTACACGCAGAGGCGGAGCCAAATCCAAAACTGAATCCCAGGAGCTGTGTGAACGAAGAAGAGAACGAGAAACCTCTCCCAGCAGCCTCAGGAGCAGCGGATTAAATCCCCACAATCAACCTGATGAACCCTGCATCTGTGGAATAAATGAACAGACAACGAATCATCCCAAATTGAGAAGATGGACTTTGGCACCAACGATACATACTTTTTTTCCCCTTTTCTCTTTTTGTGCGTGTGTATCTGTATGCTTCTGTGTGAGATTTTGTCTGTATAGCTTTGCTTTTAACATTTGTCCTAGGGTTCTGCCTGTCCAGTTTTCTTTTATTTTCGTTTTTCCTTTTTTTTAGTATAGTTTTGAGCACTTCTTATCATTGGTGGATTTCGTTTTTGGTTTGCTTGCTCTCTTCTTTCTTTTTTCTTTTATTACTTTTTAAATTTTTTTAATATTTATTTTATTTAATCCCTCCCTCCCTCCCTCTCTTTCTCTCTTTCTCTTTCTCTCTTTCTTTCTTCTCCCTTTTATTCTCAGCAGTGTGGAAAACAGGCTCTTGGTCCTCCAGCCAGGCATCAGGGCTGTGCCTCTGAGGTGGGAGAGCCAAGTTCAGTACACTGTTCCAAAACAGACCTCACAGCTCCACATAACATCAAACAGCAAAAATCTCCCAGAGATCTCCATTTCCACGCCAAGACTCAGCTCCACTCAACAACCAAAAAGCTACAGTGCTGGACAACCTATGCCAAACAACTAGCAATGCTGGAACACAACACATTAGCAGAGATGCTGCCTAAAATCATAATAAGGTCACAGACACCCCAAAACACAACACCAGACGTGGACCTGCCCACAAGAAAGACAAGATCCAGCCTCATCCATCAGAACACAGTCACTAGTCCCCTCCATGAGGAAGCCTACACAACCCACTGAAACAACCTTAGCCACTTGGGGCAGACACCAAAAACAATGGGAAATACAAACCTGCAGCCTGCGAAAAGGAGACACCAAACACAGTAAGTTAAGCAAAATGAGAAGACAGAGAAACACCCAGAACATGAAGGAGCAAGGTAAAAACCCACCACACCTAAAAAATGCAGAGGAAATACGCAGTCTACCTGAAAAAGAATTCAGAATAATGATAGTAAAGGTGATCCAAAATCTTGGAAATAGAATGGAGAAAATACAAGAAACATTTAACAAGGACCTAGAAGAACTAAAGCGCAAACAAACAATGATGAACAACACAATAAATGAAATTAAACATTCTCTAGAAGGGATCAATAGCAGAATAACTGAGGTAGAAGAACGGATAAGTAACCTGGAAGCTAAAATAGTGGAATTAACTACTGAAGACCAGAATAAAGAAAAAAGAATGAAAAGAACTGAGGGCAGTCTCAGAGACTTCTGGGACAACATTAAATGCACCAACATTCAAATTATAGGGGTCCCAAAAGAAGAAGAGAAAAAGAAAGGGACTGAGAAAGTATTTCAAGAGATTATACTTGAAAACTTCCCTAACATGGGAAAGGAAATAGTTAATCAAGTCCACGAAGCACAGAGAGTCCCATAAAGGATAAATCCAAGGAGAAACACGCCAAGACACACATTAATCAAACTATCAAAAATTAAATACAAAGAAAAAATCTTAACAGCAGCAAGGGAAAAACAACAAATAACATACTAAGGGAATCCCCATAAGGTTAACAGCTGATCTTTCAGCAGAAACTCTGCAAGCCAGAAGGGACTGGCAGGACATATTTAAAGTGATGAAACGGGAAAACATACAACGAAGATAATGCTACCCATCAAGGATCTCATTCACATTTGATGGAGAAATTAAAACCTTTACACACAAGCAAAAGCTAAGAGTATTCAGCACAACCAAACCAGCTTTACAACAAATGCTAAAGAAACTTCTCTAGGCAGGAAACAAAAGAGAAGGAAAAGACCTACAATAAAACACCCCAAACAATTAAGAAAATGGTAATAGGAACATATATATTGATAATTACCTTAAAAGTAAATGGATTAAATGCTCCAACCAATAGACATAGACTAGCTGAATAGAAACAAAAACAAGACCCATATATATGCTGTCTAGAAGAGACCCACTTCAGACCTAGGGACACATACAGATTGAAAGTGAGAAGAGGCAAAAAGATATTCCATGCAAACGGAAATCAAAAGAAAGCTGGAGTAGCAATTCTCATATCAGACAAAGTAGACTTTAAAACAAAGCTACTACAAGAGACAAAGGGGGACACCACATAATGATCAAGGGATCAATCCAAGAAGATATAACATTGTAAATATTTCTGCACCCAACATAGGAGCACCTCAATACATAAGGCAAATACTAACAGCCATAAAAGGGGAAATTGACAGTAACACAATCATAGTAGGGGACTTTAACACCCCACTTTCACCAATGGACACATCAACCAAAATGAAAGTAAATAAGGAAACACAAGCTTTAAACGATACATTAAACAAGATGGAATTAATTGATATTTATAGGACATTCCATCCAAAAACAACAGAATACACTTTCTTCTCAAGTGCTCATGGATCATTCTCCAGGATAGCTCATATCTTGGGTCACAAATCAAGCCTTGGTAAATTTAAGAAAATTGAAATCATATCTACTATCTTTTCCTACCACAACATTATGAGACCAGATATCAATTACAGGAAAAAATCTGAAAAAAAAAGAAACACATGGAGGCTAAACAATACACTACTTAATAACCAAGAAATCATTGAAGAAATCAAAGAGGATTCAAAAAATACCTAGAAACAAATGACAATAAAAACACGATGACCCAAAACCTATGGGATGCAGCAAAAGCAGTTCTAAGAGGGAAGTTTATAGCAATACAATCCTACCTTAAGAAACAAGAAACATCTCAAATACATTTACACCTAAAGCAATTAAAGAAGAAGAAAAAACCTCAAAAGTTAGCAGAAGGAAAGAAATCATAAAGATCAGATCAGAAATAAATGAAAAAGAAATGAAGGAAACAATAGCAAAGATCAATAAAACTAAAAGCTGGTTCTTTGAGAAGATAAACTAAATTGAAAAACCATTAGCCAGACTCATCAAGAAAAAAAGGGAGAAGACTCAAATCAGTAGAATTAGAAATGATAAAGGAGAAGTAACAACTGACACTGCAGAAATACAAAGGATCATGAGAGATTACTACAGTCAACTATATGCCAATAAAATGTACAACCTGGAAGAAGTGGACAAATACTTAGAAAGGTATAACCTTCTAAGACTGAACCAGGAAGAAATAGAAAATATGAACAGACCAACCACAAGTAATGAAATTGAAACTGTGATTAAAAATCTTCCAATAAACAAAAGCCCAGGACCAGATGGCTTCACAGGCGAATTCTATCGAACATTTAGAGAAGAGTTAACACCTATCCTTCTCAAACTCTTCCAAAATATAGCAGAGGGAGGAACACTCCCAAACTCATTCTACAAGGCCAACATAACCCTGATACCAAAACCAGACAAAGAAGTCACAAAGAAAGAAAACTACAGGCCAATATCACTGATGAACATAGATGCAAAAATCCTCAACAAAACACTAACCAACAGAATCCAACAGCACATTAAAAGGATCATACACCATGATCAAGCAGGGTTTATCCCAGGAATGCAAGGCTACTTCAATATACGCGAATCAATCAATGTGATACACCATATTAACAAAATGAAGGAGAAAAACCATATGATCGTTTCAATAGATGCAGAGAAAGCTTTCAACAAAATTCAACACCCACTTATGATAAAAACTCTCCAGAAAGTAGGCATACAGGGAATTTACCTCAACATAATAAAGGCCATATATGACAAACCCACAGCCAACATCGTCCTCAATGGTGAAAAACTGAAACCATTTCCACTAAGATCAGGAACAAGACAAGACTGCCCATTCTCACAACTATTATTCAACCTAGGTTTGGAATTTTTAGCCACAGCAATCAGAGAAGAAAAAGAAATAAAAGGAATCCAAATCGGAAGCTGTCACTGTTTGCAGATGACATGATACTACACATAGAGAATCCTAAAGCTGCTACCAGAAAACTAGGAGAGCTTATCAATGAATTTAGTAAAGTAGTAGGGTACAAAATTAATGCACAGAAATCTCTTGCATTCCTATTCACTTATGATGAAAAATCTGAAAGAGAAATTAAGAAAACACTCCCATTTACCATGGCAACAAAAAGGATAAAATACCTAGGAATTAACCTACCTAAGGAGACAAAAGACCTGTATGCAGAAAAGTATAAGACACTGATGAAAGAAATTAAAGATGATACAAATAGATGGAGAGATATACCATGTTCTTGGATTGGAAGAATCAACATTCTGAAAATGAGTAGACTACCCAAAGCAATCTACGGATACAATGCAATCCCTATCAAACTACCACAGGCATTTTTCACAGAACTGGAACAAAAAATTGCACAATTTGTATGGAAACACAAAAGACCCCGAATAGCCAAAGCAAACTTGAGAAAGAAAAACGGAGCTAGAGGAATTAGGCTCCCTGACTTCAGACTATACTACAAAGCTACAGTAATCAAGACAGTATGGTACTGGCACAAAAACAGAAATATAGATCAATGGAACAGAATAGAAAGCGCAAAGATAAACCCATGCACATATGGTCACCTTATCTTTGATAAAGGATGCAAGAATATTCAATGGAGAAAAGACAGCCTCTTCAATAAGTGGTGCTGGGAAAACTGGACAGCTACATGTAAAAGAATGAAATTAGAACACTTCCTAACACCATACACAAAAATAAACTCAAAATGGATTAAAAACCTATATGTAAGGCCAGACACTATCAAACTATTAGAGGAAAACATAGGCAGAGCACTCTATGACATAAATCACAGCAAGTTCCTTTTTGACCCACCTCCTAGAGAAATGGAAATAAAAACAAAAATAAACAAATGGGACCTAATGAAACTTAAAAGCTTTTGCACAGCAAAGGAAACCATACACAGACGAAAAGACAAACTTCAAAATGGGAGAAAATATTTTTAAATGAAGCAACTGACAGAGGATTAATCTCCAAAACTTACAAGCAGTTCATGCAGGTCAATATCAAAAAAACAAACAACCGAATCCAAAAATGGGCAGAACACCTAAATAGACATTTCTCCAAAGAAGATATACAGATTGCCAACAAACACATGAAAGAATGCTCAACATCACTAATCATTAGAGAAATGGAAATCAAAACTACAATGAGATATCATCTCACACTGGTCAGAATGGCCATCATCAAAAAATCTAGAAACAATAAATGCTGGAGAGGGTGTGGAGAAAAGGGAACCCTCTTGCACTGTTGGTGGGAAGGTAAATTGATACGGCTACTATGGAGAACACCATGGAGGTTCCTTAAAAAACTAAAAATAGAACTATCATACGACCCAGCAATCCCACTACTGGGCATATACCCTGAGAAACCATAATTCAAAAAGAGTCATGTAGCACAATGTTCATTGAAGCTCTATTTACAATAGCCAGGACATGGAAGCAACCTAAGTGTCCACTGACAGATGAATAGATAAAGAAGATGTGGCACATATATATAATGGAATATTACTCAGCCATAAAACGGAATGAAATTGGGTCACTTGTAGAGATGTGGATGGACCTAGAGACTGTCATACAGGGTGAAGTAAGTCAGAAGGAGAAAAACAAATACCGTATGCAAACATATACATGGAATCTAAAAAAAAAAAAAAAAAATTGTCATGAAGTACCTAGGGGTAAGATGGGAATAAAGACGCAGACCTACCAGAGAATGGACTTGAGGACATGGGGAGGGGGAGGGGGTAAGCTGGGATAAAGTGAGAGAGTGGCATGGACATATATACCTTACCAAATGTAAAACAGATAGCTACTGGGAAGCAGCCACATAGCACAGGGAGATCAGCTCGGTGTTTTGTGACCACCTAGAGGGGTGGGATAGGGAGGGGGGGAGGGAGGGAGACACAAGCGAGAAGAGATATGGGGATATATGTATATGTATAGCTGATTCACTTTGTTATAAAGCAGAAACTAACACACCATTGTAAAGCAATTATACTCCAATAAAGATGTTAAAATATAAATAAATGAATGAAATAAAATTAAATTTAAAAAAAGAAAAGAATGACAAAGTTGGAAAGTCATTTTGCCTACTAAATGCTTCAGTACACATCACAATTGCTAAATTCTGTATAGACTAGAAGGAAAAGGAACTAGGTGTCTATTGCATTAGAAATAAATGACACAGACTTCTTCTCCTCTTCCAGATTTAAAATCCATAGTCCAGTCACAACACAGTCTTGAAGGAGACAAAATGTGAAGAAGAGATTGAGCCAGTCTTGGAACTCCAAGCAGGCACCTTGCAACCTGTTCTATATTGAAAATAAACAGCTAAGAACATCATGGGAGGGTTCCCTGCTGGACTGCTTCTGGAGTGCTGTATTTTGTTCTTAAATACTGTTTAGTATTTAAAAATAGTGTTATTTTCTTCTTAAATACTAAATAATATCCAAGAACATCAACAAACCAGAATATACCCAAAGTAAGTGGTTAGGTGGATACTCACCTGAACCTATGTCAAGAGGAACAATTGAAGGAAAAAAGACTGTTTAGTTTGGAGTAAGAAAAATTAACAGAACAATAAATAGCCATGAAGGCTTTTCATGGCCAAGAGTGTTTAGAATTTCGTGTATGTTAAGAAGTTACAGAGATAGAAGTTCAGCTCAAAAAGAGGAATAAAATGCAGAAATATTTGAAGATGAAACTGGCTACCACACAAGACTAGTAGATCTTCTACCACTGGAACTATTCTGGCATAGGCTGGATAATTACTTGGCAGAAATGTTATAGAAGGAATTCAAGCAATTGGTTGATGAATACCTGAACTATATGAGTTTCAAAGCACTTTTCCAATATTAAGGTTCTAAATTCTAAAATAGAAATGCTATACTCTCAGTGCTTTCACCATCTTCCTTCAAAGGGAATTCCACTGTTCCTCTGGAGTATCTATTGTAAGCCTGGTTGAAAAGAGGACTTAAAGCTGGTGAAAGGTCATAGAGATTTGAAAAATGACAGAGTGAAAGTGTTCCATAAACAACAGCATGCATGCATGCGCGTGCACATGCACACACACACACACACACACACACACACACACACACACAAATTCACTTCTAAGCCTAAACTGGAATTAACAAAAGCCTTGAATGGAAGCAGAGAATTAACATATTAAATCTCAAATGTAAATATTTTGTTTATAAAACACAAATGTGTGATTAGCTAACTTAAGGCAGCATTAAGGTAGACATCACTAGACAGATGACTAGATACAGAAGAGTGTTACTAAAGCAGACTTGGAGTATTTCCAAATTTCGTATCAAATGAGCCCTGGAAGTTTTCTGTATTGTTTGACTTTTTTTTTTTTTTTTCGGTACATGGGCCTCTCACTGTTGTGGCCTCTCCCGTTGTGGAGCACAGGCTCCGGACGCCCAGGCTCAGCGGCCATGGCTCACGGGCCCAGCCGCTCCGCGGCATGTGGGATCTTCCCGGACCGGGGCACGAATCTGTGTCCCCTGCATCGACAGGCAGACTTCCAACCACTGCGCCACCAGGGAAGCCCTGTCTGACTTTTTTTACAATGAAAATAAGTACCATAATAAAAACAATGATACTATTTTCACTGAAGAAACAAGTGGCAGTTTAAAAACATTCCTTCAAATTACTTGATACAGTCCCATCTAGAGGTGGGGTAAACGTCTCCTCTCCTCAAATCTGGGCTCTGCAACCGATAGACCAATAGAATACATCAGAAGTAATGCAGTGCCAGTTTCCACACCAGGCTTTAAAAACATCGGCAGCTTCCAATTCCTGACTCTTGGGACACTCTCTCTTGGAACTCAGCCACCATTCTGTGAGGAAGTTCAAGTACACAACAGAGAGGCCCAGGAACCAAGGTGCCTGGCCTTCAGCCCCAACTGAGCTCCCTGCCAGCTTCAGTCAAAGCCATGTAAGTGACTCATTTTGGAAATGATCCTCCAGCCTCCCAATCAGGCCACCCCAGCTGATACTTTGTGGAGCAAACATGACCCTTCTCCACTGACCCCTGCAAATTTGAAAGCTAAATGAATATAAGTTGTTTTCTAAGTTCCTAAGTTTGGGGGTGAGTTCCACAACAACAGATAACCAGAATCAAAACCAAAACTGGCACTGGTCATATGCATCTTACTTAGAGAGCATCTATTGCTCTCTAATACCTAGAATGCTATGTCCCAACTCTTCCTGTAACTTTGTCTATTGGATCCGTTTTCCTGGATATTACATATATAGAGTGTACTGCAGGGCATGTTTTTCAAAAAATCTAAATGAATTAATTATAATTTTATTTGAGAATTTTATAGCAATCTTTGAGATCATTACAGATTTGGGAAAATCAATCACAAAAGTAAATATGGGAATCATCATACCTGGCAGTATGGGAGTTAGGGGACAGAGAATATAAATACATACTCATATCAAAATCATCCAGAGTTCTCCTTACCCTATTCCAGAAGAATATTTTGAACTATAAGGGATTCTACATATCACTTAGTCCATGCCATGACATTTAATTTTATATTCATATAATAAATGAGCAGCAGAGACAGGTCTCAAATACACTTCCCTACATGTGTTTTCACAAAACACAGATGCCCTTGAAAAATCAAACTAAATAAAAATTAATACAGAGGCTATAGAGGTAAAATATATAAAAATTTATTTAGAGCTACAGTAGCAATTCTCAGTAATTTATAAATTTCCTATGGTTAGTTGCTCTTTGCTGAGCACTGTAAATAACAGGAGTAGAAGGTACATAGTCTCTGCTCCACAAATGTTCATACTGTAAATACACGTATCTTAAATCATTAGAGAACTATGACGGCAACAGGTGGAGAGGGGGGTGTCCAAAGTAAGGGAAGAGTTACAATGTTAGATTTGTCAAGAAGGTCTTCAGGCACATGTGCAATACATTAATGAGACCAAGCCATTAAAGCAAAGGGACTACAGGAGGAAGTAGGCAGAATCAATAATGGATATACATTTACTGGAGCTATTAAATAGAATATCCTTGCATGCCTTGTTGAAGTATTTAGATTTGCTCCAACCAACAAGGAGTCACTGCAGCAACTTAAAATTCTGCAGTCTCTTCCATCACTATCTCTTTATTTCATGAAAATATCATCCCTTGATAAATCCAAACTTATGAACATGCTGTTCCCTCTGTATGAAATAATCTTCCTCTTTTTTGCCCTGATAACTCCCATTCATCCTCCAAGATCCAGCGCAAAGGTATCTTCTATGTAAAGGCTTCCTTAACCCCAAGTCATATCCACCTATCTAGAAGTTCATTTTTACAACACTTTTACAGTATTTGCCACATTAAGCTATAACTCATTTGCTTAATACTCTCTTCTAACTCTCTGGTATATGAATTCTTTAAGATCATGTTCTCTTTCTTACCTCTACTGCAATGCCTGACATACAAGAGACATAGTAAAATTTATAATTAATATATGTCAAATTAAGAATCAAGTCTGTCTTATTTTCTTCCACGCTCATAGCTGATAGCCAAATTTTATACAACATGTAAAAGAAAACTAATAAAATAAAACTACCCTCAAAACACTCAGGATACTAAATAATTGTCTCCTTATTCAAAGGAAATTTATTACTCATTAAAGCCTGTCATTTACCAAAAATTCCATGAAACAAGCAATCATTATTTCTCCACAGGCATAAAATGCCCTGAACCCAAACAACAGAAAAAGTATAAACTATAGTTAAACAAAGCATAGAAATTAACATCTTAGAGTAATTTCTAGGTACATTTCATGTAATTCAATTACTTTTCATTGTATCTTGCCATGAAGAGTTAAGTTACAATTATTACTGTCAGTACCATGCCCCATCTTTACAATCTACTTCCATTTCAATGCCAAATGTGATGAGTCATGATTTCCATGCAACTGCAAACCCCACTGAGCTTCAGACTTTTCGGACCATAGGGGACTCATTCAGAAATCACAGTCAGTGCTAAATCAAGAAACAAAAGTAAAGAACCACTTTATACGACACTTTTAAACAGCATAAAGGAAAAAGTCATGAAACCACCCATATATAATGTCTGAGGTATAATTTCAGTTCATGGTGGGCTTCTGAAAACGTAAGTAAATTTTTATATAGATTTAAAAGAATTTTCTTTCATCAGCTTGTATCCTGTTTTAAACTCTGTAGATTTCATCACACTGAGAAAAAGAAAGAAAAAGTCCAAACCCCACACCGTTAAGGGAAAGAAAATCCCACTAGAACACTGTTTTTTGGATAGAAATCTATTAATATTCTATTAAATTTGTATTTTCAGTAAGTTTCTATAAAATATGTAAGATAAAAATAATGGTTCTCTCATAAACTAAACAGCAGAAAAATCTGACAAAAAATTTATTATTCATTCAATAATTAAACAAATCATTATTGAGCATACACTTTAAGCAACAGATACTGATTGAAAACTGATTTATGCTCTATTATTTAGGAATGCTCAAACAATTATTATTCAACGGGGTAAATGCTATAACATTAGTAAGTACTCAGGGTAAATGTACAAGTAGAAAGTTAACTACCTGGGAAAGTTGGAAGAAACATTAGAAGAAATTATACTTTCATCTTGAAGGATTCAAAGCAGTTTAGATAGCAAGAATAGCACGTGCCAAAAAAAATAAGAGGAAGCACAAAAGACAAGAGCCTGTTCAACAAATAGTAATAGCTTAACATGGCTAGGAACAGTGGATTAGGGAGGGGAGTGGCAGGAAACAGGCTACAAAAGTAAGAAGAGGAGGCCTGACACACTTTGCAAAGAACTTGATCTTCTGGGCAATAAGAACCCATGAAGGTCTGGAGTGTCTGTAGGGAGGAATAACATCACAAAATTTATGTTAAGAAAAATAATTCTAGACTCAGCATGAAGAATAGGTTGGAAAGAGTAAAACTAGCAGCACAAAGATTAGGTAGGCCAATGCAAAATGAAGATGAAAATGATCAGGATATAACTAAGGCAGAAGATGGACAGTAATGATCAGATATTAGAGTCCCAAGGTAGAATCAACAGAACATGGTGCTGGGGGGCTGAGGCATAGAGGAGTCTACAATAACTCTAGGAATTCCAACTTCAGGACTACATGAATAGTGGTGACATTAATTAAAATAGAGAATTGAAGAAATGGAGCATGTCAAGGGGAGGAGAGATAACAAAAAGTTCAATTTTATTTGTGTTGGATTTGATTTCAATCTTGGGCATCCAGGAAATATGGGTCTGGAGCTCAGTATAAATGTCGGGACTGAAATTACAGATTTGGAAGCCAGCACAGAAACAGGAAGTGAAATTATGTGCACAGTGAGAAATAAGCCAAGATAAACTGAGAAAACTAGAAAACCAGGAGAAAAGAATGATCGGTGTTTTGGGGGCAAGGAAGAACAATGTTTTTAATCAGGAAGTGTCTGGAACTGTCTGCTGCAAAGTAATTTGGAAATATGAGTATGTGGAGAACTCACAGGGTAGACTAATTAGAACTCTATTTAGAGGAGGAGCTGAGAGGCCTCCTTGTGGGGCGGGGGAGTGGGTGAAATACCCTCATCCTTAAGAAAGACGCTAGAGGCACAGAAGTTTGGTTTAAAAATAATGGATTGATTAATTTTCAACAAGACATTCCAATAGGGAAAGAACAGTCTTTTCAATAAATGATGCCGGAACAACTGGATTTAAATGCCAAAAAAATGAAGATGAACACCTTCCTCACACCATACACAAAAATTAACTCAAGGTATTATAGTCCTAAATTTAAGAACTAAAACTATAAAACTCTTAGAAGAAAATATAGAAAATCTCTGGGACCTTGGGTTAGGCAAAGCCTTCTGTAATATGACACCAAAAGCACAAGCAATAGAAGAAAAATATATGTAACTTGAACTTCATAAAAAATTAAAAGCTTTTGTACTTCAAAGGGGCTACCATCAAGAAAGTGGAAATGCGACCCACAGAAAGGAGGAAATCTTTGCAAACCATGTATCTGGTAAGAGACTTGTATTTAGAATTTATAAAGAACTTGTACAACTCAATAATTAAAAGACAAATAAACCCAACTAAGAATTGGACAAAGGTTCTGAATAGGTATTTTCAAAAGAAAGATATAAAAATGTCCAACAGACACATGAAAAGATGCTCAACCTCATTAACCATCAGTGAAAGACAAATCAAAACCACAATGAGATACCACTTCACATCCACTCAGATGGCTATAAAAAAGACAGAATATAACAAGTATTGATGAGGACGTGAAGAAAGTGAAAACTTTATATGTTGCTAGTGGGAATGTAAAATCAAGCAGCTACTTTTTAAAACTATCTGGCAATTCCTCAAAATGTTAAACACAGAGCTACCATATGACTCAGCAATTCCATTCCTAGGTATACTACCAAGGGGATTTCAAACATATGTCCACACAAAAACTTATACACAAATGTTTATAGTAACATTATTCATAATAACCAAAAAATGAAAGCAACCAAAGTGTCCATCAATTTATGAATGGATAAATGAAGTGTGGTACATCCATACAATAGAATATTATTGAGCAATATAAAAGAATGAAATATTGACACATGCTACAACACAGATGAACCTTGAAAACATTATCCTAAGTGAAAAAAAGCCAGTCACAAAAGAACACATATTGTATGACTCCATTTATATGAAATGTCCAAAACAAGCAAATCTTGCCTAAGGTTGGGAGTTGAGGAGAAATCGGCAGTGATGACTAATAGGCACAGGATTTCATTTGGGGATGCTGAAATGATCTAAAGTCACTTATGGTGATAGTTACACAACTCTGTGAATATACTGAAAACCACTGAACATACATTTTAAACAGATGAAATGTGTGGTATGTGGATTATATCTCAATAAAGCTATTATTTTTTAATGAGTAATGATTCAGGATTGTTCCCAGATTCAGTCTTCAAGGATTCATGCACAGTTTCATGGTAAGTTTCATAA
Organism: Stenella coeruleoalba; assembly: GCF_951394435.1. NCBI lineage: Eukaryota > Metazoa > Chordata > Mammalia > Artiodactyla > Delphinidae > Stenella > Stenella coeruleoalba. The sequence continues at coordinate 14,554,697 of NC_137149.1, read as the reverse complement.
ATATCTGAAAGTCTAAATAATTAATTAGCACTGATGTCACAACTTACACAGGGACCATAAAAAACAATAAGCTGCTCTGGCAACAACAGTAACCAGCATCAAGTCACCACAGTGCCAATGACACTGGACACTGGGAAATAGCAGGTTGATACAGTGTCCTCTTTAACAGGCAGCAAGGGTGGTTATATCCTCCTCCAGGACCTGTGACATAACTGCCTGTTTCTGAGCTGTAGCACAAAAGGAGAAAAATGGCAGATACCACAGGTAGTAAAGAATTGTTCAACAGAGCACATAGGGAGCACTGTTCCCAGAATAACACTGATGTAATTTTAGATGTTCTTGGGTTCCAGAAGAGTGGGCAGAAATACTAATTTGTGACTGTCACTTTGACATTATTCTAACCCCCACATCTATATGTTCTCAGGCCAAGCTGGACTGGATCAACACAGATTATATATAGAGAGGGCAAGTAGGATGAGAATGAGAAGAGACACTTTAGGTTCAGAAATGAAGAATTCATTATTAACCATAACAAGAACACTTTTAAAGAAGTGGTGAAGACAAAGCCACCAATTCTGCAGAATGAACATGGGGTAAGCATATAGAAATAACCATTACAGAGAGGTTTTCTCAACAAATTTGGCAGTACCTCACTCTCCATTGTTCAGTCCTATTTAACCTTCATTTTCTTATGGCCTTTTTGCACAGGGGATACCAAATGGGTTCATTCAGAATATGTTCACATTATGACTTGAATTTTCAACTATCATTCTAATCCCTCTAAAAAAACTGACCCATAGTTACAGGCCTTAAAGTTAATAGGCTAAATAATCAACAGAGATAAAAAATATATATTATTTTTGAGATAGCAGATTAAATACTGCATATTTATAAATTATACTTTTACTATATCTTCAGTCCTATACTTAGGTATTAAAATGTAATACTCAACTATCCCTTCTCCATCTGTTTCTGAGAGCTTTCCACTTTCCTTAGCTTATTTTTTTCCTTTTCAGCATTCCTTTCTTCTATTTTCTTTCCCAAATGCAAGTATGGAGTATAGTTGCCTTGATCAGTCAACTTTTACAGATTATCAGGATAGAATACTGATTTATTTGGCTTTATCCAAGCTGTTATCCCAATGAAAAGGACCCCTCAGCCTGAAAACTTCTGAAAGATCTCTCTCTAGACAGGCTTAAGTACTATTCATATTTATCATAACTTTACCATTATATACAATGTACTACATCAGATGCTGATTTTCAAAGATGCCTTTGACAAAGTTCCACACTAAAAGATACTTTTATTTTTTGTTTGTTTTTATTTATTTGGTTGCACCACGTTTTAGTTGTAGCGGGCAGGCCCCTTAGTTGTGGCATGCATGTGGGATCTAGTTCCCTGACTAGGGATCGAACCTGTGCCCCCTGCATTGCGAGTGTGGAATCTTAACCACTGCGCCACCAAGGAAGTCCCTAAAAGATACTTTTTAATTAATTTTGAGTGAAGGGTGGTAGGGAGAACTGATTTGTCATGGATAGGGAACTAGCTTAGAGACAAGTTAACATGAAGATAAAGGGTTACCTTTCTTGCTTTCACTAAAGACATGCTATTTCTTTGGATAGAAAAAAGCACAAACAATAGGGTCTGCAAAAATCCTGAAATTCATCTTATTTTATAAATAATCTCAAAAGAATGAGCACAAAGGAATGTCTAAGATTGTAGATTACATTGAGCTATTTTGAAACTTAGAAATATAAGAAGCCAAATCTAAATTATATCTAAAAGATGGCACACTCTAAGATAAAAGTTTTAGTCCCAGGAAAAATCCTGAGAGCAAACACAATATTTCTCTTTATAAAAATGGGCATCAAAGTTCCAGATATAATCAAGGAGGAGCATCTGAAACAAAATAGAACACATCATGCTATCCTGTACAGAAACCCATGTAATACTCTGCCCCTCTGTTGACACCACACTTCAAGAAATAGCAATGGGGAGAAAGTCCAACTAAAGGTAACTGAAATGACTGAAGAGACTAAGAGGCTGATAAAAGACTCTACGTTTCTAAAAGTTTTATAAATTGAATTCCAGTCCCAAAAGATAAAGTATAAAGACAGATTTGAGTTAAAGGTGTTCTCAGAATGAAGGAAGTTACCTGGGCAAGAGGAAGGCATATATCTCAACTGCATCTTGAGAGAAGAGTTACTATACTGTGCTGAGATGAAAGCATTTATTTCTGACACTGTCAGGAGCATATTTTGGGCAAATCCAGGACTGACTTTCCCATGACTCCTTACTTTTATACCTAATCCACCATGATTTCTCCCTTCCTGAATTTATTACAGTAATTCTCAGTACCACTCATTTTTTCTCAGTATACAATGCCTTGCTAGCATTTTATTCCTAGGTGTTGTCTAGCTGTAACAGTAGTCTCGATTCCATGTTTTCTCTGTTGTCCACATATCAATAAGTATAATACTTTACCAAATTGCAAATATTACAAACAAGCACAGCAAGGTTGAATGTAGATTCATTATGTTGAACACTAGAGCTAACAAGTGCTCCTTTGGCACAGAAATAAGTAATTTGGGAATAAATAAGAGAAAATTTCACTTGGTAAGTAGTAAACATTAAAGGAGTTGATAAAGACCAAAAATATAGTCAACTTCAAGAAAAGTTTAAATCAATTAGTGATGTTTGCAACATATCTCTACCCTTTAAAAAATGATGTCAGAAAAACTAAGTGCCACACTGTCTGCCACAGACTAATGGACCAACCCTATCTGAGATACATAACAGAGAAAAAATTAATGAATAAATGACCTGAGACAAAATCATGAGTGAGGCAGTTTGTCATTGTTCTCTACCTATGTCCCTCACCTTTGGTGACTCCAATAGTGTGAGTGCTTTGGCCAATCCCCAGCTACAGACATCCCATTTTCATGGGCCAACGCTCTTTGTTCATCAAATTTCTTGTCCTTGAACTATTCCAGTGAATAAGTCCAAGTAAATGCAGCAAATACCCATTCTCATGGAGACAGTGAATAATTCAAATTAAATGTAGCAAATATCCATTCTCATAAAGAATTATCTATTCCAAAGTGGTCTGAAACCAAAATAATTGTCCTTAGTCTTTCCCAAGAGTATAGTCTTTCTAAGATTAGATGGAGTAATGCTAATGGTCAGAATTTTCGGTTCTGTGGTAGAAGTGGAACAGCACTTCTGTTTTTTGAGTGGCCAAACAGCACATGTTTACATATACCTATGTCCATATTCACAATAAACCTCAATAGTGAAGCAAAGTGATAAAACTTTAATTCTAACAAAAAGAAAAATAGTTTAACTCTCTTTCACCTTCCCTCCATTCTTTAATTTTCTCTCACATCAGTCCCCAAGACACTTAGAAATTCACACATCTCTTTCCTACAAACACCACCATTCTGCTTCCAGGGATCCTGTGAGTTTTTGGTTGCTTTAACTGACAACTGTATTCATAAGCTGGAGAAAATTATATTTAAAATTAGGATTCAGAGCATTAAAAACAAAGAAGGACTAATGGGCATCAGTATCACAAATCAATGTCTTACACATACATGACCAAAAAATCCACTGAAGAAAACAAATATATGCCATTCCCATAAACACTGACTCACTACCCTAAGAAAATACTAACAGTGGTAAGAAAGAAGACTTTAAATATAAATCTTTGTGTCCTTTTCCTTTTTCTCAAAATAATTTGCATAGAACAAAATAAAAGAAAATGAATCAAAACAAAATGACTAAAAAGATGAGGAGCTTTCAAATGGATAGTTTTATATTAGAGTACTCAATGAGAAGCAAGAAAATTAATAATGAATTTGGATGCTTTCCTAGATTTGAGAGTTGGTCTGGACAAGGGAATGGGAGTTATTATAAAAGCATTTTTGCTAAGAGTTCAACATTTTGGAGCAAGCTTGGTGGCCAAGTTTGGCGACATGACATTAGTATCATAAAATTGTAGAGTACTTGGAAAGCAGTATGTTACACTGGAGATCACTACATTGGTTTGGCAGACTTGAATACTTTTATTAGGAAATATTTCCATTGCAACAGCAAATAGGATATTAAAGAGATCAGATCCAATTTTTAGGATGTTTATGATTAATATGTTGGATGACATTTCCTGTGACAGGGAAATGTGAACCACATCTCTATGTGCAATGTGTATACACAGATATGTGAAATAAAGCACAAAAAGTGTATTTCTACTAGCCAAGTGTCTATCTGTATGCACAGCACCAGCTCTGTAAAAGTGCAGAACAGCAGTGTGGAAGGACAAAGCCAAAAGCTCACTGAACCTAAAGGTGGTAATGACCACATCAATTACTCATGTTTACTCACTAAACTTCTTCCAGAAGAATGCATGGAAGGGGGGTAAGGGTGGGGAGAAAAGAGAGAGGGAGAGGGAGAGTTGAGAGAGAGGGGAGGGAGAAGGGAAGAAGGGAGGAGGAAAGGAGGCAATAAAATACTGAGGATGCTATGTAATCAATCTATTTTTTCAGGTCACATGGAAACATACATATATACACAAAAAATATATATGTTTGTGTGTGTGGAGAGGGAGAAAGAGAGACCTAGAGAAAATACACAAAAGATACCCATCTCAACAACTGTATATGAAACATTAATTTTCATGTACACATGTATAAGGTCATGGCAAATTAAGGAGAGTGAGAGTCATATGGCCTGTATTTGGAGGTCACCACTAAGTATACTAGTTGATGTGTTACGTGGAATAAAAAGGACTTTACAAATATAACTCATAACAAGTAAAAGTCCTAATATTGTTTAATTGATTTATATGATATTAGTCATTATAAGAGAAACCTTATATGCTACAAAGGTTTACCATGGAGTAAACTAGCTATTTAAAATGCCTACTCTAGGTCCATCCATGTTGCTGCCAATGGCATTATTTCATTCTTTTTAATGGCTGAGTAACATTCTATTGTATATATGTATCACATCTTCTTTATCCATTCATCTGTTGATGGATTTTTAGGTTACTTCCATGTCTCGGCTATTGTAAAACGTGGACCTAGAGATTGTCATACTGAGTGAAGTAAGTCAGACAGAGAAAGACAAATATCATATGTGGAATCTAAAAAGAAAATGATACAAATGAACTTGTTTACAAAACAGAAACAGACTCATACTTAGAGAATGAACTTATGGTTACTGGGGGTGGGGGGGAAGCATGGCGGGGAGGGATAGTTAGGGAGTTTGGGATTGACAGGTACACACTGCTATATTCAAAATGTATAACCAACAAGGACCTACTGTATAACACAGGGAACTCTGCTCAATATTATGTAACAACCTAAATGGGAAAAGAATTTGAAAAAGAATAGATACATGTATACGTATAACTGAATCACTTTGCTGTACACCTGAAACTAAAACAGCATTGTTAATCACCTATACTCCAATATAAAATAAAAAGTTTTAAAAAATAAAAATAAAACATCTACTTCATGACTCTATCATATTAGCCTTCCTAGTTTTAGAGACTACCATGTGGGTTTATGCTTAAACAGAGGCTTGGCTTCTCAGCACATACACCTTTCCTGGTAAAGAAATGGAACCAGTATGCCAAACCTGTGACTTTGAATTCATTTCCATGGCAGTAGAACACGCTGCCTTAATTAAAGTGAGGAAATATTATGATGAGACAAAAACAGCATAACAAGGAAGAAAGTTCAACCTGGCTACAAAAATCTTTCACCAAGACAACTAGAATAGATAGGAAAAAAAGGACTGAACCAGAAAACTGTTTCTCATTCTTCTTGTTTTCCCAGAATTATCTTCATTGTACCTTGACAGAAAAAACTGGTTCCAATTTCTGCTAACTAATGAAATAACCAAGAGTGAAAGCCAAACTACTCTATGAAATACAAAGAAAATGCAGCATCTTTTATCAGGAAACACAAACATGCTGAACTTTCACAATCAAAATATATAGTGTTACCTCTTTAAAAAGATACAAGTCATTATAAGTAACCACTTGCCACTTTCGAGTGTAAACAAAGATGTTATCAACCAAAGGCTCCTCTCTCCAGAAAAAAATACAGTAGATCTAGACAGTATGGCAGGCCACTTGGAGATCTGTGAGTCAATGCATCCTTATAGGAGAGAGAATCAATCAGAGCCAGTCGAGATGCTTTGCCCCATTACCTCAATCTTCAACTAAGTACACTAAGTCAATGCATATATATTAAGATATCTTGGGTTTTAGAAATTACGTTTTGATTACTTAAATAGGCAAATGAATTTTTCCCACGGGTACTTACTTTTCCTTGTTTAGATCAGAGTTATTGGCATCATAATTATAAATGTTAGTAAATATACTTATATTTTAGTGCATTCTTACCAGAATTTCCTCAAATAATTGTGTACATGGAATTTGGCAAGTTGGCATATTTCCCTTTCCAACCCTCTTTCTACCCCTAGCATGCTGAACAGATCTGAAACAAAAACCAAGTACTTCAAGCACACAGTTCCATTAATTCAGTGTTTGTACTGTATACAAAGCTGGTAAATACTATTCCCTTCATGCAACTAAATACTTGACTTTTTTTTTTTTTTTCGGTACGCAGGCCTCTCACTGTTGTGGCCTCTCCCGTTGCAGAGCACAGGCTCCGGACGCGCAGCCTCAGGGGCCATGGCTCACAGGCCCAACTGCTCCGCAGCATGTGGGATCTTCCCGGACCGGGGCACGAACCCGTGTCCCCTGCATCGGCGGCGGACTCTCAACCACTGCGCCACCAGGGAAGCCCAATATTGGACATTTTGAAGGTCAGTCTCAACTTAGTACTAGCATATGGAGATGTCTTTCCTTCATACTTCTTCAGTTCTAGGACATACCCTGACGGTCAACCCTCTAAACTACAAAATCTATGTCCTAGTCAAAAGCACCCTCTAATGAAGCAGACCCAACCTGCTTAATACAGAACACTTTGAAACTCCTATGGGAGGTGGGGGGGAATATGGAGGAGCGAGGGTAACATTTACTTTCTACCACCATCTCTACCTCTCTCGATGACCTTTTCCTTCTCTTTTGAAGTAAATATTACATACAATGATATGCCCAGATCTCAAGTACACAATTCAATAAATTTTGAAAAATATATAGATCCAATGGGTAACCAACACTCCAATCAAAATATAGAACATGTCCATCAACCCCAGAAAGTTTGCAAGGAACCTTTCTAGTCAATCCCCATTCCCCCAGAGGCAACCATTGTTCTGATTTCTAATAACATATGTTAATTCCGACCTTTCATGAACGTCATGTAAATGCAAGCATACAGTATTTAGTCTTTTGTATGTTTGGTTTCTTCTCTTCAAATCAATGTTTTTGAGATTCATCCATACAATTTTATGTAATCATGGTCTGTTGTATCTTTGTCTCAGTGGATATTCTACATGTATTTGGTATTCTGCATTTGTTGGGTAGAAAGAAAACACCCAGAGAAAAGTGAATTAAAGAGAAAGCAGAGAGAGCAAGAGTGAAGGGCAGAGACAAAAGAGAAGAAGAGGCGAGGAGACTGGAGCCTGGCATACTAACATTGAAGTGGTAGACAGCAGAATAAAGTTTATACAGAGAGTATGGCAGCACTCAGAGAGGTAGAGAAGAATCTAAAACAGGGAACAATTCTAAAGAATGGATAAGTGTTGTAAAATGCTATGAATAGATCAAGGAAGGTAAGGGCTGAAAAGTATCCATTATATTTGGCAATTCAGCAGGTATTAGAAACCTTGGTGTGAGCAATTTCAATAGATAAAGATGAAAGCCAAACAATCATTGATACGTGCAGTAATAAATGGGACATGATAGTTTAGATAAACGTCTCAAAAAGCTAGGATATAAAGAAGGGGGAATTAGAGCAATAGCTAAATGGAAAAAAACAGAAATTTCTAATATGAAAGAGTGAGTACATAGTTGAAGGGTTGGATCCTAAAATTTAGGACTGATGGAATAAGACCCCAGAAGATACAGCAGACTCAGCTGGGAAAAGCTAAGGAGCAAGGAATGAAGCTGACAGCTGTTAAGAGTCTGCTGGATTCCAAGCACCTGCTTAGGCATATAAATTTATTATCTTATTTAATCAAACCCCTCCAATGGTTATTATCCGCAATTTGCACATAAGGACACTTTTTGGATGATAAATAATTCGACCACTGTTCCTTAGCTAGGAAGTTGCAGAGCCACGTTTCAAATTTTATCTGCATGGTGCCAAAACACATGGTCTACACTGCACTGCCCCTTCATCTAAAACAGGGGAAAAAAGCATCTAGACAGATGTATATGGAAGTGGTAAATATGGGGTGTGAACCTCTGATCATCACAATTTTCTCTGACAAAATTACTGACAGGAGTTGGAGTGCTGATGTAATGGGACCTTCAGGGGATGCAGAGGACATCATATGGAGAGAGGTGAAACCTGGGATAGTGCCTCTAGTTTTCTGAGTTCAGACCAGAAGCAGGGCAGTTCAAAATGTAGCTAAGGAGAGAAACAGAAGAACTTGCAGAGATTCAAACCTTATCATTTCAATATACTTTCCCCTTGCATTAAGAAAATAAGATGTAGGAACAAAAAAGGTAAAATGTTATGTACCAGAAATCTCAGTAATACCTGTAAATAAGTTGGCTATCAAAACAGAGAGATAATGCTTAAAGGAAGACTGCTGTGGACAAATAAAGGGCTAGAGACCCCATCATGAAATATTACTTGACCAGCATTCAACAGGTAAATCAGGGACTTGGCTAGGTAATTCAGGGGTATCTGAAAGAGCCCTCAGAGCTACCTGAAAGTGAATAGCCCAGTGAGAAACAGAGTTTAATTTGTGTGAGATACTCCCAGTGACTCTCCTTTCTTTTACCATCAGAGGAAGGAACCTGGATGTGGCCAGGGGAGCTAAGTAACTGATCTATTAGAGTTTGGCCTCACTTACATTGTGAGGCTGGTACAGACTGAGGGAAATACATACAGGGTCAGATTGCTTTAAGGTTGAGGGATCTCCCAGTGTACATGGGGAAGTACAACTGAGTAAGGGCTAAAAGGAGGAGAGGTGCTGGCAATTCAGAGGAACTAAAAAGAGAGAATACATACCGTAAGGGTGTGAAAGAGCTAAAGAATTTTATGCGTGTAATTCTATATCAAAGTCTCCAAATTTTCCTAAAAGCTTTTTGACTTAATATTCTATCCCTACTCATTCAGAGTCCCCAGCTCCCCAGGGTCTTCAGATCCCCAATATTGAAAGGGTACCCTCAGTTTTCCCTTGCATGCCCAACTTCTTTTCTCAAAATTGCCTAAGACAGAAGTCTAACAGATATGACAGCAGTCAAGAGAAATGAAATAGAGAAAAAAGGGTATCCCCAGGAAGAGGGAGTATGGTCTTTTACAGGTAAAAATGGAAAAAAAGACATTGGGAGGACTATGAGGAGATGAAACTGAACGTGTGTCCAAATTATACAACCAATTTAAGTTGAGGAACATGTGCCCCAGTGCCTACGTTAAAAACAGGATAAACAACAAAGCACTGTGGCTATACACAAAGAGGCTGTAAGTGATGGGGTTCCTACAGAGACTAAGGGAAGATGAGTTATACGAAGAAGATAAAATACATATACTCAGCAATCTCTGCATCTTGGATCTTTGTTCGTGAATGCAGCTCTGCTTTCATCAAATGACAAGCTATGGAAAATACTATAATAAGTGCATTAGACTCTAACAAGCCTTAGTACTGAAATTGTGGGCTCTCTCAGCATGTCAGAGTGGTTGTAAAGCAGCAAGTCTGCTTTAAATGGGAAGGCTAATAACCAATTTGTGCTACTAGCAAGACACAGGCAGAAATGCTCTATAAGCACAATCAATTCAGAGCTCACCCAAAATGACAAATTGGAAGAAAGGGGCCAGATCCTACATGGATAAATGCAGATGCCAAAATTTAACAAGCTGCAAAGTCTGAGCTATGTTAATGTGGAACTATGTTAATACAGGCAGGCAAGTGATTGTCTGGAACAGTAGCAGCCCTAATTTTTATATATAAGGGACTTAAAAGACTGAATCCAGAATCTTGAAGTAAAGTTTATATTAGAAGCACATTGTACTTAGATGATAAGTTTATAAGTAGGGTGGCTTTTTGGACTAGTTGGAATTAAGAAGAGTTGAAGCCCCTTTCTTAATCACCTTTTGATACAACCATAGAACTGGAAATGGTATTAGCAAAATACTATTATCTAATAAACATAATGGGCATCAACTTTGAAGCATCAACATCCACTTTCCCTACTCAACAAAAGAAAGGTTTCAGGCCTCAAGTCTCAAATACTAACTGGCTTCATCGCTTTTCTGAGATAGGATCTGGAGGATGCTTACATTATTGAGTATTAAATGGTCCACTGCATGATACGCTTGAAACCCACATTGGAGCTACACACAATATGAGCCAGTATGTGCAAATGACTAATTGTCAAACCTCCAGGGAAAGAGATTCCCACTGGGAGCCACATGATGATATCTCAGTGACACTATTAGAAAGAACAATTATTTTGTAATTCTCATGTTTCACAGCAAATATGTTTTCTTCTGTGATGTTGTCTGAAACCTATTAACTGTCAGTGTCACCGCCAGGATTAATACACCAGTAGCATTGAGTTAAGAAGCATTTGTATCCACTGTTTTGCTAACATTTTGTTACTCTATATGATTCAAATAAGAGTAGTAGTATCAGAAACCTGTATAACATATGAAAAATCAAAGACTCACAGTACCAATGTGGTTGCCAAGGCCCAAATGAGTTAATGCTCCAGGGACTAGCATCAAATCACACATGCTAAGCATCCCTGAAGATTGATGTGGTAGCCAGCTCCAAATGGCCCCCATGATTCTCACCTCCCAGTGTTCACACTGTGTGTAGTCCCCTCCCTCACGTTACCAGGCCAGCCTGTGATACCCATAGAACACTAGAGAAGTGCAGGTGCGATGTTTCCAAGGCTAGATCATAAAAGACAGTAGGGTTTCTGCCTTGGTCTCTCTTGGATCACTCACCCTAAAGGAAGCCAGTATCCATGTCATGAAAACACTCAAGCAGTCCTGTGGTATGGCCTCCATAGAAAGGAACTGAGGTCTCCCACCAGCAAACAACTCAGACTTAAAAGCCGTGTGAATGAACCACCTTGAAAGCAGATCCTTCAGCTCCAGTCCAGCCTTTAAATGACAGTAGCCTGAGCTAATATCTCAATACTTCCTCATTTGAGACATCCCAGCCAGAACTGCTCGGCTAAAGGCTCCCAAATTCCTGTCCCAGAGAAACTGGGAGATTGGGGAAAAAAATGCTTATTATTGTCTTAAGCCCTTTATTTTATGGCAATTTGTTACACAGTAATAATAACTAATACAAGTGAGTTTTATCCCTTCCATCCTGACAAACCTAGTCTGAGTTAAGTGATCCATCTCTGCGTTTCTCCAATATCCCATGTTTGTATCTACTGTGTCATTTATCATCCTCTATTGTAAATGTTTATTTATCTGCCCCCTCTCTAGACTGCAGGCACCTTGAAGGTAGGTACTGGGTTTCCCCAGAGCAAAGCACTTCAGGTGCACAATAAATGCCTGATTAATGTATTTGTTGGCTACAACAAGATGACTCTGTTGGACAGAGTATGGAAAAATAATGAACAATACATAGTACCAAGTCAGCAACTGAATGCCAGGGAAGACGTACATGTTGATGAACCAGCAGGAACGAGTAAAACCAAATACTTCAGGCTAGTCACAAGTTTCAGGAACAGTCTCACTACAGCAATAACCTTTTTCAGAGAGCAGTTACAGATGCTAATCTGAGGACAAACTCAATTTTAACTCAGTGGGAAAGTGCCTAGCACTTAAAAATGGGCTCAAAATAAAGGTTAATTGAATGAACACTTATTTAACGAATGAACTAAGTTGATCCCAGAAGGTTTTTTAGGCTCACTTCAGAATGCAGTATTTGTAGAAGCATATCATTCTAAAATGAAGCACAATATACAGAATGTTTACATTTCACATGAAATGCATTTATTAAAAACAATAGTTATTCAGAAGAGCAGCTGCTTACTATAGCAGCAGTATCATTAAGCATCTGTCTACTGAACCACCATATCCCAAATCAGGCATAGTGCCTGGAGCAGAGTAGGTGCACAGTAAAGATCTGAATGACTCAAAGAAGCTGGAAATGTTTTCCGTTTCCTTCACTAAGCTCCCTCCATGTGACTGGAATGAAATTACATCCAGGCTTCCAGAACAACCACCAGGCTAACCCCATGAGCAGTACAGTGTCAGGCCCCAGGATTATCATTTATACATTCTGAGCACAGCCCTATCTGAATGTCCAGTCTAACATCAACCTAATATTATCATATCATCACACCTTAGCTTGAGAAACTAAGAGATATATGATTTGCAATAGGCAAAAAACAGATTTTACACCTCTAAAAATAACCCTCTTTCCAGAGGGCTATACGAAACCCTCAGGCACCTCTGCATCTGACTCCAGGCATCCAGGCCAGATGTGTCTAACACTGTGAAGCCCAGTGCCACCTCAGTGTCATCCCCTGGCACTTCTCCAAGAATCAAACATGACCAAAGCATGATGTCCATGAAAGGAAACATTTCAAATGACACTTTCACTCATTTAACTACCTCTGAATCCCTCAATGGGGATCCAAGCCGATAAATCACCACATAAGTGATTCTTTTGTTTTGTTTTGTTTTTCTTTTTTTTTTTTGCTTTTTTTTGTTTGTTTAACATCTTTATTGGAGTATAACTGCTTTACAATTGTGTGTTAGTTTCTGCTTTATAACAAAGTGAATCAGTTATACATATACATATGTTCCCATATCTCTTCCCTCTTGAGTCTCCCTGCCTCCCACCCTCCCTATCCCACCCCTCTAGGTGGTCACAAACCACCGAGCTGAGCTCCCTGAGCTATGCAGCTGCTTCCCACTAGCTATCTATTTTACGTTTGGTAGTGTATATATGTCCATGCCACTCTCTCACTTTGTCACAGCTTACCCTTCCCCCTCCCCATATCCTCAAGTCCATTCTCTAGTAGGTCTGTGTCTTTATTCCTGTTTTACCCTTAGGTTCTTCATGACCTTTTTTTTTTTTCCTTACATTCCAAAAGACAACCCTCAGAATGGGAGAAAATATTTGCAAATGAAGCAACTGACAAAGGATTAATCTCCAAAATTTACAAGCAGCTCATGCAGCTCAATAACAAAAAAACAAACAACCCAATCCAAAAGTGGGCAGAAGACCTAAATAGACATTTCTCCAAAGAAGATATACAGATTGCCAACAAACACATGAAATAATGCTCAACATCATTAATCATTAGAGAAATGCAAATCAAAACTACAATGTGATATCATCTCACACCGGTCAGAATGGCCATCATCAAAAAATCTAGAAACAATAAATGCTGGAGAGGGTGTGGAGAAAAGGGAACACTCTTGCACTGCTGGTGGGAATGTAAATTGATACAGCCACTATGGAGAACAGTATGGAGGTTCCTTAAAAAACTACGAATAGAACTACCATATGACCCAGCAATCCCACTACTGGGCATATACCCTGAGAAAACCATAATTCGAAAAGAGTCATGTACCAAAATGTTCATTGCAGCTCTATTTACAATAGCCAGGAGATGGAAGCAACCTAAGTGTCCATCATCGGATGAATGGTTAAAGAAGATGTGGCACATATATACAATGGAATATTACTCAGCCATAAGTGATTCTTTTTTATTTTAATTGCCAGACTAAGGAGCCTCATTCATTTCTCTCTATGGTACCTAGTCTCTCGAGCACTCAAAAGAAACCTGTACAAAACTGAAAGTTTTTCAATCATACAGAGCTGTTGCAATGTTGAGAACCATAAATCCTGAACATGCGCACTTAGTTCCTAAATCCACAATAATACTATTGTGCCAAATTCTCACTCTATATAATACTCTCAAAATTTCCCCTGGGTATCGTACAAAATGAGAATCTAGTCTGATACTCTTTTTGAGACATGAGGACTTTTATCTAAGAATTTCAAAGCATGTTATGAATGAAGTTAAGTGATTTATTGAAGGCTACCCAACAAATCAGCAGATTAGGTCCAAATTACCTAGATCTAAATTCCACCTTTTTTCAAAGTACAATTATCTGGGATTTGTTGTATCAGCCCTAGAATTGTATGATGTGCTCACTAGTCAATGATTCGTTCTTATCCATTCTTATTAAAAGAATGACCGGGGCTTCCCCGGTGGCGCAGTGGTTGAGAGTCTGCCTGCCAATGCAGGGGACACAGGTTCGTGCCCCGGTCCGGGAAGATGCCACATGCTGCGGAGCAGTTGGGCCTGTGAGCCATGGCCCCTGAGGCTGCGCGTCCGGAGCCTGTGCTCCACAACGGGAGAGGCCACAACAGTGAGAGGCCCACGTACCACAAAAAAAAAAAAAAAAAAAAAAAAAAAAGAATGACCTCACAGATTCTCACCTCCTCCACCAAAAACAAATTTAAAAGTTCCTTCTTTTCAGCAAAAAGGGAACAGAATTAGTCTAAACCTACGGTTGAGCAATATAACCTTGCTTCCTACAAAACTGATAAGAACATGTCACAGCAGAATAGTCTTTACCATGCTTCCTTCCATCCTGAGTTGCTATATTTAAGTCCATTATGAACTCACAAATATGGCTTTTGGTCCTCTCAGTTGCCTTGATATACAACTAACAGATTTAATTTGAAATCCCTATCAATAAAACCTGGAGCCATATTTTAAACACATGAAATTTAATGTTTCCTTATTTCTCATTTCTAAGGAAGAATTCTCTATTCATTCCATATAATTTTCCCCCAAATAATGACTTTTAGCATGAATTATACTTAGTCTTTGAAAATACAAAGTTGTTGCTAATCTGGATGGGTAACTATTCCAGATTTTAGATGGCAATTTCAAAACTTATTATCTAACAAAGAGAATTATAGAGCAAATTGTTTACAAAGATCTGGATCATCTGGTAAAACTTATGTCCAAAGGACCAGATTGCAACTCTGAACATCTGACACCAAAAAAGAAGTCATTCTGGCCATCCCTGAAATTTGAACTTTCAGATCAACCTATTCAAAAGGACCTAGTTTGTGTACTTGATCAAAATGCCCAGACAACTTTGCAACAATAGGCAAGAAAGCCCTAGAATAAGATAAATACAATTTCTAAGGACTGCAATTTCTTGAATTTTCCTACAGTCTCACATTCAGTCAACAACCTATGTTAATCAAGTATAAAAAAATAGGGAGCATATATGCAAATATAAATGAATTTTAATATCTGGATATTCCCCAGTAGATGAAAGGAGAATGTACTGTATACATACACCTGAGATATAACTCTTGACAGTATATAAAGCAAAAGTCTTTCTTGGATAGTTCTGAGGGTTTGGTACAAATTCCAATGGAAAGGTAAAAAATATGTTAGTGCTAATGTTACTTACATCTACAATGTGTCACATTAAATTAGCAGTAGCTAATATGTTTGGTTTCCAAAAGTTCTCAATTGTACATTTTTAAAATGGTATAAAAATATAACAGCAAAATTGAAATGAAAAAACTAATAGAAAATGTGATAATATCTTGACTGATTATTGCAACCAATTCTTACAAAGCTAACTAAAGCACCGAGGAATTCAAGAGAAATGTATAGTATTCAACTAGAATTACTCAAGTCATTGAAACTTTATAGAGTGGTCTATCCAAGCTACAGTGAGTTCATGAAATCTAAAACTAAGTTTTCCATTGAAGCACCTTTTTCAAAAAGAAATTTAAAAACAACAACAACAAAAACTTTGAGGATATTTTTCATCTAAAGACAAATGTTCCATTTTTAAATTTGTATCAAATAGCTTTTGCTTGCATACGAAATTACCCCAAAACTTAATGGCTTGAAATAACATTTTTATTTCTTATGATTTCGTGGGTTGGCTAAGCAGATCTTCTGGTCTACACCAGCTTGGCTGGCACTGAATAATCTATGATAGTTCACTCACATAACTGAGTGTTGGCAGGCTTGTTGGTCTAGGGACACCAGAGCTAGGACAGCTCCTCTCTATTCCATGTGGTATTTCATTCTGAAACACAGCAGTCTCAGGATTGCAGAGAACAGCAAGACAGAGTAAGGTTGAACATGTAAGTGTTCCTCAAACCTCTGCTTGAATCAAATTTCCCAGTGTTCTGGTAGCCGACGCAAGGCACATTATCAAACCTAGATTAAAGGGTGGAGAAAGTAGACTCCATTTTGGTGTATGTATATATATATATATATATATATATATATATATATATATATATATATATACACACACATAAACATCTTTATTGGAGTATAATTGCTTTACAAAGGTGTGTCAGTTTCTGCTTTATAACAAAGTGAATCAGTTATACATATACATATGTTCTCATATCTCTTCCCTCTTGAGTATCCCTCCCTCCCACCCTCCCTATCCCACCCCTCTAGGTGGTCACAAAGCACCGAGCTGATCTCCCTGTGCTATGCGGCTGCTTCCCACTAGCTATCTATTTTACGTTTGGTAGTATATATATGCCCATGCCACTCTCTCACTTTGTCACAGCTTACCCTTCCCCCTCCCCCTCCCCATATCCTTAAGTCCATTCTCTAGTAGGTCTGTGTCTTTATTCCCATCTTACCCCTAGGTTCTTCATGACCTTTTTTTTTTTCTTCCTTAGATTCCATATATATGTGTTAGCATACGTTATCTGTTTTTCTCTTTCTGACTTACTTCACTCTGTATGACAGACTCTAGGTCCATCCACCTCACTACAAATAACTCAATTTCATTTCTTATGGCTGAGTAACATTCCATTGTATATATGTGCCACATCTTCTTTATCCATTCATCTGTTGATGGACACTTAGGTTGCTTCCATGTCCTGGCTATTGTAAATAGAGTTGCAATGAACATATTGGTATATGACTCTTCTTGAATTATGTTTTGCTCAGGGTATATGACCAGTAGTGGGATTGCTGGGTCGTATGATAGTTCTATTTGTAGTTTTTTAAGGAACCTCCATACTGTTCTCCATAGTGGCTGTATCAATTTACCTTCCCACCAACAGTGCAAGACACCCTCTCCATCATTTATTGTTTCTAGATTTTTTGATGATGGCCATTCTGACCAGTGTGAAATGATATCTCATTGTAGTTTTGATTTGCATTTCTCTAATGATTAATGATGTTGAGCATTCTTTCATGTGTTTGTTGACAATCTGTTTATCTTCTTTGGAGAAATGTCTATTTAGGTCTTCTGCCCATTTTTGGATTGGGTTGTTTGTTTTTTTGTTATTGAGCTGCATGAGCTGCTTGTAAATTTTGGAGATTAATCCTTTGTCAGTTGCTTCATTTGCAAATATTTGAGACTTCTTTTTTCTACTAATCACAGTATCTTCAACTTTAAGTATCAATAGCCTTGTTTAGGGTTTGAAACATGGGGAAATTTTTCTTATTCCCATGTTCATGTTGCTTCTCCACTTCTGAATTGATGATGTAATCTTTCTTCTTGTTTTGTGGTCTTCATTTCTTTTCTTTCTCTCCCAACCTTCCCCGGAATATAGAAGCCTTCTAGGGAATAAAGAGAGCAGCTAACCAGGTAATGGGAAATACCAAGATTAATGTGAGCAAAGACAGGACCATTATATATCCCTTTATTTATATCTCAAACCAAAAGAAAAAGCATCTTGAAATTTCTAATTTGCTTTACGTCCCATCAATGTAACCTAAGTACAGGTCTGGTGTTCAGAAAAAAAATAATAATGATGATGATACTAGAAGTTGAAATTGCCAAAATAGAACAAATTTGAGATCTAGGGTGGGCCAATTATTTTTACTTCAAATAATGAAAAGTGTGTTTTTTTCTTAATATTACAAAAATATATGTTTTCCTTAATATGGAAAAGTAAGGTAATCCAATTTTTTAAACAAAAATACTATTTAGAAGCAACAATTCAAAAGCTAATGCCAAACACAATTCAGCTTGCTCTGCTAACATTATCAGAGTAATGAAAACCTAGTTTTTAGAAAGAACATCTAATACGATGGCAGCCATTTTGTTTAACACAATCTGATCAAGAACACTTCATCATGGGTAAGTGAAAAGAAAGAGTTTCATTACCATCCTAATGGCAATTAAATAACCATTGACATCACTGGTAGGAAATGTCTTTCATCACCATTTCAGATTTCTTGAAATAGCAGGAAACGTGATTTTGTTATTGTAGTGTTAATGCAGTTAGGGTGTGTAATAGTCTCACAAAAGTAAAAACAGAGTTTGAGATTTAATGACAATCACCATCACTTTTTTGTTTAAGACAAAGTAACTATATGCATTTGATCAAACCCCTAACCAGATTTGTAAGGAATCTTTTTCTTGTCAGTGAAACCAGTTTTACTCCATCATAGAACTGATTTTTCCAACCTAATAATAAAGGCCGTCAGCAGTGGGATTTAAAATAGAACTGTGCCTATGGAAGTAAGAATGATCCATACACTTTTCCACTGGTATCTTAAGATATCACATTTCTTACTTTTGCCTTTAAACCCACTCCCAACCTTTTTACTTTATTTGGTCAATACATAATAGAATCTTCATAAAATGCTTTTACCTTAAAAATCCAAAATGCAAAATAACATATAATTTTGTGATATTTCATTTAGCTCAATAATTGTTTCCATATTTTTTGGCTCTCTCTGGCTAGTGTCAAACTGTTTTGATTATTAGCTGATGAAAATGAGGAAATTTCCCCCCCTCTACACTGCTATTCAGCTTTCACTTAATAGCAGATATTTCCTCTGATATCACAGCTTGCAAGCACTGCTTAACCATTTAATTCATGTGCTTCAGATTTCTGACTCTACTGCACAGTAATCCTATGTGGAAGCCTATCTCTATTCCCAGAAGAAATTTTATCCACTGGCAGCTATGGTGTCCTTCAAAATTTAACGAAAAAGAGACCACCATGATTGCACAAAATATTATGTCACTCTCATCCTCTTAAAAATGTAAAAATCCATAGACAAAGGAGTAGATGGTAAATGGTACTCTTCTTAACCTATGGCAGAGTAAAACACTTTGCTAGACTTTAAAAATTTTTCCTTACCCAAAAAATCAGTTAAATATGACCAGAAATATTTTGTACCTTTATTTGTTTGTTTGTTTATTTATTTATATTTGGTTTTTGTTCCATAAGTTTAGAGTAGTTGGCACAGAAAATTTTATGGTATCTCAGGTAGGCTTCAAACCCTTTGGTAGGCTAATCAGCATTTGGAATTTTTTCAAACTTCTATAAAAGCAAGATCCAGACTATAACTTACAAAGGATCTCAATGCAAGAAGGAAAATGGTCAAAAAGATATGTCAAATCTCATCTGGATTTAAATTTGACTCTTAAGTGTCCTGTGGCAGAGCCACCTTTTTACGTGTCTACCCCCAGCAATTAACCTTTTACTCCCTTTCCTCCTTCCTCCACCTCAAAAGCTAATAGCATTTAAAATCAATTTTAAATGAAGACTCAAAGGAAATTACAAGGATCCCAGCATCTTGATTAAGTCTCCCCACTCACATATATAAACACACTTTACTGAGAGTAGGGGCCATTGTCACTCACTCTTAGAAAAATCCATTCCTATCATCCAAAGCGGACTGTGTGGAGGCAGAGCTGGCCAATTTATGCCCGTTCTAGCCTTAATCTAGAAAAGACAATATTTAGGCTATTGGCTGCTTCCAAAGTTATCTGTATGTTTTTGACAGCTCATTTTTCCCGGTTTTTTCCTCAGAGCAGGTCTAAAATTCTGAAGTCAGTACTGCCACCACCTGAATTCCAGAGCATTCTTTTACCTGAGGGTATCCCAGGGTCAGAGGAGTCAGCCAAGCCCCATGGAAGTCAAAAATCTACTTCTCACAAAGCTTAGGAAGAGTCATGAATATTAGGGCAAATTCTAAGGACCAACCATCTCAGGGGCACACTCCATCAAGAGAAGCCAAGGAAAAGGGCTGGTAGAGGAAAATTAAGGGTTCTTATTTTCATTCTAACAGTAACCACTACCTACTTATACAATTTCTAGGTGTCATCATACAATATCACTTGGATATATATTGCATGTTTTAATTCCATTCTGAGCTATGTGCTGAATGAATTCCACTGTTATCTTATCATGGAAAAATATGGTAAAATGGAATCATAAAAAAGTTTCATCTCTTTCCACCTCTTATTTCTAGTACAAAGGGAAAAATAAACATCATTATGGGGAAAGAAATGATGAGAAAGAAAAATTTATTTGACATGTAAATAATAAAGAAGACACTGTAGCACCGAATGACCCCGAAAAAAGCCTTGTCTGAAAGTAAAATCCAGAGTCTGAGAAAACCGAGCTCTAATTGTTATTCAAACAGGGAACTTTTAAAATAATTTTTAAGTGAAGGTATTTTCATTCTTTCCTAATGTCTGTATGTGCTCTGAAAGGGAAGTTAAATATTGTGATTTTTCAATGTTGTTTTGCTAGTGTTTAGATCTAGAGTTCAATTTACTGAACTTCCTCCGAAAAGTATGTGCTGTCCCACTTGCCTGAGCATAATTTGGTGCATGTGAGGAACTGAAAGGGATTATAAGAAAACCACAAGACACAGTTCTCTTCTGGCTGTTATTATTATTTGGCATCAGAACTTGAGCCTGAAAAGTTTATTTCCGTAAAGTTCAAAACACATCTTGTTGCACTATGTAATTATCATATATTTTTTACCTCCTTGAGGGAAATTTGCTCTTCCAGTTTAGATCCCAGATGGCATAATTCCCTAGGTCTATTTTATATATACATGTGTGTGTGTGTGTGTGTGTGTGTGTGTGTGTGTGTGTGTGTGTCTGTTTATAAATATATCTTAAAGCACACATGTGATAGATGTGACAGTCCTCCAGACAAGCCCTCAGCTGGCTCTCAATTAGGACAAGTCAAAAGTCATATTACTTGGCCCTCAGCAGGTTTGATATTCATGTCCAAACTTCTGTCTTTAATATTCACACATAATATTCCGCCAGTTTCTTGCAGCGTTCCTTACTAGGTCACGTGGCAATGCTACCACCTAGTGGAGCTTGCCTATCTAACCCTATCAAGAAAATTCCCATTTGTGGTTGGGTAAGTGGTCTTTTGCCAAGAACTTCCTTCCTAAAAATACTCCCTCCTATGGCAATAGCCAACCTTGCTCTACTGGCAAATATGCAGGATATAACACAAAAACACTACTGCTTAAGTAAACAAAGCAATTATTTCTATTCATTTTCAGTTTAAAAAAAAATTCCAATCTAGCTCTTATCAGTTCTCCTTGTTATCATCTGTTGAACACTTATTGCATTGTAGGGGTTTTGTAAGCATCTCTAATTGTCACAATAAACCTACAAGATTGGTGGTGTTACCATTTGCTTTACTAATAAGAAAATGAGGTTCCAAAAGCTACTTGCATAAGTAACTCACAGAGAGACCTTCCATTTCTGTCTTCACGAAGATTAAATATTTACATCTATAGTTGCATTTAAGAACTCTGTATGCTAGGTGCTAGCAAATTATATCTAGGTTCTTATTTACAATTAGCCATGTCACCAAACTATCAATATTTCAGCAGTTGACCAGGTACTCCCTTTACAAGCATTTTCCTTTGCAGAAAAAAGTATATAGAAACAAAATTAATTAACTGCTCCCTCTTAAAAAGGCTGAGTCTATTCAAGGATGCAGCAGGAGGGCTATAAGAGAGACTCCTCAGGAAGAGAAAATACTTAATCTAGTTCTTTCATAGAATTTCCTGAGGGGAAGGTAAACTGTCCAGTCTCCCAGAACATCAAAACTTCAGTTGAAAATGAGCTAATCTTTCAATCAGCTCCATTGGGCTCTTCGGCAGGAGGCAGAGGAAGCTTGGACAGTCACAGTCTGTTGTGAGACTATGGGATTTTCTTCCTCAGTGCTATTATTTTGTCACCTTTCACAAGTAATAAATCCTTTAAAGCCTAACAAGTAATTGTAGAGAGGTTGAAACTAAAGCTGCTATAGTTGCAAAGCTTTTAATGTGTCACTGGAATAAACCATCATGCTCACTGTTCTGAACAAAAATGTCCTTCAACACTATGGAGTTCTTTTTTACCACCTGCTATGTATCTGGCACTGTGTTAGAAGCACATATACAAACACATGCATACACCCAAAACAGTAACTCTTGTCTCAAGAAATGTAATGAAGAGGCTAAATGTTTACAAGTAATAATCAAAATTTTTAGTGAAACTTCCCTAGCATATTGAGAGGAAAGGATTCATAGCTGGGATGCTACAAAACTGTCAAATCCAAATATAAAGTTATAGAATTTTATGTAAGTCAAGGTCCCATCAGAAAAAAGAATTCTCCCAAGATGGTTCAAATGAAGAGATGCTAATGAAGAGACTAACAACAAAGGTGTGAGAAGAACTGAGCTAGCATACAAGGCATGATGCGGCATCCAGAGCCCCAACCATGGGAGGGCATTACCACCTCTAGAGCTGAAGGAATAGGAGGAGGAAATGGTGTTAAAGGAGCCCAGTAAGGGCTGAAGCCGCAGGAGGGGCTGTCCAACAGGAGCTGAATCATGGAGGGGCACATCTGTTGCAGGAGAAACAGCTACACAGAAGCAGGGAGGAAGAAAAGAAAAGATAGCCATGCCTCTCTTTCCTTCTACACATCCATGTCCTTCCAGGGCCTCCTCTGGCTGAACCCAAATGAAGTCAGCTGGAAAGGGAGCCCAGATAATGCTGATTACAGTCAGGACAGGGAGTAAAGTGGGAGGGAAGACAAATACAGAATATTAGCATGTATGTTGATGAAATATTATTATTATAAATATTAATAAACATTAAACACAGAAGATTAACTATGTGAAACACTGTTCTGAGTGTCTTACTTACATACATTAAATCATTTAATCCTCACAATGACATTATGAGTTAAGACTATTATTATCCCCATTTACAGATGAAAAAACTGAGGTACAGGGAGGTTGAATAACTTGCCCAAGGTCACATAGCTAGTAAGTGGCAAAGCTCAGATTGGAACCTAGGTGACCTGGCTCCAAAGCTCATGGCCTTAAACAAAATGTCCCACTGCCTACCCTACTCCTCAAAACCCCCTCTCCACAACAGCACCCTCAGAGCAGGACCTCTGGATATGAAAGCAACACATAAAATCAAATTTGATACCTCAGATTTCACCAAATATTTCTTGTTAATAAACACAGAGAGTAAGTGTTTGGGATATACACTTCTCTCCCATACAGGGGAAGAAAATTTAGTATCATTTTGATTGCTTTTAATTCTCATAGATGTAGGAATCCCTGGAGGGGTAGTGGGAAAATAATCAGAAAATACTCCATTACAAAGGAGAAAACCAGTGGCGGAAAAGAAAAACACATTATTCAAAGCCCGAAGAGAGAAGTTATTTTCACAAAGAGCAACTACTGGTATTGCTTTGCCTTTGGTTAAGCTGAACCTGGATAAATGTTGATGTTCTTGAACCAGTAAAACTGTAAAGCTCCTCAGAGACGTTTCTTCTTGGAGGCAAAAGAAAACTGATTAGCCATTTAACCTGAGGTAGGTAGGCAACCCGAGTTTAAAAGGAAGCAGGCATAAAGAAGGATTTATTCAAACAAGTCTGCAATAGTCACCAGATTGTTGTTGCAACTCATCATATCCTTCCTGAAAAATATGGAAGAAATGCTAAGCTTTCCCTGGTCCATAATAAATCACTCAAGAGCTGCCACTCCCAGGCTAAATCTTCTGGTCCGCTCCCTACCTCTCTCCCTTTTTTTTGCTCATATTTTTTCCTCTCTCATATTTCCAGTCTCAGTTAAAGAGAATGAGAAGACAATGGGAGTAAAAGTAGACCATTTTTTGCCTCTGTTGTTGCCCTAAATACCTGAGAAAATAAGAGTATGACTCTCCTGCTCTTGCTCAGAATTTCTGCATCGGAAATCATAGTTGACATACATGCACCAGAAGGGCATATCATTTTGGCTTTGGACTTAAAGAGAGGAAGTGGTCACTTTAAAAGATGCAAGTATTAAGATGGATCAGAAGACTCTTGTCCAGAGCTCTTCTCCCCCTATCTTGAACCAAGGCATCGAATTTCTTGAAGATTTATTTCTTTGAACTATTAGTAAAAATATTAGCTATGTTTAACAGATTTCAAAGCACATTAGAAGCATTACTTATTTGATCTTCATAACAAACCTATGATTTATCCAACATGCTTATCTCTGTTCATGTCACCACCACTGTTTATGGGGGTTAGTAAGGTGGGCCTCTGATGATTTGAAAATTAAATAAGGTAAGGAGCACAGTATGGAAAGGGAAAAAAAAAAAAAAAGAGTAACTTTACAGTGGAGATATCTAACAAACACAACTTTGGCCAGGTTTAAAAAATTAACATCAAGATGATAAGACATGTTAATACTATGTACTCTTGAAGTTATGGAAAATGGCACTTGATTTTCCTCCCCAAAACTCATAAACTCAGTCTCATCATGAGAAAAATACCAGACAAATCCCAAGGGAGGGACATTCTACAAAATCCCTGACCAGTACTCCTCAAAACTGTCAAGATTATCAAAAACAAGGAAGTCTGAAAAACCGTCACAGCCAAAAATAACTGAGATGACTAAATGTAATGTGGTATCCCAAACGGGATCCTGGAACAGAAAAAAAGACATTAGGTGAAAAATAAGAAAAACAGAATAAGTTTAATATAGTTAATTTTAATATAGTTAATTTTAATATAGTTAATAATAATGTATCAATACTGGTTCATTAATTGCAACAAACATACCATACTAATATAAGATATTAATAATAGGGGTAAGTGGTTATAGAGTATATGGGGAATCTCTGTACTATCTTCACATTTTTTCCGTAAGTCTAAAACCGTTCTAAAAATAACATTTATTTTTAAAAATGAAATAAGGGGTGACCCTGTCAAAGAGGAAAGGAAAAGAAACTAGTGTTTACCGAGGGCATATAGTGTAACAAGAACTGTACCTACATTGTCTTATTTAATCCTCACGGAAACCTTCCAGGAAACTTGTCTTATTGCCCAAAGGTGAGGCATTTGCTCCCATGGCATCCAGTTCTTAGCCTTACTCTGGTGCTTACCACACAGTAGAGCAAGAGCTGACATACTTTCCATAACCCCAGCTAGACTGTCAAGTTCTGGAGTATAAGAACTACCACAGCTATTATTAACTCCTTTTTATGGAAAAGAAAACTGAGGGCACACAGCTTCTATGGAGCAGATATGGAATTTAGAATTGCATGTGTTTGACTCCAAGTCTGTGTTCTCCTTTACATGAAGATGATTCCCTAAGCTTCCACCAACAAATCTCATCACCCTTACAAATGATCTAACTGAAGAAGTGGTAGAAACCCTTTAAAAGATGCTAGATCATACTGGTGGAAGAGAACTTACTGGATTTCTATGCCCTACAGTGAGAATCACTCCTGATGAATACCTAATAGGGCAAAATCTTAATGCTTTTCTGGAGCAGTTCTGCTCCAATTTAATAGACATCAACTAAGATAGACTGGATCATATTTGGAAAAATGCTTAATATGCACCTGTTCTTTGCTTTTGTTTCTAACCTTGATTGTTAATACTTGCTAGGAACTCTATGCAAAGGGTCCAGTATAAGAAGTATACTTTTTTTCTGAAATTCAACTTACTCCCTACTCTACTTGGTAGCAAAAAACTTAAACTCACTAATTGAAGTTAAACGCAGTTAATTTGGTACTTTCTCAATCAAATCACAGTTAACTCAATTTAGGGTTCTCTCCCCCATTCGTTTAAGTTCTAGTTGGCTTAGTGTCACAGCATCAGGGAAAGGCACCTGATCCTCAGTCCATGGAATCTTTATCAAGTTTAGGAAAAGGACAACACTCTCTTACATTAATTATTATGAGTTCTTGCTAACCTTCCAATCCTTTCTTTAAACTACTGTTTCCATCAGAAGTTTTAAACTCAGAAGTTGGGATCAACTAGTTTTTTTTCAATTGTTCTGTCAGGTTTTCCTTCTCCAAAATAGTGAGCACAGGCTGCCTGAAATGGAGATAAAGGTCATTTGAAAAAAAAAAAAAAGAAAGAAAGACAGAATTACTAAAAATGAAAACAGTTATTAATGTCAAAATTTTCCACATGACATAATTTGGACCAAGTTGAATGAATTTCTGTATTTGAGGTACTAAGAACTGGGCCACAAAAGTGTAGAATGCAGATGGGAAAACATAGCTTTCTCAAGGTAAATAGAATATGAATACTTGCTTTCAGAGTGACTTGACAATCTTCTTCACAGCCATTTCACAATAATCTTTGGGCTACCCTAAGAAATGACTTTTCTTAGTAACTAAGTAACTTGAAAGACCTATGTAGTCTTCTCTGGCTAAGCCCTTGAGTGTATGGTTACCAAGGCAAGAGGAGAGAACAAACCTCATGCTTATCAATGAGAGACTTTTATAATAAGCATCGTAACTTCATCATGCACTTTATAACTCCAAACCACAGCAAGGATGCAGAGGACACCATATGGAGAGAGGTTTCCAATTTCCCCTGCCACCATGAAATCACTCTCAGACTCCATATTGAAGAGAAGCATAGGAAGGGGATAGAAATCAGAAGGGCCATGAGTTTAATATAAAAGAAACTAAGCCATCAAAAAGAGACTAAACCAGAAAAGAGTAAAGAATTATAAATTGCAAAGCATAAAGTTTAATTTTTTTCTTAACTACCCAAGTAAGACCGTCAGCAATAGAGAAAAATAAAGACGCCATATTTTTCTTGCACTTCTAAGTATAATGAGAGTGACTGCTGCTTTGCTAGCCAGTCCTCTAAAATCAATCTTTCCAACAGTAGTACATAGCAAAAAGTATGAGGCGAAACAGTAATAACTGCTCTCAGGTAACAAATCACAATATTCCAAATCAACTGTCACAAAAGTTTGTACTCTGTTCACTATTTTGACTGAGTAGTAGATATTGAAGTGATTTTTAAAAAGAGGAAAACACTTGGAAGGAAGAAGGAAGGAAGGGAAGGAGGGAGGGAAGGAGGAATAGAGGGAAGGAGAGAGGGATGGTCAGAGGGGAGGAGGAAGGGAGGAATAGAGGGAAAGAAAGAAAAGGAACAAGGAAAGAGCAACAAAAGTGACTTGCATTGTACAATAGTAACTCTATGGTAAAATCATTTCCTCAACGAGTTATGAGTGAAATGAAAGCTGACAATAGTGCCAGATTCTTCAAATAAATAATGCTCCAAAAATCTCTCTTTAGGGCTTCCCTGGTGGCGCAGTGGTTGAGAGTCCGCCTGCCGATGCAGGGGACACGGGTTCGTGCCCGGGTCTGGGAAGATCCCACATGCCGCGGAGCGGCTGGGCCCGTGAGCCATGGCCACTGAGCCTGCGTGTCCGGAGCCTGTGCTCCACATGGGAGAGGCCACAACAGTGAGAGGCCCGCATACTGCAAAAAAAAAAAAAAAAAAAAATTCTCTTTAGTACATCCCTAGTGAATTCAGAGCAACCAAAAAAGTGTTTTTCTGCAGTTTTGTTATCTTTACCTATCCTCCTGGTTTGAGTCTCTTCTCCAGAAGAACTTGCAAACTCTCTACTGCAGCAAGTATAAAATTACCTATCAGATTTTATAAAATGCTGATGTTAAAAATGAATGAATGAAATAAAGAAAAAGAAGGAAGAAGGAAAGAGGGTAAAGGAGTATAAAGCAAACTAAAGCCCTTGAACATGTACTCATTAATGATTTTTGTTAATGTCTCCATATCTTCATGCACTAACAGGTAAATTCTAAAACCTAGATCCATTTACCAACTGATGTTCTGAGCTATTGCTTATAGCTGGAAACGATACAATCCTCTCAGCAGAGGTGTAACCCATTTACCAGACTACACTGTAAATGAGCCTTCTTTCCTCCCAAACTCCCTAGAAAGAATGTAATGGCAACTTCAGTCATTATAATTGTTCCACAAATGCCTTCAAGGAGATTTGAGAAGACCCAGAAGACCACAAAGCTTATTGACTTATACAAAGAATGTACAAAGGAGTTTCATTTTTAATTCCAGTTTCTTAATTTTTTTATCATTTTTCCCAGCACAGAGCAGTCTTTATGCCTGTGGATCTCCCTAAATGTTTATGTCCCAAAGGACACAGAGGTGTGAAAAATGTGACTCATGTTCTTGATAAATTCATATTAAAAGACACAGCCTTGAAAATGAACAGCAAATGAAATCCCTTTTTCCTCTAAATTTTCTTTCATGTCAAAGGTTAGTCTTACCCATTCAACAACTTAAGATTTCTGCACTTGAAAAATAATGACCCTATCTAAGTGGTAACAACAGCTAAGATTTTAGAAACATGAACAGAAAGTCTTTAGAAAAATAACTCAGGGTTAGCAGTTATAGTTCACAATTTTACTAGTCCAGAAATAAATTATTGCGAATTGAGTAACTATTTGCTAACTCTCACATAACTCACCAGGCAAATTTAAGAAAATGAGGATGTTTGGACATATACTGCCTGACTCACTCTTAGACACACTAAAACCTTGAGTATTCATCCTACAAAATAAAACTGTCAAGAAAGTAATAATCAAAAAATAAATTCATCTCTTTTCTAGGAAAAGTATAATAATTGAACATATATTTTAAGTCAACAAATCCCAACCACAGATTACCCATCGAATACAACATAAATTTTTGTAATAAATTGATTTTCTGTTCCTTTTCCCCCCTGCAGGTTAATGAGAGCAAACTTCTGACACGCCACCAAAGAATTTAGCTTTAAAAACCAGATAACTTGCATATCAGTCATACCTCATTCTGTTCTGGAAAAGATTAGCACTTTTCTTTGTATTTAGCTTACACATGAAACCGTTATGAAATTGTGAGTGAAAATAGTGAAGGTCACAAAACTTACCTGCCAAAATGCCTTTTACTTAAGCAGTCTGTTAACACAGACTGTCTCATCTACTCTATAAATTCTTGATCTGTATTAAGGTAAAAATAATAGCTAACATATAGTGAGTGCTTACTACGTGCCAGGCACTATTTAAAGCACTGACAGAAATTAATTCAAATAATATTCGTAACAATATTTCCATACCTTAGCAGAAAAACTAAAACCAATTGGGAATATGAGAAAACAAAAACAGTCTGATTTGTTTGGATGGCTGGATCATGAATTAATGTTTTCTTCCATTTTGACTGCCATTAGTGTTACTCACATAGTAAATACATTTGTAAAGTTTTCTTAAACCTCTTCCAAACACTATTTTCCACCTGGAAAATGGGGATAATAATAATACCTTCCTCATAAAGTTGCTGCATTAGTTTTACATACTGCAAAAATCTCTCCAAAACACTACTTGTATTCATACAGTATTCAACTGCTCATTGGAGCTAATCAAACTTCTAAGCAGGCTCTGCGAGTCACTCTTTTTTATCTCATTATTTCTCTGTACAACCCTCCATCCCAGTGGGGCCCAGGTTCACACCTAAATCATTCCCAGCTGCCTATCTTAACTAATCTACCCTTCCCACCTCCTTACAAACATACTCATCACTCCTCTCTGCTGATCATGCCTTCCCCATTCTTCATCTTCCAGGTTACATTCCCCTATCTCCTTTTAAGTCTTCCCATCCTACGTGGATCTAACTGGCATGTGCAGAGTAGCTATAATGGGCTTGGCACTTTTTATATGTTATTTCTTTTTTTTTTCTTTCTTTAATTGAAGTATAGTTGATGTACAATATTATACAAGTTACAGGTGTACAATATAGTGATTCAAAATTTTTAAAGGTTATACCCCATTTATAGTTATTATAAAATATTGGCTATATTCCCCGTGTTGTACAATATATCCTTATTTTATACATAAAAGTTTGTATCTCTTGATCCCCTACCCCTATACTGCCCCTCTTTCCTTCCCTCTCCCCACTGGTAACCACTAGTTTGTTCTCTATATTCTTTTTTGCTATATTCATTAATTTGTTGTATTTGTTAGATTCCACATATAAGTGATATCATACAGTATTTGTCTTTGTCTGACTTATTTCACTTAACATCATACCATCCAAGTCCGTCCATGTTGCTGCAAATGGCAAATATTCCTTCTTTTTTATGACTGAGTAGTATTTCATTGTGTTATTTAATTCTTTAAAAAATTCTACAGATAGTTAATGATGCCCTATTAGATACATGAGGATTAGAGAGACTGTGATTTATCCAGAGTGGTAAAGCCAGGGTTCACTCTCAGTTATGCTGATCCATCCTGCACTTAAGAGCTTGTACCACACAAATATGTCCTTAATTTGTATATTCTTGCAATGTTCTCTAATTGCTTAGTATATGTGAAATCCATGTGACCCCCTAAGTCCCTTGAGATCTAGTCCTCATGCAGGGCACAGGATAGTGCTTAGTTAATATTGCTTACTTGAACTGGCAGACAAGGAAGGTCTCAAAAGTGATATAAAGTTCCCATAAAAGAGTTACTATGTAAATATTAAATCATCCCAGAATTTCCTAAAAGGATGGTGAACTACCACATGCTTCAGACAGCCCAGTAGAAGCTTCATCACAGAGAAACAGTCAGTAGGTGTTTGAAGATGATCACGAGAAACTCTTCAAGGATTTGGACCTTTGACAATATGGAGTAGAAGTGTCTGAGGAAGATCAGAGTTGTCTGTCAGAATGTTAAGCATCCAAACATTTAACTTCCAAAGAGCTTATGTCTTAAGATGAAGTGGGAAAGATAAATAGGGTGCTTCCTTCTATCACTTTCATGTTCCAAAGCATTTCCTTTTCTTATGACCCTAGACATCCATGTCAGCTAAAGTTTCAGAAGACAACTAAATTGGGTTGTTTCACTACCACTAAGTAAAGTTTGACACAATTCTTTATCCTCTGTCCAAAGGTCTGAACCAAATGGAAAGGAGGTGGAGCAATGCCTGGACAAGTCTCAGCAACCACTCACCCAGCTCTTACGCTGGCACCACCGGGGAATATCCAGCCAAATACGCTGAGTTGCCATTTTGTGTTCCTCCCACACCAGGCACTACAACTGTATTACAGAACTTCAAGCCTTGCCATGGTGCCCTGGTGACAGAGCTAATGCCCAATAAGCCCACAGCTACAGAGCTCTCAGGAGAAAGCAAACCTCTGACAGCAGTGGGTTTCAACCTTAGCCTATGGCTAATGGGCATGACTCTAAAAGGAAACTCCTACCCAACACCTTTTCAAGCTGTCTTCTTTATAATCTTTAATCAGTAACCATTTCCATCATTATGGCCTTTAGTGCTTCTTAATGTAAGTCCTTTGGAAACGGTGAACAAACCAGCAGTTAAAAGGTCCTAGCTCCTCACTGCAGTCCTGCTCAGTGGCATGTACGAGTCTCTTTGTGACTTTTATTCACGGCATGTGGCAGCTGGAGCACAGCTGACCCCATCCTTCAACAGCCTCATTCGCCTGGTTTTCAGGGGTCACAGACAACACTCCAGCTTCCAGTTCCATGCCCAATGACAGGGTAAAGGATCTCTTCCACAGAAAGGCAAGGTTAATGAACAGCTCGAATCACTGGCTTATTCTTTCTACTCTCTCTCCCTCTCCTATGTCAAGGGATCTCCCCCCAGCTTTGTAACACCTTCTGTCACCAACACAATTAAGCCCACCACCAAGTACCCACCACCCCCAACACACTGATGTGTAGAGAATACTAATGGATCAAGACTTGAGCCAGAAGAGAAAAGGGGTATCTTACTGGGGAAATTTGTTCACTAAAGGGGATATCTTACTGGGAAAATTTGTTCACTAAACCACTTATTCTCTCAATAACTGGTTTAAACACTTCTGAAAAAAGTTAATAAAGCATTATTACCTCCTTAAGCCTCCATGCACACTTACATACAACACTATATCAGCCAAGAATGTATTTACTTTAGGTTGTTTTTTTTTAAGGAATTGCTAGACTATCATATGAAACATCCCCAAAACATAAATATATATGTATATTTATATTATACAGAGAGCTATATATAGAAATATAACCACAAATATTTAGAAATACGTATTTATATATAGCTATGTATTATTTATATTTTGAATTTTATATAGTATTTGTATTTATTTACTTATGAATATATAAACATTATATAAAATACATATATAAAATATGTATTTTATGGATGTAGATATTTTATGTAAAATATATTAATATAAATATATAGTAACATAAATATTTCAAATAACATACTTATATATAGAATTTATTTTATATATAAATGTGAATGTTTCCTAAAATATAAATATACACACCTTCACCCTAAACAAAACCTTGTGAGAATCATTCAAGTCCACAGTGAAATTTCTTCCACTCCTTACTTTATTTTTTGTGTTTGTTTATGTTATGAATGGGGAAGGGGTGACAACAACAGAACCACCATATCTAATGAAGTCTGGCTCTGCTATCAGGTCAAATAAAAATCTCAAGAGTTCTATGACCTTGAGTTGTCCTCACTGTTTAAAATGAACTCTTTCATTTTCAAGAGGATGATAGAGGGATTATAAATAGAAGTTTCACTCCTAAATACTGACAAATATAACTATTTTTTATGGATTTCATAGGCCGATATAACCAAAGTCAAGACTAAAACTGGACATAAAAAAAAATTAAATAAAGCTAAGACAATGATAATATTTATTCCCAGATACACAGATAACTATAATGAAATAACAGTCTCAATCATTGGAAAAGGGTTGTTTGTCAGTTTCAAAAAAAAATGTATAGTGCATATCTAATTCATAAAGAATTTGTGAATATGGAGGAAAATATAAATGTAAGTTCTTATTCATTTATTTTTTATTTATCTACTTCCCACTCAACTAATTTCAAAGAAGGATCTAGGTAGAATTCCTTTCTAAACTATCAAAGACTCCACTAGTGAAAGGTGGTGGCAGCAGTGGAAGTAGTGTTAATACGGCTGCTGATTTTCCTGCCCTTCCCCAGACCAGGGTCTTTCCCACCAGGCTGGTGCTGCCCTCCCACATTCCCTTGATTCAAAGAAAAATAAATAAATATGTATTTTACTATTTGGCAGTATGTCTGACTTTTTAAAATCCATTCCATCAAACACTAAAGGTAAATAATTGTACCGTTTATGCATACAACTTGCATTGTTTATGGCAATTATGACAGAAGAAAGGCAAAGAAAGAGGAAACATTTTCTTCTGGCATTTCTAAATAGCTTCTGACATAGTAAGTTATTGCATTTGAAGAATATAAACTACCTCAGCAAATTCTATTCCCCCCAGGAATTGCCAAAACTGCATTCTGCAAACACTAAAAAAGAAGAATACTTCTGCCAAATACAAAGATGGTATCTATTAGTGAAAGAGTTAAGAAAATGATGAGCTCTGTAATAGATTTTCTTTTCATTCTAAATATGTTGTAAAATATCCTAGCAGCTCAGATGGATGCATTCAGCACCTTGTATCTTGAAAGAAATTTATGAATTTCACTAAAAAAGTTTACTCTCAATGCCACAGCACTTTTCCCAAACACTTTTCACCACAGAATTGTTTCATCACATACCTATTAATATCTTGCAAAATACTAACATTCCCAGAGCACAGCTTAGAAACCAGTTATACAGAATTTAATAATTTATCAAACAACAGTATGGATAATAGAAGCACATATATGTGCTAAAGAAAGGAAGAAAAGTATTTATAGAGAATGCTCCTAAAGTATTATAGGCAATAGTCCTGACTCCTACTTTCCCCTACTTCCAACCCAGTCTTATTCAGTTTCTCTACCTTTTCAACAATTTCCTAATTTTAATTCTCCTAATTTCCTAATTTTAATTCCTAATTTCCTAATTTTAATTCTCAAAAAAAGTTCATGACTATCTGAATCAACCTTACTCAAATTTTTATTTACAGATAAAAGAAAAGCCAAATATAACTAAGCAAAACTACATTGAGCCCATGTAAATAATAATTTAAATAAATGTATTGTTAAAATGACAAAAAATGTAGTAATTAAAACAATATGGGGCTTCCCTGGTGGCACACTGGTTAAGAATCCGCCTGCCAATGCAGGGCACACGGGTTCGAGCCCTGGTCCGGGAAGATCCCACATGCCACGGAGCAACTAAGCCCATGTGCCACAACTACTGAGCCTGCACTCTAGAGCCAATGAGCCATACCTACTAAAGCCCACGTGCCTAGAGCCCCTGCTCCGCAACAAGAGAAGTCACCACAATGAGAAGCCCGCACACCGTAACAAAGAGTAGCCCCCGCTAGCTGCAGCTAGAGAAAGGCTGCACGTAGCAACGAAGACCCAATGCAGCC
The DNA here is from genome assembly GCF_951394435.1 of Stenella coeruleoalba. Lineage (NCBI taxonomy): Eukaryota > Metazoa > Chordata > Mammalia > Artiodactyla > Delphinidae > Stenella > Stenella coeruleoalba. The sequence goes on along the minus strand of NC_137149.1, from coordinate 14,520,160 downwards.
AAAAATAAGTAAATAAATAAATAAAATAAAAATAAATGCTTAAATAAAAAACAACGATATGTTCCCCCTTTTCAGGAACACTACAGTTTTAGCTAAAGTAAACATGATAGAGAAAAGCTAGAATATGCATAGAATAACTCTGAAAGGATACACAGAAACTGATAATAATGGTTGCCTCTAGGGAAGAAAGCTAGAGGATTTTTTACTGTATATTTTTTGTAGTGCTTGAATTTTTCATCATATATAAGTATTGATTTTTCAAAAAATAAAAAATATATATTAAATATAAACATTTTTAAACAGTAAAGATATTAAGAATCCATATAGCAAACATAAGATGGTAGGGTTTGCCATCTACCTCATCATACGTGGGAATTTCCTACTTAGTTAAAAGTTAAAAGGCTAACAATGAAAATTATTTGTTTAAATCTTACATTGACAAGAAATACTAGGCTCTCCAGAGAAAAAACAATTAAATAGCTATCCACAGCAAAAATAAAGCTCATGATGGTATGTTATACTTGGTTTAAACAGCTGACTCTTTATTCAATATCAGTAAATCCTCAGTAATGAGTGGATTCAAATAAACATCTAAGAAATTAAAATTACTGAATTCAAAGTCATTGGCTGATAAAAAGCATTTCAAGGCCCAGGAACATTAAGCTTCCTGTGCCTTGATACCATGACACAAACAGAAAATCGTCAGGGAAACAGAGAAGGATTCAGGCTTAAAACTTTAGGGGAATATGGTTATATAAGCAATGAAAATAAGCCATAGGAAAAACTTTATATATTAAGACATTCATCAGTTTTACTTTAAAATGAGAAAAAATGGAAATAACCTAAATGCACATTAATACAGGAATTGCTCAGTTATAGAACATACCCTCAATTAGTATCATGAATTTTCATCATAAAAACTGTGGGACAACATGGAAATCATTGCTATCTAATGAAATCATAATATAAAATTGCACATATTCCATTAACAAAAATATGTTTCTATGCCGTATTTGTGGTACTTGACTGATACAGCTCCAAGATCACGGAGAGGAAAAAGCTAAAGACCAAGACTCCTAATGTTCAATCACACACACACACACACACACACACACACACACACACACACACTCCTACCCCTCTACCACGCCATCAGAGGTACTGTTACCTCTTTGCGGCTCAGCGTGGGAATGGACACATGTATCCGCCACATGAAAAAAACAACACTTCCCAAAATATTGTTGCCTTCCTCAACCTTGATAAAATCCCCCAAAATAACTCATATTCTTCCAGGATTAAAACCTTTCTACCTATCTCAACTCAAGCCTGCCTTCCATTTTTTTTCCCCCTTTGGAAGTATAATTCCAGGCTTCATCCTCTTCATTGGACCTAAAATCCTGAAACACAAAACACCCTGACATCCTCTCTGCCAGTTGATAAGGAATAATGTTAGGAATGAGATAGAGAAGTTAGGAAGGGGAATCTGCTATTAAGAATAATGTTAAGAATGAGATAGAGAAGTTAGGAAGGGGAATCAGTTTAGTTGAGGGAAATATTATTAATTTGTTCATTCATCCAACAAAAACACACTTCATGTACGGTATGTACCAGATGTGGAGAACACAGCAGTAAACAAAATAAACACAGTTCTCATTCATATCTGGGGTAATTAATGCTGAGTCTATTTTGAACACAATGAGTTTGAGTTACTGCTAAGATAACCCTAATGGATGAGCTTGTAGATAGATAGAAACATGGTTTTCAAAAAAAGTGCAGGCAAGACTCTCCACAGAGCTAGTTTTGGATACTAAGCACACAGAAATTGATTAGAGAGGATATAAAAGGCTTGAGTAATTGAATGTTTCACTAACAATGCAGGCTTGGTGGAATGGGCAATAAGCAAGATGTCAATTCCACAAATTTTAAAGACCTCAGAGGTAGAAGTTTACTGTGATGAATGATAAAGTCTAGAATATATTACACTAGATCATGTTATGGTAGGATGGAGACAGAAGTTCAAGGCCTCAAGGACAGCCAGCACCATTAAGTTGGAGGAGTGGAAAAACATCATTTTCATTAGCCAAAAATTTTCAACACAGGAGCAATTTAAACCAACGTAAGAGACCCTGGAATAAATTTTAATAATATCTCCACACATAAATTCACTGAAGAAGGAACGCTTTAAAGGAGGTTGACATGCCTTAAGAGACCTGAGGGGAGAAAATTCCCATGAATACAAACAATAAAATCGCCTGGAGATGAGCTGAAAGAAAAATTAAAAACTGTAAAAGCTAAGTATATGACTCCCCAAAAAACATATTTTAGGAAAAAAAAGGAAAATGTTAAAAAAAAAAAAGGTACAGCTTCAAAAAACATTGGAAAACTCAGAAAGGAAAAAATGGAGCTGAGGAAGACAAGACAGAGCTAATAATCATATCCAATTTGGCTCTAATAGTGATGTCAAGAATTTTTATTAAAATAATAAATACCATCAAGATATAAATACTTTGTAGCCACTAATGACCTAATCCTCCCTTATCTCATTTATACTGCAACTATAAACAAACTACACATTTGGAGAACATGAAATAATCAAATTAAAAGTACTCCTTTGGGAAGTAACATTGGATAATACTGCTTCATCCACAAAAAATGCAGCAATGAATGAGAATGAGCCGCTCAAAAGAATAAAGAACTCCAAATTCTCCACATTGATAGAGAAAATGTGGTTGATGTTGCCACAGTATTTAGAGTAGCATAACTAGGCAGGGGATACTTTTCAGCAAATCTAATGTTTTTAATAGTATTTCAACATTTCTTCTCTGACATCAGTTTTTAAAATTAGGAAATTCCAAAGTTGGTCAGAGAGAATTTAGTAATTATGTAATTTATTAACTTGGGAGTGAGGGAGGAAACTTTTGCGTTTCACTTCAAAACTTACCTCTTTTTAAGAGCTACAATGGATTGAGTCTGGCGAAGTTTTCCACATTTTTATGAGGACAAAATGCTATTAAGACCTACAAACAAAATGTATTTTTATTAAAAATGACTAATGTTTAGTGAAAAGTTCAAAGGCTAGAAAAGAAGCACTAAAAAGAATTTTAAAAGCAACAGTTCAGCTCACTCAGTTACTGGAAAAGTCATTTTCATAGTTAACCTTCAGGGCTAAGCAGCAGCTGGAAAAGCAGCTTATTCTATTATATAGTTAGTAAATGTCATGCACTATTCTTGAAAGAGGCAAAATATGTTACCCTTAAAGACTGCAAATGACTCTATAAGAGCAGACAAGATATACAATAGATTTAACACACAATGCATGTCACCTCTCAACCAGATGCAATGTGTGATCACTGGGTGGCTCCTGGATTCAAAACCATAAATAAGTTAAAGGCTATAAAAAACATTTTTTGTTATAATTAAAGAAAATTGAATACAGAATCTATACTAAATATTATTAATTTGAAGTTAAATTTCTTGGGCTTAATAATGTTTTACATTTAGGAAGGAGAATGTCCTTGTTCCTTAAAGATTCATGCTGAAGTATTTGGGGGTAAAATGCAACTTACTTTCATATGTATATAGTGTGTGTGTGTGTGTGTGTATAAAGCAAGTGTAGCAAAATTTTTTTTTAATTGGTAAATCTAAATGTAGTGTATATGAGCATTCACTGCACTATTATTTATTATTTCAATTTTTCTGTAGGTTTTTAATTTTGATAAATGTAAGTCTGGGAAGGAAGGCAAGATATCTCAATCCAACATTGTCAGGAAATAAAATCTCTACAGAAACACAAAGCAGAACTAGATAGGAAACTATCACCAGAAAAGTCAAATGTATTTATCATCCAAATACACATGGCATACTGTACTAAGTGTTGTAACAAAAAACTAATATAGTCTGTGGCTTTTAAGAACCTAGGGGCAGGACAGGAATAAAGACACAGACGTAGAGAATGGACTTGAGGACACTGGGAGGGGGAAGGGTAAGCTGGGACGAAGTGAGAGAGTGGCATGGACATATATACACTACCAAATGTAAAACAGCTAGTGGGAAGCAGCTGCATAGCACAGGGAGATCAGCTTGGTGCTTTGTGACCCCCCTAGAGGGGTGGGATAGGGAGGGTGGGAGGGAGACACAAGAAGGAGGAGATACGGCGGTATATGTATATGTATATGTATAGTTGATTCACTTTGTTATACAGCAGAGACTAATACACCATTGTAAAGCAATTATACTCCAATAAAGATGTTAAAAAAAAAAGAACACATAATCTAAGGCCAACACTGTTGATAAACATAAAGAACATTTAAATTGAAAATAAAAAAGCTGTACAAATTTAAACAATAAAGTAAGCATATGTCCTAATCATCACCATTTTTCTAACCACACACAAATAAAGCTGCCCAAATTTGGCAAAGCTCATTCCAACCTTTATGACTCCATATACATTCTACCACTTCAACTAGCTAACAGCATATAGAAAGTTTAACCAGTATCGCTTTTTCATTCAAGAAATGAGAGTGACCATTAAGGAGGGACTTAATTTTGTGAGGGAAAGAAGCTCATTTCTGCTTATAGCACTAGCTTAGACACTATAACAGAGTATTTTGTGCTAAATTACAAATTTTCCCTTTTCCCAACAACCCCTGCTTTCCTTCATGAGTCAGTTCAAACATTCTTTCTTAGGAGCATTTTCTGATTGCCCTAAGTTAAATTAGGACAAAGATAATAATAATATTTTATTATTATCATGGTATATAATTTTTCCAATCCAAACTGACCCAGCATTTGCTAGGTGCTTGAGATACGACAATGAATAAGATAGCTGCCATGGGCTTCCCTGGTGGTGCAGTGGTTGAGAGTCCGCCTGCCGATGCAGGGGACACGAGTTCGTGCCCCGGTCCGGGAAAATCCCACATGCCGCGGAGCGGCTGGGCCCGTGAGCCATGGCTGCTGACCATGTGCGTCCGGAGCCTGTGCTCCGCAACGGGAGAGGCCACAACAGTGAGAGGCCCGCGTACCGCAAAAAAAACGAAAGAAAAAAAAAAAAGAGACTTGCCATGCCAAGTTCCTAGTCTGGTACTGGAGACACTCATGCAAAGAAAAATTATGTATAATGTCAGGGAGGGGGAAATTTCCCCCCTCCCCATCTTCAGTTATCTTGACTGGTCTAATAATTAAATTGATGCAAGACAGATTAATTGGAGGAAAAAAAGGTTTTAATTTGTATGTAAAGAGGTCTCATAGAAATAGGACACCCAGAGTAACTAAAGCAGACTGTTTATACATCATTTTTAGACAAAGAAACAATTATTTGTGAAGATTTAACAAAACAAAGGGGCTTGTACTTGGGGTAACAGACTGATGAAGAAGTAACGAAGTTTGCTTATACAGCTTTCTTAGCCTTGAATTACCTAACTCTGGTGATAAGAATGCTTTCTGTGCTCCTGGTATAGAGAGGGTACCTTCACATGGGAGATTTATTTCCTGCTTTCAGAGGGAAAGTGTTTTCTATATGACTTTCCCATACCAGGTATTTGTCAAGTAACTGTAATTCAAAATAATTTGTCACCATGACATATCTTGGGGCAACCATGATATGCCACCATGGCATATCTTGGGGCAACCTGCTCTGACCTACAACAATATCATCTACTATCATGCCATCTACCAAGCTGCTCAAGTCTAAAACCTCAGATTCCTCTTATAATTCCTCTCTTTTCTCCACTGACATCTAGGCCATTGGCAAACTGACTCTATTACCAGACATATTCTGAATGCATCCTTTTCACTCTATCTCCACTATTACCCTGGTCCAGAACTAGCTTTTCTCACCTGGATTGCTACTATAAAACATAATTTGTCTCCCATAAATGGTCTTCCCCTCTTGACTCTTAACAATGTTTTCTATGCAGGAGCCAGAGTAATCTCTTAAAATATAAAACAGACCATGTCAGTCCCTTGCTTAAACTCTTCCAATGGTTTCAGTTGTAATAAAATCCAAATTCTTTACCATAGCTGCCTGCCAGGTTCCATATGTTCTAGACCTGTCTGTATCTCTGGCCTAATCTCCTAATCTCTCACACAGTACACTTCAGCCATACTGGCTTTCTTTATATTCCTCAAATACACCAGCTTTTAACCTCTTACACTACTGGACTAGCGATTTCTCTCTGCCTAAAATGCTATGAATAGTTATGTGGCCAGCTCATCATTGTCATGCAAGTCTCAATTAAAATGTTACTTCTCAGCCAGGCCTTTACCTATCACTCAATATAAAATAGCCACCTGCCCACTTCTTTCACTTCACCCTGCTTTAGTATCATTGTAACACTGATCACTACTTGATCTCGTTATTTAAATTTTTATTGGCTGTCTCCCTCTTCTAAATCAAGCCTTCCCAGGAGAAATTACTACTGACGTTACAGAAATAAAAAAGAATTATAGTGGAATACTATAAGCTGTACACCAACAAATTACTAACTTATATGAAATGGACAAATTCCTAGAAAGACAAAAACTACTAAAACTGAATCAAGAAAAAATAGAAAGCCAGAGTATACCTATAAAAATTAGAGATTGAATTATTAATTTTAATAATTCCCACAAATAAAAGACCATGGCCAGTTGCCTACACTGGTGAGTTCTACCAAAAACTTAAGAAGAATTAATAAAGAGTTGAGATCAAGATGGCAAAGTAGGAAGACCTGAGATCATTTCCTTCCAAAGTCACACAAAAAACATGACTACTTACAGAACAACTGTCTCTGACAATGACCTGAAGGCTAGAAGAAAAGCTTTTCCACAACAAAAGGTATAAAGAAGGAGACACAAGATGAGTAAGAGGAGCAGAGACACGGTCCGGTAAGGACCCATACTCTTGGCATGGCAACCCACAAGCTGTAGGGATATCAGAAATACACAGGTCCTCCCCTAGGAGTAAGGGGTCTGAGCCCCACATCAGGCTTCCCAGTCCATGGGTACAGCACTAGGAAGACAAGCTCCCAAAATATCTGACTTTGAAAACCAGCTGGGCTTACACTCAAGAGAGTCAGAGGGCTACAGGAAACTGAGACTCCACCCTTAAAGGACATGCACAAATACTCACTCCAAGTCCCAGCAGATGTAGCATTTGAAAGGCACCAAGGTCAAGCCCACTTGCTAATCTTAGAAAGCCTCTCAGGCCAGAGGCAGGTGGAACTCCCCCAACCTGGCCAGGGACTGAGATGCTGATGGCATCCAATTTTGTGATCTCACTCTACCACGCTGAAATGGCAACACTGGCAGGCACCCTTCCTCTAGCCTATTAGCACTGGTCACAATCACAGCAAACGAGTGAAGCTGCAGCAGTCACACACTGTCCAGCCACACAATTAGTCACACCAGGAGCCTGTCCTGCCCACCAGGATGTCCGCACCAGTCACATACCACCAAGCCTCGTATCCAGGCATGCTGGGAGCCTGCCCTACCTACCAGCATCCTAAACAGTCACACGCTGGTAGGCCTCACGACCAGTCATGCCAGGGGCCTGCCTCACCCAAGAGCACACCCAGAGCAACCACACAAAGCAGGGCCTCACAGACAGCCAGGCTGGGGACCAGTCTTGACTACCAGTGTGCTTGCAGCACTTGGTCCCACCAAAAAAGAGAGATGCACACAGCCCACAGAGGGTACACTCCTGGAGAAACTGGCTCTGGTAGCCAGAAGGGAGTATGCTAATAGGCACCACATCTCCCTACAAAAAGCCACTTCTCCAAGATCAGGAGACATAACAAACTTACCTAGTACATAGAAATAAACACAGATAATTAGGCAAAATGAGGCAACAAAGGAATATTGTCCAAACAAAAGGAAAAGACAAAACCTTAGAAAAATAACTAAATGTAACAGATAAGCAATCTACCTGACAACGAATTCAACATAATGATCATAAAGATACCCACTGACCTTGAGAGAAAAATTAATGACCACAGTGAGAACTTCAACAAAGAGTTAGAAAATATAGAAATGAACCAATCAGGCCTGAAAAATATAATAACTAAAATAAAAAATACACTAGAGAGAATTAATGGTAGATTACATGATACAGAAAAATGGATAGGCTATCTGGAAGACAGGGTAGTGGAAATCACTGAAACTAAACAGAAAATAGAAAAAAATGTAGGGCTTTTAGAATGCATTCAACTTTAAGAGATCATCAATTTAGAACACACAGCTATAGACAAAGATTGTTATATGTGAACCTCATAGTAACCACAAACCAAAAACCTTATAATAGATGCCAAAATAGAAACAATAAAAAGAAAGGAATCCAAACATAATACTAAAGACAGTCATCAAATCACAAGGGAAGAGGGAAAACGAAGAAAAATTTTTAAAAAAACTACAAAAATAACCAGAAAACAATTAACAAAATGGCAATAAGTACATGCCTATCTCTAATTACTTTAAATATAAATGGACTAAATCCTCCAATCAAAAAACACAGGATTGTTGAATGGATTAAAAAAAAAAAAGGACCCATACATATGCTGCTTATACGAGACTCACTCCAGATCTAAAGACACTCACAGGCTGAAAGTGAAGGGATGGAGAAAGATTGTCCATGCAAATGAGAACCAAAAGGAAACTGGGGAAGAAATGCTTATATCAGACAAAATAGATTTTAAAGACTTCAACAAAACACAAAGGCATTAAATAATAATAAAAAGACTAATCTAACAAGAGAACATAACACTCATAAATATCTATGCACACAACATAAAAGCACCTAAATACATAAAGCAAATATCAACAGACATATAGGGAGAAACAGTAATACAATAATGGTGGGGGACTTTAACTTAAATCAACTGTTAGATCATCCAGACAGACTATCAATAAGGAAACATTGGCACTAAACAACACATTAGACCAAATGGACTAACAGGTATAGACAGAATATTCCATCCAAAAGTGGCAGAATACACACATTTTTCGAACGCACATGGAAGATTCTCTAAGACAGATCACATGTTAGGCCACAAAACAAGTATCAATAAATTTAAGAAGACTGAAATTATATCAAGCATCTTTTCTAACCACAATGGTATGAAACTAGAAATAATTACAAGAAGAAAAATAGAAAAACACAGACATATGGAAGATAAACAACATGCTACTATACAAGCAATGGGTTAAAAAAGAAATCAAAGAAGAAATCAAAAAATACCTGAGACAAATGAAAATGGAAACACACCAAAACAAAATCTGTGGGATAAAGCAAGAGCAATTCTAAGAGGAAAGTCTGTAGTGATATAGGCCTCCCTCAAGAAAGAAGAAATATCTCACATAAACAATCTAACATCACACTTAAAGGAACAAGAGAAAGAAGAACAAGACCAAAGTTGGTAGAAAGAGGAAAATAATAAAACTCAGAGCACAAACAAATGAAATAGAGACCAAAAAAAAGCAATAGAAAAGATCCACGAAACTAAGAGCTGGTTCTTTATAAAAGATAAACAAAATTGATAAACCTTCTGCTAGACGCCTAAAGAAAAAGAGAGACCCCCAAATAAATAAAATCAGAAATGTAAAAGAGAAGTTACAACTGATACCACGGACATACAACAAATCCTAATAGACTACTACAAACAATATATTCCAACAAACTGGACAACCTAAAAAATTGGACAAAATCCTACAAATATACAATCTTCCAAGACTGAATCAGGAAGAAATAGAAAATCTGAACAGAACACTCACTAATAGTGAAATTGTATCAGTAATCAAAAACTTCCCAACAAAAAAGAATCCAGACCAGATGGCTTCACATGTGAATTCTGAAAAACAGTTGAAGAAGAGTTAATACCTATCCTTCTGAAAGTATTCCAAAAAAGTAAAGAAGAAGGATAACCCCCAAATTCCTTCTACCAGCATTACTCTAATACCAAAATCATATAAAGACACTACAAAAAAAGAAAATTATAGGCCAATATCTCTGATGAATAGAGATGCAAAAATCCTCAACAAAATACCAGCAAAGTGAATTCAACAATACATTAAAAGGATCATACACCATGACCAAATAAGATTTATCACACAGATGCAGAGATGATTCAATATCCACAATCAATCAATGAGATATAGCACATTAATACAAGTAAAAATAAAATTGACATAATCATCCCATTAGATGTAAAAAAAAAGCACTTGACAAAATCCAATATCCATTTATGAAGAAAATTCTCAACGAAGTGGGTACAGAAAGAACATACTTCAACATAATGAAAGCCATATGTAACAAACTCACAACTAACATCATACTGAACGGTGAAAACCAGAAAGCTTTTCCTCTAAGATCAGGAGCAAAACAAGGATGCATACTCATAACACTTTTATTCAACATAGTATTGGAAGTCCTAGCCACATCAATCAGACAGGAAAAAGATAAAGGCATCCAAATTAGAAAAGAAGAAGTAAAACTGCCCCTATTTGCAAAAGACATGATACTTATTAGAGAAAACCCTAAAGACTCCATCAAAAAAAATATTAGAACATAATAAATGAATTCAGTACAGTTACAGGATAAAAAATTAATACACAGAAACGTGTTGCTTTTGTACATGCTAATAATGAACTATCAGAAAGGGAAATCAAGAAAACGCCCCCATTTACCACTACATCAGACAAAAAAATAAAATACCTAGGAAAAAATTTAACCAGAGGTGAAAGACCTGTACTCTCAAGACTATAAAACACTAATAAAAGAAAGTGAAAACAACACAAATAAGTGGAAAGATATACCATGCTCATGGATTAAAAAAATTAATATTGTTCAAAATATCCATACCACCCAAAGCAATCCCCAGATTCAGTGCAATCTCTATCAAAACACCAACAGCATTTTTCACAGAATTAGAATAAATCCTAAAATTTGTATGGAACCATGAAAGATCCTGAATACTCAAAGCAACCTTGAGAAAGAACAACAGAGCTGAAGGTATCATGCTCCCTGGTTTCAAACTATACTACAAAGGTTTAGTAATCAATACAGTATGGTACTGACAAACACGCCAAAAAAACACACAGACCAATGTAAAAGAATAGAGAACCCAGAAATAAATCCATCTTTACACAGTCAATTAATCTATGACAAGCAGGCAGCAATATAAAATGAAGGAAAGACAGACTCTTCAATAAATGACTTTGGGAAAACTGGACAGATACATACAAAGAATGAAACTGAACCAACACTCTTACACCATATCCAAAAATAAACTCAAAATAAATTAAAGACTTAAATGTAAGACCTGAAACCACATAACTCCTAGAAGAAAACACAGGCAGTACACTCTAACATCGGTCTTAGAAATACCATTTTGGTTCTGTCTTCTCAGGCAAGGGAAACAAAAGCAAAAATAAACAAATGGAACTACATCCAACTAAAAAGCTTCTGCACAGCAAAGGAAACCATAACAAAATGAAAACACAACCTACTGAATGAGAGAAGATGTTTGCAAATGATGTATCCAGTAGGGGTTAATATCCAAAATATGCAAAGAACTCATAAACTCAATATCAAAAAGCAAGCAATCCAATTAAAATATGGGCAGAGAACCTGAAGAGATATTTTTCTAAGGAAGACATACAGATGGCCAACAGATAAATGAAACGAGGCTCAACATCACTAATTATCAGGGAAATGAAAATCAAAACCACAATGAAATATGACTTCACACCTCTCAGAATGGCTATTATCAAAAAGACATCAAATAACAAGTGTTGGTGGGTTGTGGAGAAAAAGAAACCTTTGTACACTTTCCCTGTTGATGGGAATGTAAATTAGTGCAGCCACTATGGAAAACAGCATGCAGGTCTTCAAAAAAATTAAAAATAAAACTACCATATGATCCAGTAATTCCAATTCTGGGTATTTTTGTGATAAACAACAAAAAACTAATTCAAAAAAGATATATGCACCCCTAAGTTCACTGCAACATTATTTACAATAGCCAATATATGGAAGAAACCTATGTGGCCATCAACAGATAAATGTATAAAGAAGATGTGGTGTGTGTCTGTGTCTGTGTGTGTATACATACATACGTACATATATACACGTGTGTGTATACATAGAAAAATATATATGTGTATATATATGTATATGTATATAATGGAATATTACGCAGCCATAGAAAAGAATGAAATCTTGCCATTTGAAATAACATTGATGGATCTAGAGGTATTATGCTAAGTGAAATAAGTCGGACACAGAAAGACAAACACCACATGATTTCACTTATATGTGGAATCTAAAAAACAAAACAAAACAGAAATAAACTCACAGATACAGAGAACAAATGGGTAGTTCCCAGAGTGGGGTAGGAGAATGGACAAAATAGGTGAACAGGATTAAGAGGTGCAAACTTCCAGTCATATAATAAGTCATGGGGACATAATGTACACCATAGGGAATATAGTCAACAATAGTTTAATAATTTTGTATGGTGACAGATGGTTACTAGACTTATTGTGGTGATTGTATTATTGATGTATATAAATGCTGACCAATTATGTTGTACACCTGAACGTAACATAATATTGTATGTCAATCTACTTCAATAAAAAATTAACATAATATTAATTATTAACATTAATACTTTAAAAAAATTAATACTTTACACACTTCCAAAAAATAGAAAAGGAGGGAACAGCTCCCAATTCAATGTACGAGGCCAGAATTTCTGCGATACCAATACCAGAAAGACACCACAAGAAAAGAAAACTAAAGATCAATATCTCTTATTATAAGTATAGATGCAAAAATCCTCAATAAAATACTAGCAAACCAAATCCATTAACATATAAAAAGGATTTATACAATGACCAGTTATAGTAATAAACTATTTCAATAGAATAAAGGATAAAAACCACATAAATGTCTCAATAAGGGCAGAAAAGTTACTTCACAAAATTCAACACCCCTTCATGATACAAATACTCAATAAACTAGGAAATGAGGAGAAGTTCCTCAACCTGATAAAGGCCATCTTGGCTAACCCCACAGCTAGTATCATACATAATGGTGAAAGCTCAATGTTTTTCTCTTAAAATCAGGAATAAGACAAGGATATCTGCTCTAACCATTTCTATTAAAAATTATATTGGAGGGTCTATCTTGAGTAATTAGGCAAGAAAATGAACTAAAAGCCTTCCAAAATGAAAGTATACCTATTTCTATTTGCAGATATTTTGTTACAGATATACAAAACTCTAAAGAATCCACTAAAAACCTATTAGAACTAATAAACAAGTTCAGCAATATTACAGGGTACAAGATAAATATACAAAAATCAACTGTATTTCTATACACTAACAATGAACAGTCTAAAAATGAAGTCAAGAAAATACAATTTAGATAACATCAAAATGAAAAGAATACTTAAGAACAAATTTAACAAAAAAGTACAAAGTTTATACTCTGAAAACTATTAAATGCAGTTGAAAGAAATTTAAGAAGGTGTAAATAAACAGAAAGACCCCACATCTATGGTCACCTACTTTATGACAAAGTAGGCAAGAACATACAATGGAGAAAAGACAGTTTCTTCAATAAGTGGTGATGGAAAAACTGTACAGCTACATATAAAAGAACGAAATTAAACTCAAAATGGATTAAAGACCTAAATGTAACACTGGATACCATAAAATTCTTTGAGGAAAACACAGGAAGAATGCTCTTTAACATAAATCACAGCAAAATCTTTTTTGATCCTCCTCTGGGAGTAGTAAAAATAAAAACAAAAATAAACAAATGCGACCTAATTAAACTTAAAAGCTTTTGTACAGCAAAGGAAACCAGCAACAAAATGAAAAACCACCCCAAAGAATGGGAGAAAATATTTCCAAACGAAGTGACTGACAAGGGATTAATCTCTAAAATATATAAACAGCTCATACAGCTCAATATCAAAAAAACAAACAACCCAATCAAAAACTGGAGAAGATCTAAATAGACATTTCTCCAAAGAAGACATACAGATGGCCAAGAGGTACATGAAAAGGTGTTCAACATCACTAATTATCAGAGAAATGCAAATCAAAACTACAATGAGGTATCACCTCACACCAGTCAGAATGGCCATCATCAAAACATGTACAAACAATAAATGCTGGAGAGGGTGTGGAGAAAAGGGAACCCTCCTACACTGCCGGTGTGAATGTAAATTGGTACAACCACTATGGAGAATAGTATGGAGATTCCTTAAAAACTAAAAATAGAGCTACCATATGATCCAGCAATCCCACTCGTGGGCATATATCCAGAGAAAACCATAATTCAAAAGGACACATGCACCTCAATGTTCACTGCAGCACTATTTACAACAACCAGGACAGGGAAGCAACCTAAATGTCCATCAACGGAGGAATGGATAAACAAGATGTGGTACATATATACCACGGGATATTACTCAGCTATAAAAAAGAACAAAATAATGCCATCTGCAGCAACATGAATGGACCTAGAGATTGTCATACTGAGAGAAGTAAGTCAGACAGAGAAAGACAAACATCACATGATATCGCTTATATGTGGAATCTAAAACAATGGTACAAATGAACTTATTTACAAAGCAGAAATTGAGTCACAGATGTAGAAAACAAACTTAATGGTTACCAAGGGGGAAAAAGGGGGGGATAAATTGGGAGGCTGTGATTAACATATACATACTACTATATATAAAAGATAACTGATAAGAACCTACCGTATAGCACAAGGAACTCTATTTGGTGCTCTGTAATGACCTACATGGAAATGGAGTCTAGAAGAGACTGGATATGTATATGTATGGCTGATACACTTTGCTGTACACCAGAAAGTAACACAATACTGTAAATCAACTATAAACCACTAAAAAAAATTAAATAAAAAAAAATGAATAAGTAAATAAACAGAAAGACCCAAGTAAAAGTTTAGTAGACTTAATATTTTTAAGATGGCAAGATCTACAAATTCAACACAATCCTTATCAAAATCCCAACTGACTTTTTGGCAGAAATTGACAAGTTGATCCTAAAGTTCATATGGAATTTTAAGGGACTCTGAATATCCAAAGCAATCTTGAAAACGAAGAAAAAGTAGGAGGACTGCCAAGTTCAAAACTTACTACAAAGTTACAGTAATCACGATAGTGTTGTACTCGGCAAAGGAAACTATAAAAAAAAAAAACCCGAGAAGACAACCTACAGAATGGGAGAAAATATTTGGAAATGATACAACCAACAAGGGCTTAATCTCCAAAATATACAAACAGCTCATACAACTCAACAACAAAAAAAAAAACAACCCAATCGAAAAATGGGCAGAAGACCTTAACAGACATCTCTCCAAAGAAGACATACAGATGGCCAGTAGACACATAAAAAGATGCTCAACATAACTAACTATAGAGAAATGCAAATCAAAACTACAGTGAGGTACCACCTCACACAGGTTGGAATGGCCATCGTTAAAAAGTCTACAAATAACAAATGCTGGAGAGGTTATGGAGAAAAGGAAACCCTCCTACACTGCTGCTGAGAATGTAAGTTGGTGCAGCCACTATGGAAAACAGTATGGAGGTTCCTTAAAAAACCAAAAACAGAGTGATATAGCAATCCCACTCCTGGGCATATACGTGGACAAAACTACAATTCAAAAAGATACGTGCACCCATATGTTCATAGCAGCACTACTCACAATAGCCAAAACATGGAAACAACCTAAATATCCATCGACAGATGAATGGATAAAGAAGATATGGTACACACACACACACACACACACATATATACACACAACGGAATACTACTCAGCCATTAAAAAAAGAACAAAATAATGCCATTTGCAGCAACATGGATGGACCTAGAGGTTATCACACTAAGTGAAGTAAGTTAGAAAGAGAAAGACAAATACCATATGATATCATTTATATGTGGAATCTAAAGTATGGCACAAATGAACCTATCTACAAAACAGAAACAGACTCACAGACATAGAGATCCTATTCATGGCTGCCAAGGGGGAGGGGGGAAGGAGAGGGATGGACTGGGAATTTGGGGTTGGTAGATGCAAGCTATTACATTTAGAATGGATAAACAACAAGGTCCTACTGTATAGCACAGGGAACTATATCCAATCTCCTAGAATAAACCATAATGGAAAAGAATATTAAAAAAAAGAATGTTTTCCACTATGGAAATATGTGTACAACTGAGTCACTCTGCTATACAGCAGAGATTGGCACAACACTATAAGTCAACTATACTTCAATAAAAATAAAAAAGACAGTGTGGTACTGGCATGTGGACAGACACATAGATCAAAGGAAAAGAACTGAAAGTCCAGAAATAAACTCTTTATGTTTAGGGTCAACTGATTTTTTATAAGGGTGCCAAGGCAATTCTATAAGGAAAGAATAGTCTTTTCAACAAATGGTAATAGGACAACTGAATATATATACATATGCAAAAAAATGAAATTGAATACCTTCATATAATACACAAAAATTAACTCAAAATGGATCATAAAACTATAAAACTCTTAGAAGAAAATATAAGAGTAAATCTTCAAGACCTTGGATTTGGCAATGGTTTCTTTTTTATATGACACCAAAAGCACAAATAATAAAACAAAAAAAACAGATAACTTAGACTTCATCAAAATTTAAAACTCTTGTGCTACAAAAGATCCCATCCAGAAAGTGAATGGACAATCCAGACTGGAAGAAAATATTTGCAAATCACATATATGGTAAGGGACTTGTATCCAGAATTCTAATGAACTCTTAGGACTCGAAAATAAAAAGATAACACAATCTAGAAATGTGAAAAGGATCTTTATAAACATTTCTCTAAAGAAGACTTAAAAATGGCCATCTTTAGCCATGATTAGCAATCTGTGAAATGTAAATTAAAACCACGGCTTTTTGAGTGGTTTTGAGATACCACTTCGCAGCCACTAGGATGACTGAAATCAAAAAGACAATAATAAGTGTTGGTGAAGATATTACATTGCCACTCCCATCTGCAGGTCAGCTGATTAAAACTCTGTATTTGATTAAAATTATAAAATAGATATGAATCAAGCATTTTTCAGGAAACATATTCTGAAACTTATAGTTGTATTATACCCATAATAAACTCAACAGAAAGAAATAACATCTATAAAGGATAATCTGAAAAAAATGCCACACATTCATTATTCTTGCCTATGCCTAGACACTACACAAGACAGAAGGAATCAGAATTTGCGGGGGTGGGGAGGGGAGCCCAGTTATTATGTGTTTGACAAAAGCATGAAAAGTGATTCTAATTTGTAATCAGGCTTTAGAAATACTCCATTATAAAAGTCACCCTTGGATTGAACCAGACCATCACAAAACTGAGGATCCAAATGCACTATATTAGACTCTACTATACACATACCATATATTTTTTCTTTTTATTGGACTATAATTGTTTTACAATGTTGTTAGTTTCTGCTGCAGTGAAGTGAATCACCTGTATGTATACATATACCCCCTCTCTCTTGGAACTCTCTTCCCCCCATCCCACCCACCTAGGCCATCACAGAGCACCAAGCTGAACTCCATGTTACACAGCAGGTTCCCACTAGCAATCTATTTTACACATGGTAGTGTACTGATATCAAATGTAATCTCCCAATTCATCACAACCTCCCCTTCCCCCACACCACATCCAGACGTCTGTTCTCTACATCTGGGCTCTATTCCTGCCCTGAAAATAGGTACATCTATACCATTTTGCTAGATTCCACATATATGTATTAATATACAATATTTGCTTTTCTCTTTCTCACTCTGTATGACAGACTCTAGGTCCATCCACATTTCTACAAATGACCCAACTGCATTCCTTTTCATGGCTGAGTAATATTCCATTTTATATATATGTACCACATCTTCTTTATCCATTTGTCTGTCAAGGAACATTTAGGTTGTTTCAATGTCCTGGCTATTGTAAATAGTGCTGCAATAAACATTGGGGTACATGTGACTTTTTGAATTATGGTATTCTCAGGGTATATGCCCAGTAGTTGGATTGCTGGGACATATGGTAGTTCTATTTTTAGTTTTTTAAGGAACCTCCAAACTGTTCTCCACAGTGGCTATAATCAATTTACATTCCCACCCACAGGGCAAGATGGTTCCCTTTTCTGCACATCCTCTCCAGCATTTATTGTTTGTAGATTTTTTTTCATGATGGGCATTCTGACTGGTGTGAGGTGATAACTCATTGCAGTTTTGATTTGCATTTCTCTAATAATTAGTGATGTTGAGCATCTCTTCATGTGCTCCTGGCCATCTGAATGTCTTCTCTGGAGAAATGTGTATTTAAGTCTTCCACCCATTTTTTGATTGGGTTGATTGGTTTTTGATATTGAGTTGCCTGAGCTGTTTGTACACTTTGGAGATTAATCTTTGTCCGTTGCTTCATTTGAAAATATTTTCTCCCATTCTGAGGGTTTTACATTTGTCTTATGTTTTCCTTTGTGTGCAATAGCTTTTAAGTTTAATTAGGTCCTATTTGTATATTTTTGTTATTTTCGTCACTCTAGCAGATGGGTGAAAACAAGATCTTGCTGTGATTTACATCAAAGGGTGTTTTTCCTAAGTTTTCCTCTAAGAGTTTTATACTGTCTGGTCTTACATTTAGGTCTTTAATCCATTTTGAGTTTATTTCAGTATATGGTGTTAGGTACTGTTCTAATTTCATTCATTGACATGCAGCTATCCAGTTTTCCCAGCACCACTTATTGAAGAGATTGTCTTTTCTCCAATGTATATTCTTGCCTCCTTTGTCATAAATTAGGTGACCATACGTGCCTTAGTTTATCTCTGGGCTTTCTATCCTGTACTATTGATCTATGTTTCTATTTGTTTTTTCTTTTTAACATCTTTATTGGAGTATAATTGCTTTACAATGGTGTGTTAGATTCTGCTTTATAACAAAATGCATCAGTTATACATATAAATGTATTCCCATATCCCCTCCCTCTTGCATCTCCCTCCCACCCTCCCTATCCCACCCCTCTAGGTGGTCACAAGGCAACGAGCTCATCTCCCTGAGCTATGCAGCTGCTTCCCACTAGCTATCTATTTTACATTCGGTAGTGTAAATATGCCCATGCCACTCTCTCACTTCGTACCACCTTACCCTTCCCACTCCCTGTAATCTCAAGTCCATTACCAACGTCTGCATCTTTATTCCTGTCCTGCCCCTAGGTTCTTCAGAACCTTTTTTTTTTTTTTTAGATTCCATATATATGTGTTAGCATAGGGTATTTGTTTTTCACTTTCTGACTTATTTCACTCTGTGTGACAGACCTTAGGTCCATCCACCTCACTACAAATAACTCAATTTCATTTCTTTTTATGGCTCAGTAATATTCCATTGTATAAATGTGCCACATCTACTTTATCCATTCATCTGTTGATGGACACTAAGGGTGCATCCATGTCCTGGCTATTGTAAACAGAGCTGCAATGAACATTGTGGTACATGACTCTTTTTGGTTTTTTTTTGTTTTTTTTAAACATCTTTATTGGAGCATAATTGCTTTACAATGGTATGTTAGTTTCAGCTTCACAACAAAATGAATCAGTTATATATATACATATGTTCCCATATCTCTTCCCGCTTGCGTCACCCTCCCTCCCACCCTCCCTATCCCACCCCTCCAGGCGGTCACACAGCACCGAGCTGATCTCCCTGTGCTATGCGGCTGCTTCCCACTAGCTATCTACCTTACGTTTGGTAGTGTATACATGTCCATGCCTCTTTATTGCTTTGTCACCGTTTACCCTTCCCCCTCCCCATAGCCTCAAGTCCATTCTCTAGTAAGTCTGTGTCTTTATTCCTGTTTCACCCCTAGGTTTTTCATGACATTTTTTTTTCTTAAATTCCATATATATGTGTTAGCACACGGTATTTGTCTTTTTCTTTCTGACTTACTTCACTCTGTATGACAGACTCTAGGTCTATCCACCTCATTACAAATAGCTCAATTTCGTCTCTTTTTATGGCTGAGTAATATTCCATTGTATATATGTGCCACATCTTCTTTATCCATTCATCCGATGATGGACACTTAGGTTGTTTCCATCTCTGGGCTATTGTAAATAGAGCTGCAATGAACATTTTGGTACATGACTCTTTTTGAATTATGGTTTTCTCTGGGTATATGCCCAGTAGTGGGATTGCTGGGTCATATTGTAGTTCTATTTTTACTTTTTTAAGGAACCTCCCATATTGTTCTCCATAGTGGCTGTATCAATTTACATGCTCACCAACAGTGCATGAGGGTTCCCTTTTGTCCACACCCTCCCCAGGATTTATTGTTTGTAGACTTTTTGATGATGCCCATTCTGACTGCTGTGAGGTGATACCTCATTGTAGTTTTGATTTGCATTTCTCTAATTAGTGATGTTGAGCATCCTTTCATGTGTTTGTTGGCAATCTGTATATCTTCTTTGGAGAAATATCTATTTAGATCTTCTGCCCTAAATTGGATTGGGTTGTTTGTTTTTTGGATATTGAGCTGCATGAACTGCTTGTATATTTTAGAGATTAATCCTTTGTCAGTTGCTTCATTTGCAAATATTTTCTCCCATTCTGAGGATTGTCTTTTCATCTTATTTATGGTTTCCTTTGTTATGCAAAAACTTTTAAGTTTCACTAGGTCCCATTTTTCTTTCTTTTTATTTCCATTTCTCTAGGAGGTGCATCAAAAAGGATGCAGCTGTGATTTGTGTCAAAGAGTGTTCTGCTTATATTTTCCTCTAAGAGTTTTATAGTGTCTGGCCTTACATTTAGGTCTCTAATCCATTTAGAGTTTATTATTGTGTATGCTGTTGGGGTGTGTTATAATTTCATCCTTTTACATGTAGCTGTCCAGTTTTCTCAGCACCACCTACTGAAGAAGCTGTCTTTTCTCCACTGTATATTCTTGACTCCTTTATCAAAAATAAGGTGACCATATGTGCGTGGGTTTATCTCTGGGCTTTCTATCCTGTTCCATTGATCTATATTTCTGTTATTGTGCCAGTACCATACTGTCTTGATTACTGTAGCTTTGTAGTATAGTATGAGGTCCAGGAGCCTGATTCCTCCAGCTCCATTTTTCTTTCTCAAGATTGCTTTGCCTATTCGGGGTCTTTTGTGTTTCCATACAAATTGTGCAATTTTTTGTTCTAGTTCTGTGAAAAATGCCAGTCGTAGTTTGATAGGGATTGCGTTGAATCTATAGATTGATTTGGGTAGTACAGACATTTTCACAATGTTGATTCTTCCAATCCAAGAACATGGTATATCTCTCCACCTGTTTGTGTCATCTTTAATTTCTTTCTTCAGTATCTTATAGTTTTCTGATTACAGGTCTTTTGCCTCCTTAGGTAGGTTTATTCCTAGGTATTTTATTCTTTTTGTTGCAGTGGTAAATAGGAGTGCTTCCTTAATTTCGCTTTCAGATTTTTCATCATTAGTGTATAGGAATGCAAGAGATTCCTGTGCTTTCATTTTGTATCCTGCTACTTTACCAAATTCATTGATTAGCTCTAGTAGTTTTCTGGTAGCAGCTTTAGGATTCTCTATGTATAGTATCATGTCATTTGCAAACAGTGATAGCTTTCCTTCTTCTTTTCCAATTTGGATTCCTTCTATTTCTTTTTCTTCTTTGATGGCTGTGGCTAAAATTTCGAGTACTATGTTGAATAATAGTGATGAGAGTGTGCAACCTTGTCTTGTTCCTGATCTTGGTGTAAATGGTTTCAGTTTTTCACCATTGAGAATGATGTTGGCTGTGGGTTTGGCATATATGGCCTTTATTATGTTGAGGTAATTTCCCTCTATGCTTACTTTCTGGAGGATTTTTATCATAAATGGTGTTGAATTTTGTCAAAAGCTTTTTCTGCATCTACTGATATGGTCATATGGTTTTTCTCCTTCAATCTGTTAATATGGTTTATCACATTGATTGATTTGCATATATTGAAGAATCCTTGCATTCTGGGAAAAAACCCACTTGCTCACGGAGCATGATCCTTTTATTGTGCTGTTGGATTCTCTTTGCTAGTATTTTGTTGAGGATTTTTGCATCTATGTTCATCAGTGATATTGGCCTGCAGTTTTCTTTCTTTGTGACACCTTTGCCTGGTTTTGTTATCAAGGTGATGGTGGCCTCAGAGAATGAGTTTGGGAGTGTTCCTCCCTCTGCTATATTTTGCAAGAGTTTGAGAAGGATAGGTGTTAGCTCTTCTCTAAATGCTTGATAGAATTCAGGTGTGAAGCCATCGGGCCCTGAACTTTTGTTTGTTGGAAGATCTTTAATTTCAGTTTCAACTTCATTACTTGTGATTGGTTTGTTTATATTTTCTAATTATTCCTCATTTAGTCTTGGAAAGTTGTACCTTTCCAAGAATTTGTCCATTTCTTCCAGGTTGTCCATTTTATTGGTGTATAGTTGCTTGTAGTAGTCTCATATGATCCTTTGTATTTCTGCAGTGTCAGTTGTAACTTCTCCTTTTTCATTTCTAATTTTATTGAGTCCTCTCAGTTTTTTTTCTTGATGAGTCTGGCTAAAGTTTCATCAATTTTGTGTTTCTTCTCAAAGAACCAACTTTTAGTTTTATTGATTTTGCTACTGTTCCCTTCGTTTCTATTTCATTTATTTCTGATTTGACCTTTATGATTTATTTTCTTTTACTGACTTTTGCTTTTCTTTGTTCTTCTCTCTCTAGTTGCTTTAGGTGTAAGTTTAGATTATTTGAGATTTTTCTTGTTTCTTGAGGTTAGACTGAATTGCTATATACTTCCCTCTGAGAACTGCTTTTGCTGCATCCCATAGGTTTTGGATCATTGTGTTTTCCTTGTCATTTGTTACTAGGTATTTTTTTATTTCCTCTTTGATTTCTTCCGTGATCTCTTCGTTATTTAGTAGCTCACTGTTTAGCCTCCATGTACTTGTGTTTTTTAGAGCGTATTTTTCCTGTTTTGGTTTCTAATCGCATAGCATTATTATCGGAAAAGATGCTTGATACAATTTAAATTTTCCGAGGTTGAATTGTGACCCAAGATGTGACCTATCCTAGAGAATGTTCCATGTGCACTTGAGAAGAAAGTGTATTCTTCCACTTTCTGTGAAATGTCCTATAAATATCAATTAAATCTATCTGGTCTACTGTGTCATTTAAAGCTTGTGTTTCCTTATTAATTTTCTCTCTGGATGATCTGTCCTCTGGTGTAAGTGAGGTGTTAAAGTCCCCCACTATTACTGTGTTACTGTTGATTTCCCCTTTTATGGCTGTTAGCATTTGCCTTATGGATTGAGGTGCTCCTATGTTGAGTGCATAAATATGGATAATTGTTATGTCTTCTTCTTGGATTGATCCCTTCATTATTAATGTAGTGTCCTTCCTTGTCTCTTGTAACATTCTTTATTTTAAAGTCTAGTTTATCTGACATGAGTATTGCTACTCCAGCTTTCTTCTGATTTCAATTTGCATGGAATATCTTTTTCCACACCCTCACTTTCCGTCTGTATGTGTCTCTGGGTCTGAAGTGGGTCTCTTATAGACAGTATATATATGGGTCTTGTTTTTGTATCCATTCAGCCAGTCTATGTCTTTTGGTTGGAGCATTTAATCTACTTACATTTAAGGTAATTATCAATATGCATGTTCCTATTATCATTTTCTTAATTGTTTTGGATTTTTGTAGGTCTTCTCCTTCTCCTGTGTTTCCTGCCTAGAGAAGTTCCTTTAGCATTTGTTGTAAAGCTGGTTTGGTGGTGCTGAATTCTCTTAGCTTTTGCTTGTCTGCAAAGGTCTTAATTTCTCCGTCGAATCTGAATGAGATCCTTGCTGAGTAGAGTAACCTTGGTTGTAGGTTTTTCCCTTTCATCACTTTAAATATGTCCTGCCACTCCCTTCTGGCTTGCAGAGTTTCCGCTGAAAGATCAGCTGTTAACCTTATGGGTTTTTCCTTGTATGTTATTTGTTGCTTTTCCCTTGCTGCTTTTAATATTTTTTCTTTGAATTTAATTTTTGTTAGTTTGATTAATATGTGTCTTGGTGTGTTTCTCATAGGGTTTATCCTGTATGGGACTCTCTGCACTTCCTAGACTTGGTGGCTGTTTCCTTTCCATCTTAGGGAAATTTTCAACTATGATCTCTTCAAATATTTTCTCAGACCCTTTCTCTTGCTCTTCTTCTTCCGGGACCCTATAATTCGAATTTTGGTGCGTTTAATGTTGTCCCAGAGGTCTCTGTGAATGTCCTCAATTCTTTTCATTCTTTTTTCCTTATTCTGCTCCTCAGCAGTTATTTCCACCATTCTATCTTCCAGCTCACTTATTCGTTCTTCTACCTCAGTTATTCTGCTATTGATTCCTTCTAGTGTATTTTTCGCTTCAGTTATTGTGTTGTTCATCACTGTTTCTTTGTTCTTCTGTTCTTCTAGGTCTTTGTTAAATGTTTCTTGTGTTTTCTCGATTCATGCCTCCATTCTATTCCCAAGATTCTGGATCAGATTTACTATCATTACTCTGAATTCTTTTTCAGGTAGGTTGCCTATTTCCTCTTCATTTATTTGGTCTTGTAGTTTTTTACCTTGTTCCTTCATCTGTAACATATTTTTTTGTCATCTCATTTTCTTTTCATGAGTGTGGTTGTGTCTCTCTCTTACTGGTTGTTTGGTCTGAGGCATCCAGCAGTGGAGTTTGCAGGCATTTGGGTAGAGCCCATTCTTGGTGCCGAGATGAGGACCTCCAGGGGACCTCACTCCAATTAATATTCCCTGGGGTCTGAGGTTCTCTTTCAGGCCAGTGATTTGGACCTCATACTCCCACCACAGGAGTTCATGCTCAACACCCAGACTGCGAACCAAGATCCCACAAGCTGGGTGGCACAGCAAAAAAATAAAAAGGAGTATTGCAATAACAAAGAATAAAAAATAAAATTAGAAAAATTAAAAATATAATAAAAAATATAAGTGAAAAAACAAGGTAAAAGAGAACCACAACAGCAAAAAAAAAAAAAAAAAAAAAAAAGAAGGGTGGGTGGGGGAACAAACCAAAAGGAGCAGAACAATTACAAACAATAAAAAAATAATATTGGAAAAATAAAAATTCTATTAGAGAAAATATAAATGAAACAACAAGGTAAAACAGAACCACAACCTCAAAAAAAGAAAAAAGAGCCAGAAAAAGCCTTGGTTGTGGGGGGCGGGGCTTAGTCAGGGGCCAGGTTTAGGGCAGTGGGCGAGGCCTAGGCTCAGGACCTGGGCAGCCGGAAAGGGCAGCATGGCCAGAGGGGGCCTCAGAGTGCTGAGTGCGGAGGTAAGGCCCTAGGTGGGTGTGCAGAGGCAGGGGCGGGGCTTAGCCTTAGCATGGCTGGAGGGCGCCTTGGAGGGTGGAGGATCAGGCCCGGGCCCTCAGCAGGCTCCCTGGGTCCTGAGTGGGCAGAGGAAACACTGGCCATGCTTCCTTCCAATCCTCCAATCCCTCGAGGGACTCTCCCCCTCCCCGCTGATCCCCTCACTGTGGTGGGCCCCTCCAGGCATGGGAACCCCTCCGCTCCATCAGTCACCCCTCAGGGATGCTGATCCCATCCTGCCTCCAATTCTCCTGCCCTCCCTCCCCCCGATATATCCTACCCGGTCGCTCAGGGGTTTCCTCCCATCCCCCTAGGTGTCTGTGGTCCCCCACCAGAGCCTGGTAGCTGCCCTGGTTGTGTAGAGAGACGAACTCTGTGTCCTCCTACTCTGCCATCTTGACTCCACCCAGAATATATTTCCTTGAATAGTCATTTGAATTAATGTCAGATTATACTGATGATTTTGTTTAAATCTCTATGGATTTTCTCACTGCATTTATCATAAATATGATGCTAAAGACATTTGTTTTCACCATATCTCGTAAATGTCCTCCCTATGAAGTCTCATGAGAGATGTTTTAATCTGATCTCACTATCAAAAACAAACAAAACTCTCCTGAACTACTTTTATGTCAAGAATACTGTGAATCATGTAACTGATCCTCCCTTCTACTTTCAGACTGTCTATATACAGCCTGGAGCCAAAATTTGGTTCCATCCCTAGTAAAAGTGTAGGAACTCGCAGCCAAAGCTTCATGTACTAACCTTATCCTTGACCTCATCTTAACTTTTTCATGAATCACCACAGCAATGACTCTGAATCTATTCCAGTACCCTAAAGCTTTGATAAAATATTAGTTTCCATGTTTGTCATGATATAAAAAATATTGGGAAGCACAGCTTTAAGATGTCAGTGCTGCATAATGGTCTGTGGTAAAGTGGGAGAAAATATTTCTCCTCTTAATTTATAAGGAAAAGGGATTGTCCTGCTGATATCCATAATGTTTCACAGAGTCTTCCATGAAACTACTCTTTTTCTTTCTATATCTGCATCATCCCTCTACACCCTCACTCTCCATTATATGCAGATATGAAATACTGGGCCAGAAAAAAAATCCAAGTGGAAGATACCATTCAAAAGTTAGGATTTCCATTTTACTCAAATGATCAAAGAGATGTTTACCAGGAGGCTTCTAGGTATCTCTGTAAATAAATTTCTGTTAATACTTCTGACAGCTCACCAGGCATGTCTAGAGCCCAGTTAGACTCTGCCTGAAATCCATGCTCCTCTGGTTTGCATATATTACACACTCATGCAATAAAAATAAATTATCTAATTTAATTATTACAACAATTCTATTCAGAAGGCACTATCACCCCATTT
The DNA here is from genome assembly GCF_951394435.1 of Stenella coeruleoalba. Taxonomy (NCBI): domain Eukaryota; kingdom Metazoa; phylum Chordata; class Mammalia; order Artiodactyla; family Delphinidae; genus Stenella; species Stenella coeruleoalba. The sequence goes on along the minus strand of NC_137149.1, from coordinate 14,493,361 downwards.
CACAGATGAGGAAACAGTTTCAGAGAAGGAGTGAAGACTTTTCTGATACATAAATTTGGAAACAATTCAATGGGCATGCTCAGTCTGGCTTCAGATCACATACTCTTTGAATCTGGAATGCTTTGAGGTCTTTCAGTCATTATGACTTTAACCCATTGTGCCATCATTGCCATTCTAGCATGTCCAACACACAATCCCCTAATTTTATGCACCAACAATAAAAACACAGTGTCACTTTGGTTCATTTTTAAGATTTTTCAGTACATTGGAAATAAAGAATTTATGGGTTTGTTAAGCCTCTTAAGACTATAGAGTCCCAAAACCAAGCTACCGATACAAAATAAAAAAAGTCAAATTCAGGACCATCAAGTAAACTCTTCCAAAAAGCACCCTATTACCTTTTCATGTTGCAATGCAAGAGCTTTTATTTACTTATCCATTTGTTTATTTATCCAAGATTAACCAGGGACATGATCTACAGCAGACCCTCTTGGTGGCAAGAGAATGGAAAGATGATTAAGATTACCCCATTCTCATCCAACTCACAGCTCAGTGAATATGTTAGATAGTATTTGTGTCCATGGGGAAAGGAAAAAAGAGCCCACGGGTCTCTCTCTCACTCACTCAGTATCTCTGACAGTACTTTGCTCTTTTTAGACTCTGATGGTTAATTTTATGTGTCAACTTGACTGAGACATGAGGTGCCCAAACATTTGGTCAAACACTGTTCTAGGTGCATCTGTGAGGGTGTTCTGGATGAAATTAACATATGAACTCAGTAAAGCAGATTGTCCTCCCAAATGTCGGTAGACCACATCGAATCCATTGAAGGCCTAAACAGAACAAAAAGTTTGAGTAAAACAGAATTTCCTCCAGCCTGACTGCTTGACCTGGAAGACTGGGTTTTTTCCTGCCTTCAGACTCAAAACATGAGCTCTTCCTGGGTCTTGAGCCCGCTGGCTCTCAGACTAGAACACATTGACTCTCCTGATACTCAGGTCTTCTGTCTTGGATTGGAAAGGAAGTACACATTGGCTCTCCTGGGTCTCCAGCTTGCCAACTATAGATCTTGGAATTTGTCAGCCTCCATAGTTATGTCAGTCAATTCTTTTATATACGCACACACACACAGCTGAACTCTGAACAGTGTGAGGTTTAGGGGCACCACTCCCCCTCCCCACCACCACACACTCAAAAATCAACACGTAACTTTACCATTGGCTCTCCATATCTAAGGTTCCACAACCAAGGATTCAACCAACTGTAGATCACGTTGTACTGTAATACATAACTATTGAAAAAAATCTGAGTATAAGTGGACCCTCGCAGTTCAAACCCATGTTGTTCAAAGGTCAACTATATATATCGTATTGGTTCTGTTTCTCTGGAAATCCTAATATAGCCTCCAACAAGATGCGCAACTAATCTAAGAAAGATTTGATATTTAGTTCATTTTAATAGTGTTCAGGTTCTTGGAGAAGAGTGGGTACCATTACTACTGTCCAAACTTTAGAAGTCACTACATAATAAACACATTACTTTTATAGAAAGATAGTGAAGACTTCTACTGCTATCACAACACTAGATTTATATACAATGATATTCTAATACTAACATGAACAAAAAAACCCGCTCTGTAGCAGGGGAGGAAGGAGATTAAATATTTCATTTTTCTAACAATAAAGAGGTAGATTCATTCCCAAATCATGTTTAAAATGTAAAATTAATGTTATACTACCAATCTAGGATATCTTCTTTGTTGTGTTAAGTGGAGTGTACTTGAGAAACAACCAGGAGGTGAAATTTACAGACTAAAATAACAGTTGAAAAAGCCAGTATGAAAAGGCTGCATACTATATGATTCCAACTATATGACACTCTGAAAAAGACAAAACTATGGAAACAGTAGAAAGATCACTGGATGCCAAAGGTTCAGGGAGAGGAAGGAAGGGATGAACGGTTGGAGCACAGGGGATTATTAGGGCAGTGAAACTATTCTGTAAAATATTAAAATGGTGGATCCACGTCATTATACATTTTTCAAAACCCATAAAATGTATAATGCAAAGAGTGAACCCTAATGTGAACTATGGGACTTTAGTTACTAATAATGTACCAATACTGGTTCATCAATTATTACAAATGTACCACACTATTGCAAGATGTTCAAAATAGGGGAAACTGGGTGGGGGAGGGGAAGGTGCGAGGGTATATAGGAACTCTGTGTACTTTCTGCTCAGTTTTTCTATAAACCTAAAACTTCTCTAAATAAAGTCTATTAATTAAAAGAAATAAAAATTGGATAGGCTTTTGGTAAGACCAGGGCTTTTTAGTAAGTGGCAAAGCATTTAAAACTTGGTAGCATATAGCAGCATATATTTGGCTACCAACTTGAACTTCTTTGTTTTTATCAGTTACAAAGTTGGTTTTTAACTACTGAGACTGTTGTGACAGAAGCAGATCAGCTGAGGCCTCGGGAACTGTATCGATTCCCACTGCAGTCCATGGAATCTTGTCCATACTGAGTGGCTGGCTGCTCATCAAGCTGGTACCATATGGTCAAGTGACGTTGATTAAACAGGATATACATCAATCGTGGGGACTCAGAGAATAAGTGTTGCAGCTTGATCCTGAACTACACAGGTATAGCTTGAATATGTCAGAGTGGGGTAAAAACTTCTTACAAGCTAGGATATGAAACAATATTTGCTGCTTTTACCTGTTCAGAACACTAGTGATGGTCTAGCTTTACACTGTGAAAAATTATTTAAAAAGCCAACATCTAAACTAGATAACCAACCAATACCAACATGGCCCTGACCAGTAGGTGCTCCCTAAAAGGCAGGGTTCACAGCTCTAAACTCAAGACTGGCACAAGACTGAAAATGCCCCCTTTTCAGGCACATTGGAAACTGTCACTAGACAGAGCCTACGGACGATGTCAGAACATGGAGTTCAAAGAGGACATAGAAATTCAGAGGTTTCGACAGTGCATTAATGGGTTTTTCCTGAGTTAGAAAAAAAAATACCTCCAGCAGGACTTGGTGATTAGGGCTGCCAGCACTGCAATTTTTAAACTTAGCAAGGAAACAAAAAAGTCTCTACAGCTACTTTCCGAAGGTGAGAAAGTGTTCATAGGTATTTTTTTCTCCAGATATAGTAAATCCATGTTGCCAAAATTAACCTGTTAATAACGGGTTCCTCTCAGTCAGGTTCAAACTCATTGGTCAAGGATATTGGATGTCTGGTTCCGCTGCCATCTCGGTAAAAGTGAAACAAGATTTTCTCTTTTTTCCTTTCATTCTTCAGTTACTATGCCAGATATCTTCACTTTGTGCCTCCATTAATGGGCTCCTGTGCCCTCTGGCTTCTGACTAGTTCAGTCATTTGGAAGCAACAGCAAGACACTGGAGGAAGGAAAGACAGTGAGGTTGGAAAAAATACTCTCCAGGCTCTCTCCCTGCCATGGTCAGGATGTCCTCTACCACAACCCTTTCCCTTTCAGGGTTCCAATTACTCTCTCTCTTCCCCTTTCAGCTCTAAGACTGGCAACAGCATCCTAATAACCAGCCACAGAGGTGTACACTATTCCCTGTAGATTCTCACCACGTACAACCTTATTAAATTCCCCTCAAATTATCCCAACTAGGAAATGTGCTATCTATTTCCTACAGGGCCGGTCGGTGGCTGATAAAGATACCACTGGGTTTCTGGCATGGACCTTCAGAAACACTAAGTACCAGTTTTTATGGAACATGATTTGGCCTGGGATAGTTGTTCTCAGTACTTAGGTTCTACCTAAGAGCGGAACCAGTGCTGTGATAATGTTAGACGGCCTACTGGTCCTTTAGAAACTTATTTAAAATTAAGGTTTATCAGAGATTTGATTCAGAATCAATAAAACCTCTAAGACCTTGAAGAAACTAATTCCAGTGAGAAAAAGTATAGGCTACAACTGCAGGGGAAAAAAAACAAATTCTACATTAAGAACCTTCTGGCGGAGACTGACCATAAGAATTTGAGGTAAATATGAAACTTCAATTTCTTTTAATATAATTCACAAGTCCAAAACAACTCAACTTTAAAGAGGATGTATCTTTGAATATCCATTTTGCTCCCCAAGAAATTTATAATGGGAGGGTGCTTATCTTCACATTTACAGCATAGTTTTTGACATTTTGTTTTAGAAACATCTTAAGGTAGCTTCATTTTTTTCTTTAACAGCTTTATTGAAGTATAATTGCTTTACAATGGTGTTAGATTCTGCTGTATAACAGAGTGAATCAGCTATACATATACATATATTCCCATATGTCCTCCCTCTTGCATCTCCCTCCCACCACTCTAGGTTGTCACAAGGCACTGAGCTGATCTCCCTGTGCTACGCAGCTGCTTCCCACTAGCTCTCTATTTTACATTTGATAGTACATATAAATCAATGCTACTCTCTCATTTCATCCCAGCTTATCTTTCCCCCTCCCCGTGTCCTCAAGTCCATTCTCTATGTCTGAGTCTTTATTCCTGTCCCACCCCTAGGTTATTCAAAACTTTTTTTTTTTATTAGATTCCATATATATGTTGGCATACGGTATCTGTTTTTCTCTTTCTGACTTACTTCACTCTGTATGACAGACTCTAGGTCCATCCACCTCACTACAAATAACTCAATTTCATTTCTTTTTATGGCTCAGTAATATTCCATTGTATGTATGTGCCACATCTTCTCCATCTGTCAATGGACACTTAGGTTGTTACCATGTCCTGGCTACAGTAAATAGAGCTGCAAGGACCATTGTGGTACACGACTCTTTTTGAATTATGGCTTTCTCAGGGCATATGCCCAGTAGTGGGATTGCTAGGTCATATAGTACTTCTATTTTTACTTTTTAAGGAACCTCCCTACTGTTCACCATAGTGACTGTATCAACTTACATTCCCACCAACAGTGCAAGAGGGTTCCCTTTTCTCCACACCCTCTCAAGCATTTATCGTAGATTTGTTGATGATGGCCATTCTGACGGGTGTGAGGTGATACCTCATTGTAGTTTTGATTTGCATTTCTCTAATGATTAGTGATGTTGACCATCCTTTCGTGTGTTTATTGGCAATCTGTATATCTTCTTTGGAGACATGTCTGTTTAGGTCTTCTGCTGATTTTTGGATTGGGTTGTTTTTTTTGATATTGAGCTGCATGAGCTGTTTATAAACTTTGGAGATTAATCCTTTGTCAGTTTCTTAATTTGCAAATATTTTCTCCCATTCTGAGTGTTGTCTTTTCATCTGGTTTATGGTTTCCTTTGCTGTGCAAAAGCTTTTAACTTTCATTAGGTCCCATTTGTTTATCTTTGTTTTTATTTCCATTTCTCTAGGAGGTGGGTCAAAAAGGATCTTGCTGTGCTTTATGTCATAGTGTTCTATGTTTTCCTCTAAAAGTTTTATACTGTCTGGCCTTACATTTAGGTCTTTAATCCATTTTTACTTTATTTTTGTGTATGGTGTTAGGAAGTGTTCTAATTTCATCCTTTTACATGTAGTTGTCCAGTTTTCCCAGCACCACATATTGAAGAGGCTATCTTTTCTCCATCATATATTCTTGTCTCCTTTATCAAAAATAAGGTGACCATCTGTGCGTGGGTTTATCTCTGGGTTTATCCTGTTCCACTGATCTATATTTCTGTTTTTGTGCCACTACCCTACTATCTTGATTACTGTAGCTTTGTAGTATACTCTGAAGTCTGGGAGCCTGATTCCTCCAGCTCCGTTTCTCTTTCTCAGATTGCTTTGCCTATTCGGGGTCTTCTGTATTTCCATACAAATTGTGCGATTTTTTGTTCTAGTTCTGTGAAAAATGCCATTGGTAGTTTGTTAGATATTGTACTGAATCTGTAGATTGCTTTGGGTAGTATAGTCATTTTCACAATGCTGATTCTTCAAATTCAACAACATGGTATATCTCTCCATTTGTATCATCTTTCATTTCTTTCATCAATGTCTTATAGTTTTCTGCATACAGGTCTTTTGTCTCCTTAGGTAGATTTAGTCCTAGGTATTTTATTCTCTGCTGCAATGGTAAATAGGGGTGTTTCCTTAATTTCTCTTTCAGATTTTTCATCATTAGTGTATAGGAATGCAAGAGATTTCTGTGCATTAACTTTGTATCCTGCTACTTTATCAAATTCATTGAATAGCTCTAGCAGTTTTCCGGTGGAATCTTTAGGATTCTCTATGTATAGTACCATGTCATCTGCAAACAGTGACAGCTTTCCTTCTTCTTTTCCAATTTGGATTCCTTTTATTTCTTTTTTTCCTCTGATTGCTGTGGCTAAAACGTCCAAAACTATGTTGAATAACAGTGGTGAGAGTGCGCAACCTTGTCTTGTTCCTGATCTTAGTGGAAGTGGTTTGTTTTTTAGCATTGAGAACGATGTTGGCTGTAGATTTGTCATATATGGCCTTTACTATGTTGAGGTATCTTCCCTCTATGCCTACTTTCTGGAGTGTTTTTATCATAAATGGGTGTTGAATTTTGTCGAAAGCTTTTTCTGCATCCATTGAGATGATCATATGGTTTTTATCCTTCAATTTGTTAATATGGTATATCACATTGATTAATTGGTGTATATTGAAGAATCCTTGCATTCCTGGGATAAACCCCACTTGATCATGGTATATGATCCTTTTAATGTGCTGTTGGATTCTGTTGGCTAGTATTGCATTAAGGATTTTTGCACCTATGTTCCTCAGTGATATTGGCCTGTTGCTTTCTTTGTGACATCTTTGTCTGGTTTTGGTATCAGGGTGATGGTGGCCTCATAGAATGAGTTTGGGAGTGTTCCTCCCTCTGCTATATTTTGCAAAAGTTTGAGAAGGATATGTGTTAGCTCTTCTCTAAATGTTTGATAGAATTCACCTGTGAAGCCACCTGGTCCTGGGCTTTTGTTTGTTGGAAGATTTTTAATCACAGTCTCAATTTCAGTGCTTGTGATTGGTCTGTTTATATTTTCTATTTTTTCCTGGTTCAGTCTCAGAAGGTTGTACCTTTCCAAAAATTTGTCCGTTTCTTCCAAGTTGTCCATTTTATTGACATATAGTTGCTTGTGGTAATCTCTCATGATCCTTTATATTTCTGCAGTGTCAGTTACTTCTCCTTTTTCATTTCTAATTCTATTGATTTGAGTCTTCTCCCATTTTTTCTTGATCAGTCTGGCTAATGGTTTATTAATTTTGTTTATCTTCTCAAAGAACCAGGTTTTAGTTTTATTGATCTTTGCTATTGTTTCCTTCATTTCTTTTTCATTTATTTCTGATCTGATCTTTATGATTTCTTTCCTTCTGCTAACGTTGGCGGTTTTTTGTTCTTCTTTCTCTAATAGCTTTATGTGTAAGGTTAAGTTGTTTATTTGAGATGTTTCTTGTTTCTTGAGGTAGGATTGTACTGCTATAAACTTCCCTCTTAGAACTGCTTTTGCTGCATCCCATAGGTTTTCCGTCGTTGAGTTTTCATTATCATTTGTTCCTAGGTATTTTTTGATTTGCTCTTTGATTTCATCAGTGATCTTTTGGTTATTAAATAGTGTGTTGTTTAGCCTCCACGTGTTTGTATTTTTTACAGACTTTTTTCTGTCATTGATATCTAGTCTCATAGTGCTGTGGTTGGAAAAGATACTTGATATGATTTCAATTTTCTTAAATTTACCAAGGCTTCATTTGTGACCTAAGATATGATCTATCCTGGAGAATGTTCCATGAGCCCTTGAAGAAAGTGTATTCTGTTGTTTTTGAATGGAATGTCCTATAAAAATCAATTAAGTCAATCTTGTTTAATGTGTCATTGAAAGCTTCTGTTTCCTTATTTATTTTCATTTTGGATGATCCTTCCATTGGTGAAAGTGGGGTGTTAAAGACCCCTACTATGATTGTGTTAATGTCAATTTCCCCTTTTATGGCTGTTAGCATTTGCCTTATGTATTGAGGTGTTCCTATGTTGGGTGCATATTTACAGTTGTTATATCTTCTTCTTGGATTGATCCCTTGATCATTATGTAGTGTCCTTCTTTGTCTCTTGTAATAGTCTTTATTTTAAAGTCTATTTTTTCTGACATGAGAATTGCTACTCTGGCTTTCTTTTGATTTCCATTTGCATGGAATATCTTTTTCCATGCCCTCACTTTCAGTCCGTATGTGTCCCTAGGTCTGAAGAGGGTCTCTTGTAGACACCATATATATGGGTCTTGTTTTTGTATCCATTCAGCCAGTCTATGTCTTTTGGTCGGAGCATTTAATCCATTTACATTTAAAGTAATTATTGATAAGTATGTTCCTCTTACCATTTTAATTATTTTGGGTTTGTTATTGTAGGGTTTTCTTCCTACTCTTGTGTTTCCTGCCTAGAGAAGTTCCTTTAGCATTTGTTGTAAAGCTGGTTTGGTGTGCTGAATTCTCTTAGCTTTTGCTTGTCTGTTAAGGTTTCAACTTCTCTGTCGAATCTGAATGAGATCCTTGCTCGGTAGAGTAATCTTGGTTGTAGGTTTTTCCCTTACATCACTTTAAATATGTCCTGCCACTCCCTTCTGGCTTGCAGAGTTTCTGCTGAAAGATCAGCTGTTAACCTTATGGCGATTTCCTTACATGTTTTTGTTGTTTTTCACTTGCTGCTTTTAATACTTTTTCTTTGTATTTAATTTTTGATAGTCTGATTAATATGTGTCTTGGCATGTTTCTCCTTGGATTCATCCTGTATGGCACTCTCTGCACTTCCTGGACTTGACTATTTCCTTTGCCATATTAGCGAAGTTTTCAACTATAATCTCTTCAAATATTTTCTCAGTCCCTTCCTTTTTCTCTTCTTCTTCTGGGACCCCTATAATTCAACTGTTGGTGCGTTTAATGTTGTTCCAGAGGTCTCTGGGACTGTCCTCAATTCTTTTCTTTTTTCTTTATTCTGCTCTGCAGCCGTTATTTCCACTATTTTATCTTCCAGGTTACTTATTCATTCTTCTGCCTCAGTTATTCAGCTATTGATTCCTTCTAGAGAATTTTTCATTTTATTTTTTGTGTTGTTCATCATTGTTTGCTCTTTAGTTCTTCTAGGTCCTTGTTAAACATTTCTTATACTCTCTCCATTCTATTTCCAAGACTTTGGGTCATCTTTTCTAACATTATTCTGAATTCTTTTTCAAGTAGACTGCCTATTTCCTCCTTGTTTGGTCCGGTGGGTTTTTACCTTGCTCCTTCATCTGCTATGTGTTTCTCTGTCTTCTCATTTTTCTTAACTTACTGTGTTTGGCGTCTCCTTTTTGCAGGCTGCATGTTCATAGTTCCTGTTGTTTTTGGCGTCTGCCCCCAGTAGCTAAGGTTGATTCAGCGGGTTGCGTAGGCTTCCTGGTGGAGGGCACTGGTGCCTGTGTTCTGGTGGATGAGGCTGGATCTTGTCTTACTGGTGGGCAGGATCACATATGGTGGTGTGTTTTGGCGTGTCTGTGACCTTATTATGATTTTAGGCATCCTCTCTGCTAATGGGTGGGGTTGTGTTTCTGTCTTGCTAGTTGTTTGCCATAGGTTGTCCAGCACTGTAGCTTGCTGGTCATTGAGATGGAGATCTCTGGGAGAGCTTTCGCTCTTTGATACTACCTGGAGCCAGGAGGACTCTGGTGGACCAATGTCCTGAACTCAGCTCCCCCACCTCAGAGGCACAGGCCTGACACCCAGCCAGAGCACCAAGACCCTGTCAGCCACACTGCTCAGAAGAAACATGAGAAAAAATGAAAGAAAAAAAATTAAATTAAAAAGTTATTAAAATAAAAAAATTAAAAATAAAAATAAAAAATTTAATGAAAAAAAGAAAAAGGAGAGCAACCAAACCAAAAAACAAATCCACCAATGATAGCAAGCATTAAAAACTATACTTAAAAAAATATTTAAAAAAAGGACAGGGCTTCCCTGGTGGCGCAGTTGTTGAGAGTCCGCCTGCCAATGCAGGGGACAGGGGTTCGTGCCCCAGTCCGGGAAGATCCCACATGCCGCAGAGCAGCTGGGCCCGTGAGCCACGGCCGCTAAGCCTGCGCATCCGGAGCCTGTGCTCCACAACAAAGAGAGGCCACAACAGTGAGAGGCCCGTGTACCACAAAAAAAAAAAAAAAAAAAAAAGGACAGACAGAACCCTAGGACAAATGGTAAAAGCAAAACTCTACAGACAAAAATCACACAAAGAAGCATACACATACACACTAAGAAAAAGAGAAAAAGGAAAAAATATATACATCTATATAAGAAAAAGGAGGAAGAGAGCAACCAAATCAATAAACAAATCTACCAATGATAATAAACTCTAAATACTGAACTAGGATAAACATAAAACCAGAAACAAATTAGATGCAGAAAGCAAACCCAATTCTACAGTTCCTCCCAAAATCCACCACCTCAATTTTGGGATGATTTGTTGTCTCTTCAGGTATTCCAGAGATGCAGCGTACATCAAGTTGATTGTGAAGATTTGATCCACTGCTCCTGAGGCTGCTGGGAGAGATTTCCCTTCCTCTTCTTTGTTCACACAGCTCCTGGGGTTCAGCTTTGGATTTGGCCCCATCTCTGCGTTTAGGTCACCTGAGTGAGTCTGTTCCCGCCCAGACAGGACGGGGTTAAAGAAGCAGTTGATTAGGGGGCTCTGGCTCGCTCAGGCCGGGAGGAGGGAGGGGTACGGAATGTGGGGCAAGTCTATGGCGCCAGAGGTCGGCGTGATGTTGCAGCAGCCTGAGGCATGCTGTGTGTTCTCCTGGGGAGGTTGCCCCTGGATCGCAGTACCCTGGCAGTGGTGGGCTGCACAGGCTCCCAGGAGGGGAGGTGTGGAGAGTGACCTGTGCTTGCACACAGGCTTCTTGGTGTCTACAGCAGCAGCCTTAGCATCTCATGCCCGTCTCTGGTGTCCGCACTGATAACCACAGCCCGCGCCCATCTCTGGAGCTTGTTTAGGCGGTGCTCTGAATCCCCCTTCCTCACGCACCCCGAAATGACGGTCTCTTGCCTCTTTGGCAGGTCCAGACTTTTTCCTGAACTCTCTCCTGGCTAGCTGTGGCACACTAGTCCCCTTCAGGCTGTGTTCAGACAGCCAACCCCAGTCCTCTCCTTGGGGTCTGACCTCCAAAGCCGGAGCCTCAGCTCCCAGCCCCTGCCCACCCTGGCAGGTGAGCAGAGAAGCCTCTCAGGCTGGTGAGTGCTGGTCGGCACCGATCCTCTGTGTGGGAATCTCTCCACTTTGCCCTCTGCACCCCTGTTGCTGCGCTCTCCTGTGGCTCCAAAGCTTCCCCGCCACCATACCCCATCTCCACAAGTGAAGGGGCTTCCTAGTGTGTGGAAACTTTTCCTCTTTCACAGCTCCATCCCAGAGGCGCAGGTCTCGTCCCTATTCTTTTGTCTCTGTTTGTTCTTTTTTCTTTTGCCCTACCCCGGTACGTGGGGAGCTTCTTGCCTTTGGGGAAGTCCAAGGTCTTCTGTCAGCATTCAGTATGTGTTCTGTAGGAGTTGTTCCACATGTAGATGTATTTCTGATGTATTTGTGGGGAGGAAGGTGATTTCCACGTCTTACTCTTCCACCATATTGAAGGTCTCACTTCATTTTATTTTACAATATGATTTCATTTTACAATTTCTAAACTATGTTGGATAATATTACAGATCATTTTTATGGGAACTAGACTAGGGTGTGACATTTCTGTCTTGCGTACAGAGGGCCTTTGAAGTCCATTTAAATAATGCATGGTTCTGACCCATTTCAGAGACTGCTAGGAGAAAAATCTATATTGCCATGAATAGCTCAAAGAGGAACCACAAAGAAGCAGTGAGTTGCACTGAGGGGGCAGCCTCAGGAAGGTGTAGCAGGAATGCTCTTGACAGAGTGCTGTTCTCGTCCTCACCTCACAGAGCAAACAACCCAATAGGATCAGTTCACGGTGTCTCTAGGGAGCTTTGTTGTGACAATTCTTCATTGTATGGGATGTTCTGTGCATTGCAGGATATCTTGCATCCTTGACCCCCCCACACCCACTAAACACCATCAGTATTTTGTGATCACTGTTACAACAAAAATTTCCCTAGGGGTAGATAACAATCCTTTTTTAGAACCTCTGGGTTAAAAGAACAAAAATCTCAAAAAACACTTCTTTCCTGCTCTTGATGTTTCCTTCCAATGTGAAAGAAGCCCCTTTAAAGTAACATTCTTGGGCTCTTGCCAAAACTTTACTCCCCCTTCCCCAAGAGAGGCACACAGACTTACTGATTGAAAATGTTAAGAAAAATAAACTGGCGTGTTCAACTCATTTACCCTTCCCTTTCTCTTAGAAATAAGATGACTGCAGAAAGCAAAGAATTCAGTGCTACCTCCCCAACACTCAAGGTTGTATGGGACAGCTCTGACCCTGCCAGGTAGTGTCTGCCTGCCTAGTCCTGTGCTATCTGGGACTGGTTGGGGAAGGCTGTCTAGCTGTTTTGAGGAAGCCCACTGTTCGTATGGCTAAACCACAATCTCCAATATTAGTGTTATGAAACATAAAGATGGCATTCTGATCTCCCATCTTCTCTATTTCATTTCTCAGTTCACTCAAAACATTAAAAGAGGGATATTATTTACTGAACCTGCTCAAACCCCAATTCTGCCTGTCTACTAACTTAAATTTTCTACTAATCTAGATTTCTTTCCCCATTTTTCTTTAACAAAACATCTAAATCAAGCCCACATTTTTGAAAAGCCTAGTCTTCTCAACCTCTCCCACTCATATGCAAAGTCTATGGTGGCTAAGAAAATACAGACACTTAGAAATAGTTTCGTATTAAAAAGCTCTGGGAAACACAAACAGCAAGTGCTATCCAGGAAAACCCTAATTCACAATGATTTTTTTCCCAAAATATTTACTTATTTTTTCTCTATCCCCCAAATTCTTAAATCAGATCAACCTTCTTCTAAAGAATCTTCAATAAAATAATTTTATCACTAAAACTAATCTTTAGAAAACACAGAGATTAAAAATTCATTGTTAAAGAGTTTATCATCTCTCACTCTTTTTTTAACAGTACTTTCACTGCCAGAAATATTTTCCACAAAGATATCCCAATTCAAATCTTTTGAGCTACTCAACTGTTCAACTATTTGGGGTTTTGAAGGAAAATAACAGACAGCATTTTTTCAGCCACTTTTTCCTCTTAATCGCTAAACACATATACTTTAAGAGAAATTTAATCCAGCTTCTTCTGGTTTGTTTCCATTTAAATCATTAAAATGTTATTTTTTAACAGCCATTTGTTGTCCAAGAGACTTTTTAAATTAGCTTCTTTGCTTAAAAATCCAAATTGGCCATAAGAACATGAGCTCTGATGCCAAAAGGTTCAGGTTTGGAACAAAAGTGTGAGCCCAAGTTGGAAATCAGTTTTACATGCCCACTGTGACCTAAAGGGAACATGTGGACTCCTTCCCCAACTCACCGAGCCTTCTGTGGAAGCAAACATTACAGCCGAGGTTACCAAAAGGTCTTCAAAATAAATCCTGCATTCAGTAATCAGTCAGAGCTTTTGGAAATACTAATTTATGGCCTTAATAGTCTTATGTTTGTGCTAATCATGTGTGATTTGTCCTCTACATTGTTTAAGAGGGAAAATGCTTTCAACTAAAGTTTAATTCATAAAATAATGAAATGTATTAAATCCTTTTTATAGTGTTTACTCTTTTCATCTTTCAAAACTAAGAAAAATCCCTTCAATTTGAAGAGAATGTGTCCCCCTTGAGTAACACCATTATTTGAGGTCATTTTACCTCATGCTATCTACTAAGGGAAAAAAAAACTATTTCCTCAAAAATACCATTATCACTAGTAGTACATTTTTGCACACTTTTGTTGATACATCATAAACTAGGAGAAAGCACCTACTTCCAAATATAAAACAAAGTACCAAACTACCATGTAACACTGATGTAGGTAAAAGAAACTCCTGGAAAAAAATTTCCTCTTTGCTTATTGGTTAGAAAAAAAATTAAAGTTTAACTTCCTTTGAGCACAAGTTTCTCGTTCTTCCTAATCTTATTTATTGCTGACTTTTTTGTGTTAGAAAGATATATAATTCACATTTGCCTACCTTCTCCTTCAAAGCACTCAATATGGAAATATATTTCTACGAACTGTGAAGACTGGAAAAATGAAAGTAACAATTTTCTAAGATACCAAGACTATTTTCTTGCTTGTCTTAACATACAGACAATTGGAAGAGACAGTTCAAAGAAATAACAGATAAAGAAGGAAGTCCACAAGTTCAGACTAAAGATACAGTTTAGCTAAGGGACATATTGTCAGTTTTCAGAATGCTGGTTTTTGGTGAAACAAGAAAGAAGCATTCAAGAATACATCTAGTTTTACACACTGATTAGCATTTAACAAACCTAGTTCTAGCTTCTCACTTTAAAACACGATGTCAAAATGTCCTTAAGTATGCTTAAATGACTTTTATGCATACCTACCTATCTACTTCCTGAGGGATTAATAGTCCAAAAGTCATCAAACAATTCTCTATCACACTGTAGTAACTTGACAGTCCACTAAATCAATGCATTAAACTGACAACCTATAAACCATTACTTACCAAATGATAGTTTATATATCAATTACTCAATGGAGGTTTATTTATAATGATATCTTAATGAATTATGATCAGTAGTGGCAACAAAATTAAAAGATGTGTAAACTTGCCTAATTGAAAACTCTACAGTAGCTTTACTTTGTAACTTTCATAATTTATTATTAAATTTTTAAGCAGTGCAAAGTTACCCTTATTCATTGCTGCAATTTATGCTTTTAAATTGATCTTTTGTTGCTTCCCTTTAATTCTCTATCCAAGACTCTATAATCCTAAATACAAATGACACAAGATATAGGAAGACAATTTTTCTTTTTTTTTTTTTTTTTTTTTGCGGTACACGGGCCTCTCACTGTTGTGGCCTCTCCCGTTGCGGAGCACAGGCTCTGGACGCGCAGGCACAGCGGCCATGGCTCACGGGCCCAGCTGCTCCGCGGCATGTGGGATCCTCCCGGACCGGGCCACGAACCCGTGTCCCCTGCATCAGCAGGCAGACTCAACCACTGCGCCACCACGGAAGCCCATGAAAGACAATTATTGATTAATAATAGCAAAAAGTAATCATTTTCAGGGTTCTCCAAGTACTTATTAAGCTCTTTGCGTAGCCCAATGCTGACATTTGTAGAAAGATAATATGTTGTTCAATAAAGAAACTGTAAGATTTTCCTTCTTTTACATGAGCAGTGGCTCATGTAAAGGTCCGCACACTGTATTAATGAGTTTACTTTGTGAATCTGCTACAAGGAAGATGATCTGATGATTCCAAAGGTCATTATATACCATGTATTCTTTTATATATATAAAAGAAGACAACTATTTTAGACATCACTCATACAATGAAAAATAAAGTTTTAAGGTTTATATTTTAATATCATGGCCCATATTTAAATGGTTTCATTTTAATCTGAGAAGTCAATGCTTTAAACATTGGAATTTTAGAGGGAATAAATATAATTGTACATTCATAACACATCCTCACAAACCAAGTAAAAGGAAACAAATCACTGGTAAAGAGCTAGACAGATCATAAGTATCATGTCTCAGATATTCTGTTTACTATGAAGCATGAATAGTATTACTTACCTGCCTCATTTAAATTAACAACATTTCCCTGACAGTAAATTCTGTGGGGTTTTTTTTAAGGAGTTTTCCATTCCTTTTAGACTTCATCCCTTTGTTTCATGAATGGACCCTGGAAATAATTATTATTTTCCCATTTGCAGTTTTGTTATTTTCTCATCAACACTTGTTTTCTCATAACCGTAATGCACAGAATTCTTGCATGGTATTTGTATTCAATAAATCTCACTCAACATTTGGCATAGCTCACCTCAACCTACCTTTAATAAGGCAGTAATCCCCTTCCTCAGAGGTTCTGCATCATTCTGACAATCATGGCACTGGTGTAATTTCCTTTGCCAACAAGACAAAACAGGGAACATTCTACACTGCCTCAAGAGCACCAGCCCAGTAAGAGCATGAGCTCAGCTCTCTCATGGTACAATACCATTGTGATAAAACAAAAAGGTCCATGTAACAACTTTTTTTTACAGATTCTCCATGAATTTTAATACTAAGAATCTCATTTAGAAGAAAATAAAAATTAATCCAAAGGAACAATCAATTACCTTTTCCTATTAGGTTCCTGATTACACAATAGGCTACTCTAGAAAGTCTTCCTGATTGATTCTCCAAGTCAGGATAAAAGTGACATCCACTAACAGGTCCAAACAAAATTTCTATTTCCAATAAGCCAGATAAGAAAAATATACAAAAGAACTCATTTTTTTGCTGGATATAACTACAACAAGAAAGGCTGGTTGAGCAACATTAAACTTGGCTCACTCATTTAACGGCCTCAGTTTGGGATAGAACTGAATTTATAATGTATGACAGAAGCTAAGTTGTAATGTACAATTATATAATTTACTTGAACAGTTGCTTTCCATATGGGAAGTAACAGATTGCCCAGTTGCATTTTGGCTAAGACTAATCCTACCATTATTCAGGGTAAGACAGTTTCGTTGAAATCTGGAAATCCTGCAGAAA
Organism: Stenella coeruleoalba; assembly: GCF_951394435.1. Classification (NCBI taxonomy): domain Eukaryota; kingdom Metazoa; phylum Chordata; class Mammalia; order Artiodactyla; family Delphinidae; genus Stenella; species Stenella coeruleoalba. The sequence continues at coordinate 14,476,699 of NC_137149.1, read as the reverse complement.
GCATCTCTAAGTCTCTCTGATGACTCTTGACATTGTTTCCTTTTTCCTTGGAATAGTATACAGCTGTGTCCTTTGTAAATGGTCCTGACCTACATTTAGCACATAGTTAATTGTCTGGGAAACCATAACTATATCTCACATATTTTACAGATGAGATAACCACTCAGATCATTCAGCCAGATTTCCATGATTAAAACAAAAAATGAAATAAAATTCAGAGATGAAGAAGAGATAGAAAAAACAAACAAAAACAACAAACAAATCTTTGTTGGCATATTCCTTTCTAAACATTTATTATAAGGAAAACGTACTGTGAAGGAAATGGTCTTTTTCTTTCTCATTTTATATAGCAGTTGATAACAAAGTAGAACTCCTACATATTTAATAATAGTCCCTCGCAGTTAAGTTATACTCCAGGAGAAGTATTTTATGGGCTGTGGAACATTCTTACTCATGACCTTAACATCTTAGAACAGGTTGATGGATAAGCAACGCATATTCTATATTGATGCATAAATGATCTGGATCCCAGGATATATCTTCAAAGTTTGAAAACTTACATTGTCCAGTAAAAATCTGTCATCATCACCCTTTGAAAGGGTCTTGAAATTGCAACTACCTATGGCCAAATATCATTTTCTGAACTCTATCCCCCGGAACATGGATTTATGAGTCCCACGGTTGGACAAAGGGAAATTATCCAAGGCAAGGTTGTCCAAATAGGCAGTTACCCAACAGACTGGAAGCCAAGACAATTCTCTGGAGGTAGCTGCACAGGTTCAACTGCAGCTGTGTGGGAAGTATGAACACCAGTCAGTTCTATGAAGAGTTTGGGTGTCCCCAGGAAGAACAAAATGGGGAGACTGTTTTTGTGTCCGAGGCTATTGTTTTATATTCTTTTTAAGTGGGAAGGAGGCTTAAGACATTTGCGTATCTGTACTACCTCTAAATAATTACATTACATTATGTTATGTAATATTACAATTATGTTATACTATCATAAACTTTTTTTGCAGCTCTCGAGTATTCAAACAGAAAACCAAACAGAAACTTAAGACTGAAAACACAATGCAACAACATCAGACACTTCCACATAGTGCCTGCAAAGAATAACAGTCTTTCATTTGCAAACTAGCTGTACAAATGCAATCTCATTTGATCCGCTGGATAACCCAGGAGGTAAGTAGTAAAGTTATTATGATTCTTTCACAGACGAGGAAATTAAAACTCATAAAGGTTGGGATATATTCAAAGGTGCCCAGATGGTAGGTGAGAAGTAAGGATTCAAACCAGGTATTCTTTTTTGAGAACCAGCGCTCTCTCCACACATGCCTTTTAGGGCAAACTCTATATGAGAGGATGGAAAGCAGTGTCAGTATTCCTGCATAATTAGGAACAGAAAAAAGGGTCATCCTCCCCATCTCCCTCAAAATTCCTACCATCTCCACTACCACCACTTCTACCCTACTTGATAAGTAAGTTCTCTACTAAGTATTATTTTTGGATGAAAGCATTCCTGGGAGTTTTTAACATTTTAAGTTAATACGCTTTAATATAAATTACCTATTTTTATCAGATATATTTTTTACTTCTCCGAATAAGAGAGACAGAATTGGGCTTCCCTGGTGGCACAGTGGTTAAGAATCTGCCTGCCAATGCAGGGGACACGGGTTCAAGCATTGGTCCGGGAAGATCCCACATGCCGCGGAGCAACTAAGCACGTGCGCCACAACTACTGAGCCTGTGCTCTAGAGCCCACGAGCCACAAATACTGAGCCCACGTGCCACAACTACTGAAGCCCACACACCTAGAGCCCATGCTCCGCAGCAAGAGAAGCCACCACCAATGAGAAGCCTACGCACCGCAACAAAGAGTAGCCCCCACTTGCCGCAACTACAGAAAACCCGCGCACAGCAACAAAGACCCAACACTAAGTAAATAAATAGAGAGAGAGAGAGACAGAATTGGCAATGTCTGCAAGATAAACAAAACAAAGGAGAACTGGTGGCATAAAACACAGAAAGTCAAGGATGCTAAAACTGAAAATATTTACTAGAGTTGGCTCATTTGAAAATCATACAATGAGAAGTACCTAACCATATTCCACTTTCCAGATGTCTTTGAAATCCAAGCATAATACAGAAGAAAGTTCTTACAGAATAAAATTATCTATTTATGCCCATGCTACCATGTTGAGACCATCACTTAACCAGAGCAAATGCATTATGTTCATTTAACCTCTGTTTACTGAATGCCACTGTGTGCCATATATTGTGATAAATTCTGGGATTAAAAGTACAAATAAGACAATATCCCTGCATTCAAGAAACCTGCAGTGAAGCAAGGTAGACAAATAACATTGACACTACATCCTCTGTAGAAACTCCATTTGTTGAATGACAAAGAAAATAATTAACCTGATACTGTCAATCATCCCTCCTTGAAACTCTCCTCCATTTGCTTATATGACACCAATGTCAGGTGCTTTCCCCAGTTACCTGCCTGTCAGCTTCCCCTCGGATGCCTTTGTGGTAGTTCCTTGTTGTTCTGCTCATCTCATAAATACCAGTGTTGCTCTCTTCCCCTCCAACAATACAGCTTCTCCCTGGGCTCTCTCAAACTCATAAGCTGATGACTCCCAATCAATGTTTCCAGCTCATTTCCCTCTCCTGACACAAGTCCTATATATTTAGCTGATTACCAGATATCTCCATATGAATGTTTTAGATATCTCATTCCCAAAATTGCTTTATGGATTCCTTTTAGCCAGTGATTGGCAACATCAGTCAATTAAGACCTCAAACCCATGTATTAGCTTTTTTAATCCCAAAATTTCACTCACTTTATACATTTAATCAATTAAAAAATAACACCATTCATTCACTTATTCATTCAGTCATGTGTTAAGTATGTATTTAGTATCATGTAGTTTGTTAGACACTAGGGTGCCATGCTGACCTAATCATCGCCCTTACACAACTCACAGTCTAATCCAAGATACAGACAAACAAACAGGTAAATATAATACACTGTTACAAATGCCATGCTGACATAGATACAGGGTGCCCTAGGACCTACACAGACTTAAGGTAGGGGTGAAGAACAGAAAGAAGGCTTCCTAAAGGAAGAGATATCTAAGATGAAACCTAGAAAATGAGTAAGAGTTAAACAAGTAGGAGTGGAAAGAAAAGAGCATGTGCGAAATCATGAAAGAGAATATAACACTGCAAAATGAATGGAAAGAATTTTAGTATGTCTAGTGCTTGAAATAAAAAAGGTTAAATGATGAATGGTGAGTGTAAAGAAGTAGACAGGGTCTTATAAGCCATGTTTAAAAGTTTAGGCTATAAGAACAACTAGAAGTCACTGAGGGATTTTAAACAGGTGAATAATATGTGCATTTGAATAGACTGAAAGAGGGAAAGAATAAAGCATGCAGATGAAACAGAAGGCTCTTACATTAATCCAGATGACAGCTAGATATCAACTTGAACTAGGAAAACAGCAATAGGGATAGAAAAAAGTTGGCAGATCAGAGAAACTTTTAGAAGGGAGAACAAATATAATCCAGTTATCTTTAATTATGGAACATAAGGGAGAAAGGACAAGTCAAAGATTATGTTCAAGTTTCTCCTTTGAATAACTGGATGATGCCATTTATTGGAAACAACAGAGGATAAGTAAGCTTGTGGGAAGGGAAGATATGATGTATTGTTTTGAAATACTTATAAAATAGCCAAGTGAAAACATCTAACAGGCAATAGGATATATTGGTTTAGAGTTCAAAGATGATTGTTGAGAAGGAATCAACTGTTTGGGAATCATTAGCATATGATTGGTATTTTAAGCTATGGGAATAGATGATTTAGTAAAAGGACTATAGAATGAAAAGAGAAAAAGGCTATAGGAGAAGCTCCTTAGGCAAAGAGTCCTACAAAGAGGCATAAGAAAGAACACCCAAAAAGGTAAAAAGAAATTTTTTACCTAGGATACCATGGAGGTCAAGGAAGTGTGTCAAGGTCAGAAGTGTCAAATACTAGAAAGTGGTCGAATAACATAAGGATTGAGGCATGTCTCTTGGCTTTATCAAGGTCACTAGTGACTTTGGAGAGAACAGCTTCAGCCAAGCCCAGGAGCTAGTGGAGTAGTGAAGGTAAATGCCAGATCTCAGTGAGTTAAGGAAGAAATACGCAAGAGGGGAAGCAAAAGTATAAGCAATTCTTTCAAGATGTTTGGCTGCAAGGGAGTGAAAAGAGATCAAGAGAATCCAGAAAGCAGTGAGAGATCTAAGTTCGGTTTGTTTATAAAATGGGAAAAACATATACCATATTTAAATTCTAACAGAGTATATCAGAAGGAGAAAGGGAGTAATTCATGGAGGAAGGTCCCTGAGAAGAAGGTTCCTGAGAAGATGGTAGGGGATGAGATCCAGAGCTCAGGTAGAGAAATAATACTTTAAAAAGGATACTTCATTATGACAGGAGAACATGAGTAAAAGACAGGTATAGTATAGATTTTCTTTGTGGTATAATACATGTTTATAAAAAAGGAGTGGGTGGAGGAGAGCAAAAGTGGCTGGAGTGCAAGGAGAATGGCAAAGCTTTTAAAGAACTTCTGTGTAGAACGAAAGAAATAAAAAGATTGCCAAGCCATGTAAAATGTAAGGAAGTTTAGGGAACTACTTAAGAGTGGCTGAGATGATGAACCAGAGAAATTAAACAGGATATGGTAGAAAGTAAAGACAGGAAGTGACCAATAGAAAAACAAAGACTAGAGGTGCACATGAGGAAGTAATGAAGAATAAGAAGTTGTATCAATAAGATGGTTTATTACTTCTGAGGAAGAAATGTTAGGCTATGACAAAGTCCAATGTGTAGCCATGAAAAAAAGATGAAGAAGTAGAAAGAAGGTGAAGTTGTCTGGAGCCAAGTAAATAAAATGATGAGATGCTAAACTATCTATAGACATGAACATTGCAGCCGCCTAGGATGACATGACAAGTGAAAGAGAAAAGGACACAATGAGCCAGAAAAACGAGTCTAAAGGGGCTCAAATGCCACATTCAAGCAACAATTACATCCAATGTTTTAATTTGTTCTAAATTTACATGTATTATATTAGATACCAAGCCTGAGTTTGTAATTCAGAGTAAAACAATCCAATTCCTCCTTTCAAAATCTATTTAAAATCACTTGAATTAGGTTTAAAAAAGTACCTAGATCCTGGGGGAAAAAAACCCAGGCTAGTATGGCTATTTCCCCAAAGGATTTAGATATTTGGGGGAGGGAGGTCTGACTATATGTGACAATATTATTTCCACTTGTCACTTTGTTAAATATTTCCAAATTGCATCCTCATTTCTACATAAGAGTGTTATTTTTCACCAAGCACAATAAAGGACTTTGCAAAAAGAAGTTTGGCTAGAATTGTTTCAATAATTCTTGTCTCATATTAACATTGATCAAAGAACCCAGAACTTTCACATTTTTAGTTAGGAGTGTTTTTAGCTGCAAGTAATAGAAAACGTGACTAACAGTAGCTAGAACAAAAAGGGGTTAATTTTTATCACAAAAAAAGAGATAAAAAGGCCAGTGCTGGTACACGTCTTCTAAGATCCAGGCTCCTCCTTTCCTTCTACTCCACTACACTTGGCACATTGGCTTGTTGCAAAATTACTTCTACCGCTTTGCACCAGTCCTTCATTCAGGGCAGGAAAAGGAGAGGAGTGCTACACAGCTACATTTGTCCTTTCAATTAAGAAAACAAAAAGCTTTCCCTGGAGCCCCTGCAGCTTAAGTCTCAGTGTCCCTAAGGGGATCACAGGGCTACAGTTAGTTATGCAGGAGGCTGGGAAGTAGAGGGCAGGAATGCCACGATTAGCTCTGACCAGTAGTTCTCAAACAGTTCTCCTTCAACCCTTAAAGAATGTTTCAATATCTGTCAGGGCATTTTGATTGTCACAGTGATGAGAAGGAGGCCAATTACTGATTGGCACCTAGTGCCTAGAGGTAAGAGATGCCAAAAACAGTGAAATGTAAGGAGCAATCCCCTATAATGGAGATTTGCCCAGCCCAAAACACCAAAATGTCTCCACTAAGAAACCCTGACTCAGACCAGTTGCGACGAGTCACTGGAGTGGGCACACTGCTACTACAAACAAAATCTGTGTTCTGTTAGCAGAAAATATGGGAAGAAGGGAGAGTGAGTAGAGTGAGGTGAATATCGGGTAGAACTGACAGTATCTGCAGCATCTTACCTGAGCTTTCTGGTGTTCACAATTATTTTTATTTTTTATGGAAAATTTCAAACATATACAAAGTGAAAAGAACAGTGTAATGAATTCCCATGTACCCATCATCCAGCTTCTACAGTTATCAACATTCTACCATTTGTTTCATCTTTCCCAGTTTTTTTTTTTTTTAATTTTATTTTGTGACCTGACACGATTTCTGAGTAAATTAAAATATAAAAGAAAGCTTGACTAGATAACCAGGACAAATATTGTCACTATACTGTGTATATCTAATTTAAATCTAATTGTTTTTGCATGCTCTACTACTAGCAAAGCAAATTTAATTAAAGGAATCACTTCAGTTAAAGGCATATAGAATTCAAGTGAAAATATCTGGTGAATACAACTGTATATGAAAGGGAAAAATGCCTTTATTATTCACAATGCTCCTGACCTCTAAGACTTCTAAGAAGAGGAGAGTCCTTTGTCAGTTGATTAGACTGTTGAGTGAGAAAGTAAAAAGAGAGAATCCGAAAGAACTATAATTACAATCCTTTCAAAAAAGATTGAAGTGAAGAGAAAAATCTAAGAAAGCTAAGAAGCTAAGACTCAGTACAGCTGAGAAGCTGTTAGGAAGAAGTGAGAGGGTAGAGAAGAAATGTGATACGGGTTACACAAGAAAAAGAATTTTGGAAAATTAACAAGGGGATATGTATTAAGTTTTGCATATGGTGTGTAATGTACATTGTTCACCTCTCTCCATGCAATCTTTGTAAAAATTTATATTTTTCATTAATGCATTGGAGAATTGAACATATTTTGGGGAAGCCTTGCAGTGCTGAGTCCTGCTTTAAAGTAGTCTCAGAAAGATACTACCACAATAAAACTATATTTACATGTTAGAGTATCTTTTTAAAGTATATCTTACTTTTCCCTTTATTCTTTATATTACACAAATAATAATATACTAATATATATATGTATTTAACATATAGAAGAACAACTTATAGAAAATAAAGTCCACTGAAACACACTGTAACACCACCTCCAGTCATGAGCCATATAAGCATTTATTTTTTTCCATGCAGATATATACTTTTTAAATGTTTACCAAAAATGGGAGCTTGTTAATACATATAGTTTATAATCTGTGAATATGCATATCTTACAGAACAGTACTGTTCCATTCACACAATAGGAACTGGTACCCATGTTTAAAATTTTTGAAATTTCTCTACTGCCATGCAGAAAGCAGTGCCTTTATATTATTAAATAATAGCTCATTAAAGAAAATCTATTAATTTATAATTAATGTGCATTCCTGAAATAATATCAAGAGTGAAACTGGCCCCTTAAATAACTGCCATTAGAACTGATGGAATGTTCAGAGACACATCAAAACAAATCAAACTCTGTCTTTTGGTGTTTTTGTTTTGCTTTGTTTTTTCAGCAGTTGGTATGTGTTAGGTTGCTCCTAAAACAAAATAGTTATATCCATTTTTGCATTTTTTAAAACCCACAATGTCACAGAATCCTGATATTCCCATCAACACATTTGAACTATAAGAAGAAAAAAACAAGAGGAGGAAAAAGTATTCCTATTGGGAAATCACAGATGAAATAATATGTATGAATGGAGGTAAAGAAGATGTATGATTAGAGATAAGTGGGAACGAAGTATAAAAATGAAGTGAGGGGTGGGGATTTGCTATTCAAATACCATTACCCAGTCAACCAAGATTAATTCTAGGCCAGTCATGAACTTCTCACAGATCCTTAATCTTGAAATTATAAATAATAAAACAATCCATAGTTATAAAATAATTTGTGACTCTTAGCAAACTCCTGCAAATTCTGCAGTTTATCTGGGCTGTATATAAGGGATCATTCAGCCATCATTTGTGGTATGCCAGACACTGTCCTAGATACAATTAAGTGAAAATGGTTTCCTGCCACGAGGAATTCAGACTCTAGAGGAGACCAACATGTAAACAATTAAGTGAATAAACTTTTATAGTTGAAATAACAGAAGTATATAAAGGATCGGGTATACCCAGAGACCAAGAAACAGCTTTGTAAGTGAAATGTGTCTTAAATGGAGAGTATGAATTCGACAATTGGGCCAGGGGAAAATAGCATTCCAAGCAGAGTAAAAAGACTAACTAAAAAGCAAAGAAGCACGATATAGCAAAATACTTTACAACAACTTCAAGTAATCCCATATGAATAAAGCATAGAATGCAAGGAAGACTCTGGTAAGAGATGATACAAGAGGGAGGCAGGATGAGCTCATGGAGCACCACACTGACAAATGTGTAGCATGTCATATAGTTAATGAGTAACCATTGAAGTCTTTTTAATTTACAAGTAACATGACCAGATTTTAGAAAGATTTATCTGGTAGCAGTACTGAAGATGAAATGGAGACATATAAGCCAAGATAAGGGAAATCAACTAAAGTAGTCCAGCCCAAGTGATGATGGGCTGAACTACACTTTGAAGCAGTGAGAATGGAAAAGAGGTAGATTTATGTCAGTGATGTTAACAAAGGAGAATCAGTTGGTCTCTGTTACTGTATATGGCCTTAGTTCAGACCCAGCTCTCTCATCTACTAGCTGTATGACCTTAAATAATTTACATAATTCTCAATTCAAATTTCTCCTTGACTTTAAAATAAAAATAATAATAATTCCTAACTCACAGAGTTGTTGTGAGAATTCAGTGAGCTATTGAAATGTTAAATGCCTATCATAGTGTTAGATCACTTATTTTTTATCATCATCAAAGGAATGAATGGAAAATTACTCCCCAGGTTGCTATGTTTGTTATGTGGAGGTATTTACCTACGAAAAGAAAATATAAATGACAAATTTTGGACATTTTAAGTGCCTAGCACAAAGCAGGCCCTCAATAAAAATGCACTGAGTTAATGAATAAATGAATCCTTAAAATGTCTATGGGAAAACTGTAAGATTTCTTCCTATATGTATCAGATATTTAGGAGGCAGCCCTAGATTACAAGTATAGATCTGGGAGTCACTAGTGTACAGGTATTCTTTAAAACCATGTATGACTGATTTTAATCAAGTGACCCATGCACTACAGAGGACAGATGAGGGGTAAACTCAGAACAAGAAATACCAACATTTTAAGACCAGGTAGAAAAGTACACAAAAGAGCATTCTGAGAAAATAGATTATTATTTCCCATTTGCCACATGCATTGTTTGGCAAAGGAAACGTGTTTGTAATTTATGATAATTATCTCAAATCACAAGACTTCTGTGAACATTATCATACCCTTCATATAACGTTATGTGCTAAGATTACATGGGAAAAAAGGATAATATAACCTATAAAATATGAGGAAGTCGCTCTTTTCTATTCCTCTTATTGGAATTTTCATGAAAATATTTCCTGGTGAAGAAGCTCTGAGAGAATACATACCAGATACTTAGTTAAATATAACTGACACATATGACATGCGAGGGAGGAAGGAAAACAATATTTTCCCTATGATTAAAAATTAGAGCACAGAGGACTTCTCTGGTGGTGCAGTGGTTAAGAATCCGCCTGACGGGGCTTCCCTCGTGGCGCAGTGGTTGAGAGTCCGCCTGCCGATGCAGGGGACACGGGTTCGTGCCCCGGTCCGGGAGGATCCCACATGCCGCAGAGCGGCTGGGCCCATGAGCCATGGCCGCTGAGCCTGCACGTCCAGAGCCTGTGCTCCGCAACAGGAGAGGCCACAACAGTGAGAGGCCCGCGTACTGCAAAAAAAAAAAAAAAACAGAATCCGCCTGCCAATGCAGGAGACACAGGTTTGATCCCTGGTCCAGGAAGATCCCATATGCTACAGAGCAACTAAGCCCATGCACCACAACTACTGAGCCTGCACTCTAGAGCCCGCAAGCCACAACTACTGAGCCTGCACTCTAGAACCTGCAAGCCACAACTACTGAGCCCGCATGTCACAACTACAGAAGCCCATGTGCCTACAGCCCATGTTCCACAACAAGAGAAGCCACAGCAATGAGAAGCCCGTGCACCACAACGAAGAGTAGCCCCCACTCATCGCATCTAGAGAAGGCCCACGTGCAGCAACGAAGACCCAATGCAGCCAAAAATAGATTTAAAAAAATTAATTTAATTTAAAAGATGAAAAAAAGAACTACATTAGTAACTCAAAAAAAAGAAATACAAAAGTTAAAAAAATTAGAATATACAGATGTTGAACTATAACACTGCACCCAAAACTTATATAATAAAATAAATTATAAAGGGAGAGTGTGATTTTTTTTAAAAAACTACACATATTTGGTCTTTGCTCACAATTCTTTAAACGTAGCTCCTAAAACCTTTGTAATTTCCTGAATGATAGGGGTGATAGGAACATTGTTTGTTCTAATATTTGGTCTTTATCCTTCCTTCCTGACAAAGAGCTCCTATGTCTTTTGGAATTTCCTGGGTAATAGAAGCATCTTTTGTCCTAATGAGGCCACTCTTGGTGAGCCTTTACATAGCTTCAGGATGGGTGCTGGTCACCAGAAAGACCAAGGCATGATTAGAGGGTTAGAATTTTCAGCCCACCCCTTAACCTCTGGGGAGGTGGGAGGCACTGGAAATTGAGATAATCACCAATGGTCAATGATTTACTCAATCAATGAAACCTCCATAAAAACTCCTAATGATGGGGTTCAGAGAGCTTCTGGGGTGGTGAATTCATCAAGGTGCTGGGAGGGTGACATGCCCATAGAGGGCATGGAAGCCCCATGTGCCCCTCCCCCATATTTTGCCCTGTGCATGTCTTCCATTTGGCTGTTCCTGAATTGTATCCTTTGTAATAAACCAGTGATAGCAAGTGTCTTCCTGAGTTCTGTGAGATATGCTAGCAAATTATCCCACCTGAGGAGGGAGTCGTGGGAACCCCCAATATATAGATGGCTGGCAACCTAGGGCTTGCTACTAACATCTGAAATGGGAGCAGTCATATGGAACTGAGACCTTAACCTGTGGGGTCTGTGCTAACTCTGGGTAGTGTCAGAATTGAATTAAATTGTAGGAAACCCAATTGGTGTCAGAGAATTGGAGAACTGGTTGTTGAGTGGAGGAAAAAGTTACTCAAAAATGTTGTACACTTTAGAAGAGAGAATAGCTAATGCAAATGCTGAGTACCAAATAGAAGTTTCAAGGACTTCAGGATATTTTCTATCTGCATGGCTAATCCCTAATAGCTATACGGTCTTCAAATGATATATTCCACAAATATGACTCCTTTCACTCAATTTCTTTTTCAATCGTAACAGTATAAATAATAAAGAGAAAATGTTGTGTACTGACTTGCCCTTGGTCTGGCAAACAGACTTTCAGTCTGCTGATGGGGTAAACAACTTCGACAAAGTTAGAGAGAGCGAGCCTAAAAAATAATTAAATAATAAAAATTTGCAAACTATTTCCTCAAGCAAAACTTATACAAGACTGAATAAACCTCATTATTATTTCCTTTTCTTCACAATTTGCATCAAACTAATGTTTAATGTAGACTCTGCCTATAGCATGGTTAATACAGAAAAATTACACTAGCTGAAGTCTGGCTCCAGACAGCAGAGTTTTTAAGAACAATTCTTTTTACTGAGGAGCTGACAGGAAATCTCCAAAGATTGCATTTTGGATTGCATCCAAAGATGAAACACAACGTTCTTCTGAAGCAAAGAACAATGGATTGTATAACCCAGATCCAAACACCTCTCTTAAAATCCATGTAGAGAAATCCAATGGTATAGGAGGAAAGGGATTGTGTTGGCCTCACGGTCAAAGTTACTATTAACCTTAACTTCCACATTTAACTTTAACTTCCCCTTCTCAGATTATTATAATTTTTGGTGGAGTTTTCTTTACATATGATTCTTTGTATTTACAATACATGGCAGAATTTTTTCCATTGAATCCTGTGATCAATATCATTTATAGAACAGCCTCTTTTTTTCCAGTTTCTTCTCATAACCCAGCTAGCATCATAAAGTGAAGATCATATCTTTGTATGCAGGAGCCCCCAGACAAAGCATGCTTTTATTCCATGTTTGACAGATGTGGCAGTATATCTACTCTGCACTCATGTTTAATACTGAACTCAGGTGAAATACATGTGCTTTTTCCCTAATACATAAAACTTAAATTGGCAGAGCCACAGGCTGTTTATCCTGAGTCTTTTCAGCCTATACTGAATTAATTCTCTTACAGTTCCTTTTATCCAGTGCTCTCAGGCTGGGTACCATGGCTCTAAATTTCTAATTACTATAAAATAATTTTCTTCCCTTGAGCTAATATGCCTCTAACAGATGACCTCCAGAATGTAATTTGTAATATGTAAAGGCCCGGTCTGAGAATAATTTTACATATTTTAAATGAACCTAATAGAAATCACAACAGCATCTCTACCTTTGCCAGGGAGGTAAAAAAGGCAATAATAATACACCCAACCTTAAAATAATGATCCTAAAATAAACTCTTTCCTTCTCATTAAAGTTATCCTTCCACCTTCATATATCCCCAGCAAATAATCATTGTTCAAGATTTCAAACCCAAACTTATTTCCCTTTAATTTCAGAGAAGTGATCAAAATTGGATTCTACCGCGTTTTTTTATGGGATGGGTATATTTTGAGATGAAGGAAAGGGGAAGGATATGTTTCCCTTTTCAAAGCCTGCTTCATTCTTCAAAAAGTAATTTCAAAATCTTATAAAATCTTCAGTTATTTCAATAATCAAATCAAACCTAAAATACAATAACTAACCTGAGCTCTCCTTGAAAAATTAACACTAAAACGGACTAGCCATTCATTCATTCTAGACCCCTTTCCTCATGCAGATTAAGGACAAGGTAGAAAATAAAGTCACCTCTGTAAAAATCACCCCAAGATTAGAAGATACCAACTACAAATATATATGCCAGTCATAAGTAAAGAGAGCAAAGTTGAAGATGTCTTAAGTTAAAGTAAGAAAATAAAAATAAACCAAAATTTCCAAAAATATAATAATAAACAACTTTCCACTTGTAAAGGGAACTTGCTCCTGCATATAGGTAAGGAAAGAGCAGTTCTCAGAGGCGTATGATCCTACAGCCATGGGCATTTTCCAGTCATGATATTTTAATCCCAACTAAACCACCCTCCCTCTCCTTTCTATCAAGAACATTTATTTATGACTTGGCTGGAAGACTGGAGAATACAGTTTATGGTGGTTCTGGACATTTTTTTCTGGTAAGACTGCTCATATTAATTAGCTCTCAAAAATATTATCAGTATATGGAATTACAGGCCAGTCGTCTGCCCATTGCTTCCTAATTCCAATTCATTTTATGGATGAGGCACTGAGTCATAAATGGAGAATATGTCCGAGGCAACAGAGTCTCTGAGTACTTAATGGTGACTACATTATTCAGAAAGCTTCCCAAAATACAGGCATGACTGAAAAAGAGGAAGCCTGATGCACCGAGGAGACGTATAAAGGAGACAGTTGTGGCAGTAAAGGGGCCAGAAGAAACATTTGAGAAAAGGGAGGAGGCAGGTGAAGAGTGAAATCAAGTTAATGCCACTGAATATTTGAAGAACTGGGAAAAAGCTCAAAATAAAACATGAAGTATAAATATTGGGACAGGAAACTGTATATATAGCATCACCCCAATTTTGTGATACAATTGTGTATTTTCTTGAGGAAAACATCAAATATTCAGAAATTTTTTTGCCCTAGATTAGCAGGGTTTTTTTACTTTTTCATTCCACTTTTTTACGTTTTAACACAAATTGTGCCTAATTAGATTGAAAAAGTACACTCACGCGTTTCGTGAAAATGTGGCTCCTTTCTTGTCCATGTAATTGACGTGATGTGTCGCTCAAGTTCGTACTCTCAGCAGAATTGGGAAGTAAACCGGTCCATTAACGTTACTCCTTTTCTTCAGGGTGGAACAGTAACTTCCGGCTAAGCGAGGCCTCTTTGGGGTAATGGCAGACTGTGAAAGGCTTCTCTCCCCTCCCGTTCTCCCAGATGGCGATGCTGCGGGCGGCATCTCGCACGCTATCTCCAGGCCTGGGTCTCTGTCCTAGGGAACCTACTGAGGAAGTGCTGGGCTCACCCACCATGTAGGCCGCCGCCCCCCACCACCGGGGCCTCCCAGGAGCAAGGGGTAACCTCCAGCGTCCCTCCTAACCCGTCGGGACGGCCCCGTACTGACTGTGATGCTCCCAGGCTGCCCCGCGCCACGCACGGCCGCGCACAGCCACGCACCGGCACGCACCGGCACGCACCGACACGGACCGACACGCACCGCAGGCCGAGGAGCGCGGCCTCTGCAGTAGGCAGGCTTCTTCGTGGGCCGGTGTGGTACCGCAGCCAGTACGTTTGTGTCTCCTTCTCTCTCCCTTTTTTGAAGCTTACGTGACCTTTGCGACTTGCACAGCCCCCTCGTGGTGCCTGAGTCTTGGACGCAGCCGTCATGCCCTTGAAGGCACAATGAGGTGCTTCTTGCTTCCCATCCGCACCATCAGTTTTCCTGGTAGTGCGGCCAGGTGCTTTTAATCGCCCCTTCCCACCGCGAAGTAAATCCCGACACGTGTCTGGCCATTAGCTTCCTCAGTCGCTGCCTGACTTTGTGTTTACTTGACCTTAGACTTCCCTTATATCCATCTTCCTCTTCCCAAGGCAGCAGTTCTCCCCTTTTTAGGAACCGTAATGGTGGAATGGATGCAGGGGGTTTGAAAAAACAAGAGTTTACTATTAGAAGATACTGCACATGTTTCCTATTTCTATAATCCCATCCCCAAAATATTAGTTTTAAAGTGTAATGAAGGGAATCCTAGGGTCATTCTGAAAGTCACAGACAGCCAGGTAATTTAACACTTACTGCCCACAAGATAATCTTTCTGGAAATACGTCCCATTTTGAATTCCCAAAGAACGTATTGCCAATCCTGCCTGGGCTTAGAGGACATGATGAGATCTGGATGCACCCTATAATGTGTATGAAGTGCTTAGCCTGCCATATATATTGGTATTCAATAATGTTAGTTAGCTATGATTACCATGCTGCAGAAAGGGGGCAGAAAAAGATCTGAGCAGAGTGCCATAGTAGGAAAAGAACATGTTCAAAGTAGTGAGCCCCATAACCACGTGGACCCATAAAAAGCTAAACTGGCCACTTAGTTTCACCATCAATTTAAAATGCTACCCTAGTCTGGGAAACAAAAGGAACACAACGCACACTCACTTTTGATCTCACTTTCCATAAAGGAAACTGTAATACTGATCCTGGAGGGGAAGACCTGCCACCATTGTTTAAGATGTTCTGCCTTGCAATGAATCATATACAGGAACATGATTTGAACCCAAGGTATATATAGTAAGACGCTATATTACAAGCTTTGGCTATTTTCAGAAAATATCACTCCAGAAATGAAAAAATTAAGTGTGTACTCAGTTGGAGATATAGAATCCTGCAGGCTGTTAGATGGATTACTGGGAGGAGAAATAGAGGGGGGAAATGGAGGGAAAGAAAGAGTTTCGCCAACAAACTGATTTAAGGAGGTGAGGGGGATGTGGAGGGGATGGGGCAGGGAAACTGTTGAGGAAGATGTTTGGTTAGGAAACAAGGAAATCAGTTTGAACTGATTTTGATAGATTATCTTCCGGATAGAAGCAGTAATAGAGCCTTTCTTTTCACTTTTAAGTATATTTTAAATATAATGTTAATACTTTATTTCTTAAATATAATATTAAGAACCTTTTTTTAAAGGAAAAACCTAGCATCTGTTGTTGAAGACTTTACAAGACCATTCCTCATTTAAGCCAAGTTTACTTAATAAGGTCAGAACAAACTCAAACTTAATAATTTGTGGATTTTTTTTTTTTTTTTTTTTTTTTTTTTTTGGTACGCGGGCCTCTCACTGTGTGGGCTCTCCCGTTGCGGAGCACAGGCTCTGAACACGCAGGCTCAGCGGCCATGGCTCACGGGCCCAGCCGCTCCACGGCATGTGGGATCTTCCCGGACCAGGGCACGAACCCGTGTCCCCTGCATCGGCAGGCGGACTCTCAACCACTGTGCCACCAGGGAAGCCTGGATTTTTTTTTTTTTTAATAAACAGCATACTACAGGATGACAAGCATATAAAAGAAAAAATTTGGTAAATCATTTGCAAGTTTATCAAATGAAAACCAGCAACTACCATTTCAAATGTTCTTGGGTTTTTATGTTGTGTGAATGAAAACCATAGTTTAAATTGTTAACAAAGTTGCTACTTGATGCACTATTCAGTATGTAGTCCCAAATAACCTTCAGGAAGGTTATTTTGAAGGACAAAGAGATGCTGCTAACCAGTTAGGTTAACTTGATCCCAGGCTTACTAATGGAGTGGGAAATACCATCATGTTTGGAAAAAGCTTGCTCTTCAGCACACTATTTAAAGAAATAAAAATAAGGATGTCACTGAAGCTATTTCAGGTCAATTCTAAAGTATCTAGTAAAGGCCCAGGTCACTTTGTGGGGAAAAAATATGTTATTTAATGGATAACAGTACTTTAAAATCACTACAATGTAAATGTCTATTTCACAAATATTGGTTTATGTCATGTGGTGACTCAAGAACCCTCACAACTACAACAGTAATATAAAATATTCCAGAGGGAAAAAACAAGGAGAAGCTTCAGGACCAGAACACTGTCTTAAACGGAAAGGAAAATAGATCAAAACACACCATTTTCATATTTTAAAAGCTCCTAAAACTTGGATTTTCCTGTAACCAAAAAAGGTAATCTCCTGATCAGCTCATACGCAGTCATATCTATTTCCATGCACCTCTCAAACTCTTCATATTTGATTACACTTTTCTGTATGCCAGCAAAACTCTTCACTGAAATCAAAAATACCCTTCAGGGCAGAATTTCTTTTCCAAACAATACAACTTGAAGAGTCACAGTGCCCTCTAGTGACCCATTGATAAGATCCACTTTTATTTCAATCTCAGAGAACAAAAAGTTTAAGTGAATCTTGTACATTTTCAAAGAGTTTTTCCCATAAATATTTATAAATGTCAATTTCTGTTTCTGGGAGGGAAAAGTATTTACAATAAATTAGCACAAAGCACACTGGAGAATGACTCCTTTTTTGTCCATTGCTCCCACAGTTATATTGTATCTGGAGGGCAAAAAGGGCTTAACTCCAAACAATCCTGCAAAACAAGGGACACTAAAATGTACAAATGTAAAATTTTAATCTTTAACTGTGATAAGGACAAGTTTATGGAGTTTTGGATCTGTATTTAAGTCCCAAATCTGTCAATGCCTGATGAGACCTGTGGAAAGTAACGTGATCTCACTGCACCTCACTTTTCTTCATCTGTAAATGAAGAAAGGTTAGTAGCATTGGTGAGGATGCAGAGAAATGGACTCTAAATATATCTGGTGAGAGCATTGATGCTACAGCCTTTCTGGAGGGAAAATTGGCAATAACTCTCTAACAGGCGTTTCCTAAGTTCATTGCCAATAACTCTCAAAAACCAGGGGCTTCCAAATGTACGTTGCCTTAATGCCAGAAAAAGGGCAAATATTTAACTCTTACTCTTGTCCTATACACTAAGTGCTTTAAGTATATTTGCTCATTTAATTCTCACAAAAATCTTATGAGCTAGCAGTATAATTAACCCTATTTACATATCAGTAAACTGAGACACTAAAATTTGCACAAGTGGTGTAAACTCGGTAATACCTGGACACAAACTCAGGCTCTATGGTTCAGAGTCCACACTGCTAACCATTATGCAATACTTCCAGAGCTTCCTCTTCTGGGAATTTATCCTAAAAAAATAATTAAGAATATGCACAAAGACTTTTCAATGAGAGTGTTAATCTCACCATTATTTATAATAGAGGGGAAAAAAAGGAAAATAACCTAAATTACCATTAAAATGATTATGTTAAAGCCAAACCATTGACTTTGTAACCTTAAAGAGTATCTAATGACATGGAAAATGTTCCCAAATATATTAAGTGAAAATAACACCTTAGAAACACATAACATGCATATGTACAGTGTGCTCCCATTGCTTAAAGAAGTATATATTCAAGAAAAAGGAAGGAAAATTATCAAAGTATAAATAATAATTATGTCTATTTGGTGAGTTTAGGGGGTAATGATTTTTCTTTTTTTTAATGCCCATTTTCCAAATTTTCTAAATTAATTCTAAAAATACTTTATTTTTAATGAAGGGTTCAGGCCAAATGTGCTCTAAGGTATTTTCTAGCTCTAAATTTCTATTATTTTGAATGTGATGAATAGAGAATAGTCATGGAATTTTAGTACTAGGGGAGAAAAAAATTTTACCTTCTCTCCAGAAGTTTCCAAATCTGTTTGATCCTCAGAACCACCTGAGCTGATCAAAGTACAAACTCCCTGCCTCCCTCTTTCCCTGATCCAAATCACCTGAGGATGAAGCTCAGGTGCTTCTAATCTGACGGTGGGGGGGGGGGGGACTACTAATTTACCCCCATTGCATCATTTCAATCCTCTCACTAGCCATAAAACAGGACTCAAAAACCAAATGCAGACCAGAGCCATCGTATACTATTATAAGCAATCCAATTGATAATGATATTGACAAATTTTAACTTCAGGTTCAATTTCTTAATTTTCTTGAGGAAAAATGTATCTTAAGATAAACAACAAATTTACTAATAAAAAATTTTAGCCATAACAGTAATGAAAGTTAGACCCACCAACACTGAGCAAAGAGAATGTATTCTTACCTATATTCATTGCAAATAGCTTGTCCACATTTCTCAACTATATACATGCCTATTTAAAGGAACCAAGATTTGTCCCTTTAGGGGATTTGTACCTTTAGACACAAAATCAGATTCCCCCCCCCAAAAAAAAAACATATTTGATATTATGTGGGGGCAGCTTAGCTAATGCAGCAAGAAATTTTGTTTTAAGCAGAAGATGGTCCAAAGGTTCTCAATAGTCCTAGTTGCACAGAGTAAGAAAAAGACACTCTGGACACAGTGAAAGCATTTATAAAGAGAGAAGGAAAGACTTGCAAAATCTCCCTTGAAGTTCCAGAATTTAAATATCACCTTTTTGAAGCTACTTGGCATATTCTTAGAGAAGCAATTCTTATTTGTGGTGTAGTAGCCTAAGTGAGTCTCACATTGGCTGTATGGAAAGAAATAAAGTGACACTCTCAGGGAGATGAACATCACCTGAGTCTATCTTAGCCAAGCCACAAACCTAGTTGTCACTTTGTACATGAAGACATCTACCACAAGGTGTACCCCAGCAGAAAACAGGAGACTGACTGCTGGTTTTAAAAATGATAGGTAAATAAATTTGGAAGGTAAGCTGGTTCGTCTCTCCTTCCTAAAATTCAAAAAGAAATATCTCCTGATATAAGTCTTAACAAAAAACATACATACGCACACTCACAAAACATTTAAAAATAAAGACCAAGTCTGAATTGAAAAATTTCATGCAAATAGTTTGGCTATAGTGGGCATTGAGGCGACATGAATTGTGGGTAGCATGTGCTGTTGGTTTGATTGCTTTGGTGACTCGTCAGATAACACTTTTCCCCAAGTTCTAACTGCAAACTCTGCTTCAATTCCCTTACCTGAGCTTTCATTCTGCTTTCTTACAGTCCTGGAAAATGTTCTACTCAAGGCAGCAAGTACACACATAGCTCAGATGAACTATAATTAAGGTGGCAAGAGACCAAGGAAAAGAGCAAGCAGTGTTAGTTCAATTGTTTCCTTTGCACGGGTAACAGATGGACTCCGAGGTCTAATAACCCTTCTGTACTTCAGCTGAGGCGGACAATACATCATTATACTCAGATGGGAGCAAGAAGAAGGTGCCTAGCAACTTGGACTTGGAATGCCTGGGCTTTTGTCAATTTATGTCATAATCTTAATATTAAACAGGCTTGCTCTCATTTGCCAGTCATCACCTCATTTTATGTTTTTCAAACACAAGAAAATTAAAGTCTTTCCTGAAAGTACTTTAGCCCCTTAGATATAGAACAGTAGTAGTATTTAAGAGTCTCCCCTTATAAATGTGTACATAAAACTGCTATGAGCCTTGATGGAAATTATATCAGTAAGTTGGGGGGCCTACCATGGGTAATATTTTCATTAGCCACAGTATGCACATAACCCAGGTTCTTTTTGGAATTCAGTAGGATACCAAGGACTATTTTTTTGGACCCCATTACTCTTGTGTTCCTGTGCTTTATGTATGTAAGAAATCATTAGAGCTTCTATTTCTATTTAGTTTTATATTCTCCTTTTTAAGCTCTATTTGTCTATATTTTATGATGCAGATAAAATGTGTGTGCTTTGGATTGTGTGCTCAAGCATTTAGATCACAGTATGTGTTCAATTAGTAGTTGATAAAGGAAGACAAGAAGAAAAGAATGAAGAAGGAAAGGAGATCTGAGAATGAATAAAAATCAATGAACCATCCGTGGACCACATGCCCTTCTCACAGCGCAGCACAGGAAGAAAATTCTATTACTAACATATAACCAGGACGATGAAAATCACCACTTCTCTCCAATATCCTACTATGATGTGTATTTATGTCAATCCAGGAGAAGACAGAGCTTGTTAATCTTTCACTCTATGTGAAGAAAAGAAATATTGGGAAAAATTAATTTCTATCAGGAAACCCAGAAACTTTGGTTGGGGATGTAAATGTCATACCCAGTCCTTAGGTCCCAGGTAAACAGCTTAACATAATAGCTCACATTCTCCTGACTTTCGTGAAAAAGAAGAAAGAGATCATTATGTAGACACTGAATCTGAGTTATACCTGAACTCTTGCAAATCTTTTTGACAATAAAAAGATGGAATGAAAAACATGTTGCCAACAGAATTATCATTAATTATGATGAAAAATATACAACAGTGTACGTTATTCATAACAGGACCCATCCTCCCCAGTAGCCATGGACATTTGGAGTTGGAAGACACTTCAAGGAGGAGAAAATTAGGAGATTTTATGGACCACATAGTTCTCATCAACTCAGGAGAGAGAGAAGAAATGTCCCAGTCTAAACTTTACTTGGAGAAGGAAACTTTTCCTGACACTATATTGATGTGTGTTGGTCTAATATAATGTCTTCTCCATTCTTCTCCCAGTGATATACTCTCCTGCCATATGACAACCTCTAGTGAGAAAGGTTGTGTCTATCTCATCCTTATCTTATCCCTATCATCCTATGGTATATAACCATATAGTTGGAAGATCTTAAGTAAATGTTACAAAGGGCCATAAAGTAGTACAGAGAAGAAAATATGTGAGAAAAGCAATTAGTAAAACAATTAGTGGAGGCAAAGAAGAAATGAAAAGAAAATCATTATAGCCAAGCCATTGAAGGCTTCTCTCTTGAGTGGATAATGTCATATTCCTGTTTCAAACACAAAGAGGGATTTGATTTTTTTTTCTTCCTTATTTTTCACATCCATTCCAAATCTGTTGAAATATTATTAGACCTTTTCAAGATTGTTGTTAAACTTCTACAAGAAGTTTAGAGTATTTTAGAATCCTTTATGTAAATGGATAAAAGTAGCCAAAGATTCTTCTCCATGGTCCTAATTTCAGCTGGACAACTGACTTCCTGCAGAGAATGTATTTTAACCTTTCCAGGTCAAGGCCATGGCTTTCTCATTGGTAAAATGGAGCTAAGTTATCTTCCAATACTTCCTTCATAAATTGTTTTGAAATCCAAAAAACCACTGGGAAGTTTTAAAACTTTTTGTTACTTTTTTTCCTCCAAAGATAAAAAGGGATCATCCCTTCAATGAGGGGAAGACATGACATCTACATGAGTAAGTCATTTTAGATTCTTAAATGTACAACATTCCTTTTTTTTTTAACATCTTTATTGGAGTATAATTGCTTTACAATGGTGTGTTAGTTTCTGCTTTATAACAAAGTGAATCAGTTATACATATACATATGTTCCCATATCTCTTCCCTCTTGCATCTCCCTCCCTCCCACCCTCCCTATCCCACCCCTCTAGGTGGTCACAAAGCACCGAGCTGATCTCCCTGTGCTATGCGGCTGCTTCCCACTAGCTATCTATTTTACGTTTGGTAGTGTATATATGTCCATGCCACTCTCACTTTGTCACAGCTTACCCTTCCCCCTCCCCATATCCTCAAGTCCATTCTCTAGTAGGTCTGTGTCTTTATTCCCATCTTACAACATTCTTAAAAAGGAACTTCAAACCTTCAGTTCTGGATAACCTCTCACAATTGAGCCACTGTTTTAATACATTCTTATAATGCCAAGGTTTTAGAAAAGAGGGTAAAAATACCTTCTTAGGGCAGTTTGTGTGCAAATAGAACAGCTTATTAAAGATTCCCTCAATGAGAATGTGTAAACACTGGTCTTGGCCACAAAGAAACAATTTCTTGGGGCAAACTTCATGGTCTGATTTCCCAGAAATAACTGGAAACTGAACAGAAGAAAACACCTTATACTGCTTTGTCTGTAGCCACAAAATATACACATAGGGTCCCACCCAGCCTGAATTTAACACTGTGCCCCCAAAAAGAACAAAAATAATAACAAAATCCTATAATGAGTCCATTGTATGTGTAAAAATAGTATCTGCACTACCTGTGGGTGAAAGCCAATATAATTATGGTCCAAGAAACTGAGTTCCTTCAGAGTGGAAATGGGAACAGGTGCCCTGTGATAATATTTTCTAGGCATGAAACCATTCAAGGTTACCTCTGCTCCCCTCAGCTCTACTTAGCTGAAATCCATCCTAGGGTGGAAAAGGAAGAGGGCACTTGCTAATTTACTCAATTTAGAGTATTTAATGGACCTCAGTGAATATTTACAAGAATATCTAGGGACTTCCCTGGTCGCACAGTGGTTAAGAAGCCACCTGCCAATGCAGAGGACACAGATTCGATCCATGGTCTGGGAAGATCCCACATGCCGTGTAGCAACTAAGCCCATGCACCGCAACTACTGAGCCTGCGCTCTAGGGCCTGCGAGCCACAACTACTGAGCCCACGTGCCACAGCTACTGAAGCCTGCGTGCCACAACTACTGAAGCCCGCATGCCACAACTACTGAAGCCCGTGCACCTAGAGCCCGTGCTCCGCAACAAGAGAAGCCACCACAATGAGAAGCCCGCACACTGCAACGAAGAGTAGCCCCTGCTCACTGCAACTAGAGAAAGCCCGCGTGCAGCAACAAAGATCCAACGCAGCCAAAAATAAACATTAAAAAAAAGAATACATCTAACTATCAAATATTAATTTCTTTTAAAAACTGTCATTATTGTAATTGTTGATCTAACAGAAGAAGGTATGTTTAACTATGTCTCTACTATGATCTTATACCCCAAATCAGGCTTATCAATGTCTTTTTATCCTACTCCCATCCCATCAAACTAGTTTACTACCAAGATTAGCCTCTTCTGTTAGCAGATTGGAAACTATAGAGTCAACATCAACCTCTCTCTCTCCTTCTCTCCATATACTCAACTGATCAACATTCCTTTAAATATTTCTTAGAAATGCCTCTCATTTTCTCTGCCACTACCATGGTCCAGGTCTTTGGCATCCTGCTCTGATTGCTTCCAACCTTGCCTTTCCACCATTGGTTCTCAACACTAGTTAAACTTTAGAATTACCTCAAAAAATTTAAGAAATACCCAAACCTTTCATACAACTATCCCTAGAGGGTAAGCTCTTGTTGCTTGCCTGCTTCACTCAAAATAATAAGAACTTTTAGTGTAGAGACGTGGAATTTTTATAATTTTTAAACGGTAGTACTTTATAGTAATATTTATTTTCATACTATCAATGGACACACAAGTATTTCTGGTCCCTCCCTGAGTGTAAAATGACTGTGCCATTTATTTTGTAGGAGAAATTTTACTTTGCCCCAAATTACCCACAGCTTACAAACTGCTATAATTGAGTTAGGAATGGTTATTGCTATCATATGATATGATTGAAAGATCACAGGACTAGGGGATTTGAATTTTAGTTCCGATTCTTGGGTAAATTATTTATTCTGCTGAGCTTCAGTTTTCTTTTTCTTTAGTGAGAATAATAATATTTTCCCTTCATACCTCACAGAATTATTGTCAGGGTTAAATGAGATAATATATATGAAAAAGTATGAGAACTACAAATTCCAAATGCCCTCCTCTTCAGTATATACATTTTAGAAATAAAATGTATATACTTTTATTTCTAAATAGACTATAAATCTTTAGACTGTCTACTTTGTTATAAGTAAATATTGCAAATTAAGCAATATTCTGCAAAGAGAAAAAAGCATTTTTCAACAGTTATTGTCTCTATAATTACATATGCTTGCTGTGCAGCAGAGGCAGCCCTCTCTACTTAAAGAAACTATAAGTCTGAGTATGTGGAACCCCTCTCAGACTGCCAGCACTTTCTTCCAATTCTGTAATCACTCCTCACTGTCCTTGGCAAACCCTCCCTAAGTCTGCAAATAATTCCTGCTCCCTAATTTCAAAGACAAGAAAAAGAAGCCAAACCAACAGGTAAACTGCCAGCCATGCATAGGTTCATAAGGCCTGTTATCCTCTAAATTCCCCCGCAAAGGGGGCTGGGGAAAAGTACAGGAGAAGCTGCTGCTGAGAGATGAGGGTGCTTGCATCTGATGAGGGTACCTCCTCATGTGTTTGATGGTGAAAAAGGAGAGTGTGTCTAAATGTAAATTCATAGGATGGCATTGAATGAGTGCAAGGGGAAGGCAGAGGGCCAAGGCTAGTTTCAGCCCAAAGCCACACAGCAGACAGATTTAAATCTGCGTAGGGCCCCACTTAAAGATTAATCTAGACTACCTCCCAATTCAGGGACTAAAAGAAAAGTCCATGGAACTGAAGGGATTTCTAATCATATCCAAATATACTAGATAAATCCTAGTTAAGTTCGTATCCCATGGGATCTTAGTCAAAAAAACCCTCTTCTCATAAAACAGAAACTACCTATATCAAACTTCCTTATCCTAGATATTTGGAAACACTGGCAAGTTTTAACAACAACTCAATACATGATTCTGAATATAAATTTAGAGGATTCTTCAATTAAACTGTATTTAAATGCAATATACATTTATTTTCTTATTCAGTTGAGAAATTATTTATTGACTATGTTGAAGATAAAATGGCAAAATACATTTCTTCTAAGAGTTTACAATATTGTATTATATTTCTCAATCATTTGGAGTTATTGAATCTTTTGAAAATCTGATGAAAGATACAGCTTCTCTTACCAGAAATACAAAAATACCTGTAAAATTTGCATCGATTTGAAGGTTGAAAACTACCTGATGCTTATTAAGAACCCTTAATGTTGAAGGAAAAATAGGTATGAAGATAATACAAAGTAGCATAATATTAAAGCAATAAGATCTGCTCTAAGAGCTTAGACCAAGGACCATTTATTTAGGTGTAAAATACTCAGGAAAGTATTCATGACGGATGTCACTTTGGGGCTTGTCCTTGAAGGATGAGCAGGACTTTGCCAGACCGAGACGGGGGTGGGGAGACAACATTTAATCCTACAGGAATAGGATAAACAAAAGTAGGCGATAACATATGTGTGTGAATATTAGCCATGTCCAAACAAGAAAAAATTTAAAGTTCCACTAAAAAGTCTAGATTTCATCCTACATATAATGTCAAGTCATTAATGTTTTTTAAACAAAAGAGGGAAATGGCCAGAATGGTGCGTTAGAAAGATTATCCTAGTGACAAAGAGCGAATTAGTGCGGATAAAACTTAAAGATAGAGAGAAGGTTATTGCAGTGGTATAAAGGACAAGTAATGAGTCAGTGGCAGTAAGGCTCATATAACTAATGCCCCTTCAGAGGTAGAACCAAGTAAAATTGGCTATTGATTAAAATGTGGAGGGTGCAGGAAAAGGAGGGATTAGAGGTGATTACAAAGATATCTCTTTTAAAAATGTTAGGAAACACAGGAAATGAAGCTCATTTTGAGGGGAAGATCAGTTTATTTAGGGTAGATTGAGTTTGAGCAATTAGTTATTCCTGAAAATAAGATTTTGCTTATTAATCCATCCATTAGAATACTAATAGTATTAATAAATACGATATTAAAAGAAAAGGGACTAAAACCAAATCTTGAGACTTCATAAGGAAATTGTTCAATCGCCCAGTTTTCAACCCTTATTCAAACAGGTAGGAGTTCAGTGACTAGTTTGCAACTCCTATCACATTTCCAAGTCCCAGCCTCTTTAATTTTAGACTTTGCAACATAAAGAGACCAATCTACAGTATATAAAAACAGAAGGTGTTCCAATACTCAGCAATAAGCAGAAACAAGCAATGTTGCCAACTCATCAAAAATATTGATTTCTTCCAAAGAGAAAGAATCTCATCAGAAGAGTTTAGGCAGCAGTTACCTGACAACAGCAGGCACCAGAACTTTTATCAGAAACCAGCTTCCTGCCTCAGACTCAGCCTTCTCAGAATAGACTGAGAGCTAAATGAGACACAACACAACATCTAACGCAAACTTCCTTAAGTAAACAAAAAAGCTGATGTCCAAGGATATTAAGGAAGTCACTTTGGTAATAAACAACTAGAACTTTTGTCTCCCATTTCAGGTATGCTTTCCTCAGCCCCATATTTTCAAATGTTTCCTTGTGTATGAATTAACCCAGTGGATTTGGAGTTAACCTATGTCCCACAGAGAAGACCACAGGAAAATATCAAGCTGCCATACTGATGGATTATTGGGGTTGTTTCCAGCTGTTTGCGCAGAACCACTCATATAGCTGGCTGAGATGAGGGATGAGTGACTACTCACATGTGCGCTTAGTGAGAAAATGCTTAGAAAGCAGAAACAGTTTCTCATAGGTGTCCTCTACCTTCCCAGTGGCTGCTAAGAGATCTGATATCAAAGGATTCTATGTTGTCCACCCTCCAGCCTGCCCTTCTCTCTCACTGAGTCTCATGCCCTCAAATTAGCTATCCCTATTCCTTACTTGAGAGAATGCTAGTGCTTAAAAATTACTACTCTATGGAATAAAGAAGCAATGTAATGAAAATGGTCTTTGAACTTCAGATTTTGGGAAGCTATGTTGAAAGGGTCCCTTCACTACATTGTTACAGGAGCAGAAACCAAAAACTTTATCCAAAATTGTTGGAAAATCAGACTCTCTAGGAGCAGGACTCAGGAAACTGTTCAACAAACTCCACAGGACTCTAATGTTCAGCAAGTTAAAAAAATCCCCAATATAATGTGTATTCAAATTGTTTTCCCTGAAGTTATATTTTGGGTGTTCCATTTCAATAGTTAATCTAAAACTCTTGCATGGGAAAAAAGCAACACAAAACTGCTGGAGATAAATGTGGCAATGCAAGTACTGGAACCAGAAGGTTTTGGAGATTTCATCCAGCACCCTGTTTCTCAGGTAGAGGAATGCCTCATGCATTGCAGAAATTTCCCAATGTTGCACATTCATGGAAAGGAAGATTGAGTCTGTCTATTTTCCAATCTTTTTCTTTAGATTACTGATAGAAAGTAAAGTTCAAGAAAAGGATATCAATTTCAACTTAATTCCTGAAGGATAAATAAAGAAACTAAATGTAGACAAAATTTGATAACCAATTTATTCTCCATATGCTAAATCATTAACTCGTTCTCTGCTTAGGTACCAAACAAAGATTTATGTGCCCAAAAATATTCAACTCACTTGACACTTTACATAAGAAAAAACAGCAGGCCTCTCACTTAGTGAGACTCTGCTTCATGGCTATTTATACACGGAGTAGAATAACAAATCATTAGGACATGTTTGAGAGGGGAAAAAGGCATGAATAACTACAGTGCTTATATTTCATGTGTGTCAGTCTACTATCTGAGCATTTATAGAGCCCACAGGAGGAATTTTTTGATATTTCTTTTCAGTTAAAACCAGCTGGTAAAATTTATAGCTTTTCTGGTTCACAGAAAACTATGGCCTTTGTACAGGAAGAGTGTTGGGCTTCTAGGAAGTAGAGAATAAATGATATTACTGAGAAATATTACTTTTCAACTTATTTTATACTAGCTCTATATCACAGTCTAACTTCAATGTTTCTCCAGGACCTTCTAAAATCACAGAAAAAGAAATCATATTGGAAAATTAGATTAGTCTTACAGAATGACTATCTCAAGGGAGGAACAGTTTACTGTGTTAGATCAAGTTTCTTGTATATAAAGTCATGTTGTACCTGCACACAAATGTTCCTTAAAATATTATACTTATTAGCTAAGGTAAAGCTAATAAGCTAAGGTAAGCTAATAAGCTAAGGTAAGGTAAAGCTAAGGTAAAGCTAATCTCAGCAAGATTTGTTAGATCTTACTTTACATCAGCACTAAATATTACCTATTATAAGGAATATTTTCTCTGTAAAATAGACAGCTGGAAAATATAGAGAAAATGGGGCTAGTTTGGTATCAAGTGACACACTCCAGAGGCCATACAATAAATTTCAGAATATTTGGGGTGCATTGAAATTATACTTATTGTGACGGGATGAAGATTCTTACAACATGAATTTTTCAAGCATGAGAGAGGATTCTGGTAGACTGGCAATGCTCTGTTTCTTAACCTGACTGGTTACTTTGTGAAAATCAGTGAACTATATTTTTTTAATACTTTTCTATACATTTGTTACATTTCACAGTTAAAAGTCAAAAGAGACCATATCTCAACCATTCGTTAATCTCTGGTGCCTCCTAAGAACACATTAAAATTACATTGAAAGGATTTTTTTAAGTTCCAAACCTACAGAGTAAAAAGAACAGAAGAGGATAAAATAGAAAAGAGAGATGTCAACTAAATATTGGAAGGTGGAAAGTACATGGACTTATAATAACTGACTTAGAAGACAAGAGAAAACCAAATTCTTGCCTAGAAACAAGATGTAAACCTTGAAGAACCATAAAAAGGCTCTCAAGCTGGGTCTACCAGGTACCTCTGAAGTTCAGGTTCTGGTGGGACTGAAGATAGGATTGGTTATCTGTGTATAAGAAGCAGTTAAAACACAGTGGTTCTACTCCATGTGTTGCTGACTAGAATCTTCCTTTCCCCACTGCTCTGCAGTGACACTAATGTCATAAATCAAGTGTACATATATATGTGAATCTGTTTCTGGACTCACTGGTTTCTCTTTTCTTATGCCAATATCTCATGCTCTATTTACAATAACTTTATAATAAATAAGTCCTGATATCATGTAGGGTAAGACTTACCATTTTATTCTTTTTAAAGTTGTCTTTGCTATTCTTGACCCTTTGCATTTTCATACACGTTTCATCATTATTTTGTCAAACACACATACACGTACATACACACACCGCACCCCACTGCTGAGTTTTAATTGAGACTGTTTTGAGTAATAGATAGACTTGGTAGAATGAACATCTATACAGATGTAGACTCTTACTTAGATCTTTAAAAATTTCTCTTGATAATATTTTTAGTGTTGTGTTGAATTTTTGTACCTCTGATTTAAATTGGATTTTAAAAAGTTATTATAAATGATATATTGTTGTTTAATAAAAGCCTGTTGTTAACATTAAAAAAAAGGAGCAGTTAAATCCTTAGATATCCTCCATCACCCCAACAAAGACTAAAGAGCTTGAACCTTAGAAGCTTTGCACTAGGAGTCCCTGGGCACAGCTGGGGGCAGAAATGCCATAGTGAGTGAAATTCTAGATACTAAATAGCAAGATCCTTAATCCCACCTCCCTATCCTCCATCTTGACTCTTGGAATGATGGCAGTAAGCCTTATAACCCTAAGCAAGAAGGTAAAGTTAAAGGATTTCTACCTTGGAAAACTAACCATGAATAAAGAAAATATCCACATAGTCAGAGTTGACTGAACAATGGAGAAGTGTGCTCCCCACCCAAATAGCCTACAGAGAACACAGTTTAATCAACACACCCTGAAGACACACACTTACACACACACACCTTTTGGGCAAAATCTTTAATCCTTCATTCTTAATTATAAACAGGAAAAACTTACCAGATATCAGAAGAAAAATCTTTGACATGAATGATAGTGACAAATATAAATGAAAAGAAAAATGAAGGCCAGAAGAAATAGAGTCAATACAAAGAACAAAATACAACTTTAAACACTGAAATTAATATCCTCAAAGATATTTTTTTAAGCGCTAAGTAATGGGGATCAGTGAAAATTTTTATGATACTAAAGATAAAGACACCACAAGCCTCCAAAGAGAAAAGCAGATTGCCAACGGAAGAGTGGGAATTAGAATGTTTCAGACTTCTCAATTGCAATACTGGACTCTGGGGAAAAAATGGCACAATACCTTAAAATTCTGAGGGAAATTGGTATACAACCTAGAACTCTATAACAATCCAAATTGGAAATCAGATGGGAGCATAGAATAAAGATATTTTCAGTCCTATAAGTTCTCAAGAAAATTTCTCTCTCATGTATCTATTCTCAGTAAGCTACTGAAAGATGTATTCCACCAAAACTAGGGAGTAAATCAAGAAAAAGGAAGCTAAGAGGTCCATAAAACACAAAAGAGTAAAGAAGTAAGTTTGTAGAATATTAGAATTAGTTAACAGCAATACTTATATAATATTTTAAGTAAGTTAAGAGAAATCCCAGGACAATACTGGGATTTCAAAGTATTGAAAAGACAGCAACTAGTCTGCATTGAAAACGTGATGAAGGAAAGCTTCAGACAGGATGTTCCTAAGAAAATATTAAATTGATAAATTACCTAACGTCTGAACGTATGGAGAGGAAATTTGAATTTCTGACATGAAGTTTAAGGATAATTAGTCATGGATACAAAAAAAAAAAAAAAAAAAAAACCTAAGGAAACCAAAAAGGAGTAAGGGAAAAGGCCCAAGAGAAAGGAAAATTATTACCCAAGAACTCAGACTTCCAACCAAGATGAATTAACAGGGGTTGGACTTACTCTACCACCTGAAGCAAACAATAAAAAAGACAGTGGTTTTTAAGACACTGAACACTAAGTAACAAAAGACAGTGATCTCTGGGAGAATGCTCCAACAAATAGCATAATACATATTATTCTTAAATACACACAAAACACACCATACTATGGGCCATGAAAAAAAAAGACACAACAGAAAAAGACAAATACTGTTAAGTCACTCATATGTAGAATATAAAAAAGCCAAATATAGAAACAGAGGCTAGAATGGTGGTTACCAGGACCTGGGGAGTAGGGCAAAAGGAGAGCTGTTGGTCAAAGAGTATAAACTCCAGTAATAAGATGAATAAATTCTGGAGATCTAATGTACAACATGGTGATTATAGTTAACAATACTGTATTATATACTTGAAAGTTGCTAAGAGAGTATGTCTTAAATGTACTCACCACACACACACACACACAAAAGTGGCATCATGCAAGTGTTAGCTAATGCTATGGTGGCAAGCATTTTGGAATATATAAGTGTATCAAATCAATACGAGGTACACCTTAAACTTACATAATGTTATATATCAATTATATCTCAATAAAGCTGGGGAAAAAAGTCTCAGCCTAAAAAAGTCTGCATTGCCAACTTCATACAAGATTGGGGAATTGCAAATTAAAAGAACAAGTTACCACTACATACCTATTAGAATGGCCAAAATCCAAAACACCAACAATATCAAATGCTGGTGAGAATGTGGAGCAACAGAAGTGCTCATTCATTTCCAGATGAGAATGCAAAATGGTACAGTCACTTTGGAAGAGAGTTTGGCAGTTTCTTACAAAACTAAACATACTCTTACCATACGATCCAGCAATGGTGTTCCTTATTATCTACTCAAATGTGTTGAAAGCTATGTCCACACAACAATCTTCACATGGATGTTTATGGCAGCTTTATTCACAATTACCAAAACTTGGGAGCAACCAAGATGACCCTCAATAGGTGAATATATTCATAAACTGTGGTACATCCAGACAACGGACTACTATTCAACACTAAAAAGAAATGAGCTCTCAAGTCACAAAAAGAAATGGAGGAAACTTAAGTGCATATGACTAAGTGAAAGAAGCCAAATACAATGAAATAAGAATAAATCTGATCAGAGGTGTGAGAGACTTCTATACCCAAAACTACAAAACGTTGTTAAGAGAAACTAAAGACTTAAATACATGGAGAGCTATACTTTGTTAATGGGTCACAAAACTCAACATTAAGATGTTAGTTCTCCCCAAATTGATGTATAGATTTAAAAAATCCAATGAAAAATCCCAGCAGGACTTTTGTAGAAATTGACAAACTGATTCTAAAATTCACTGTAAATGCAAAGGACAGCCATGAAAATTTTGAAAAAGAACAAAGTTGAAGGATTAACACTTCCTGATTTCAAGAATCATCATACAACTATAGTGAAAGTATCCAGGGAGGCTGCACAGCCCCTCAGAAGCTTCAGGGTCCTGGGGACAGCAGGAGGGCCTGGAGCTGGAGCAGCATCTGGTACCCACCCTCTTCCCACAGCACCACCAGGGGGCCATGTCTAATGGGGTTTACTTCCTGCCCAGCAGGCCAACATAGATGTGAAGGCAGAGATGCTGGGCAAGCCTCTAGTGGACTCCCTGGTGTGGCTAGAGGACTATACACCTAAGAACCCAGAAACAGTGACTGGCTATTCCCTGAACAATGCTGACTTTGGAGCCTCAGATCCACAAATAATTTAGCTCATCTCCCTAGCTGCCCAGAAATTCATCTCAGGTTTTGCTAATGATGTCCAGCAAGACTGAAAAATGAAGAGCACAAGCTCTGGCACCTCCTGAAGCAAGAGAAAGGACCATAAGTACTCTCTGACCATGGAGGAGTTGATCTCTGCCCTCAGTGAGTATGACATCAATGTAAAAAAGCCAAAATACTTCACCTGAGCCACCCAACCTAAATGGCCCCATATCCCCACACCAGCTTATTTTCATCATAACTTCATCTTGACAAGTTAAAAAAAAAACTTGTAAAACATTGCTTGTAAAACAATATAGTAAAAACAATGTGATATCTGAATCAATATACATAAGTAGATGAATGGAGTAGAATGGAGAGCTAGAAATAGACCCACATGTGTGATTTTCCATAAAGATGCAAAGGAAATTTAGTGGAGAAAAGGAAGTCTTTTCAATAAACAGTGCTGGAACAATTGGAATTCCATATTCAAAAAAAAAAAAGAACTTTGATTTATACCTCACATCATATACAAAAATTAAACCAAAATGAATCATAAGCCTAAAAGTAAAACCTAAAATTATAAAACGTCTAGAAGAAAAATTAGGAGAAAATCTTTGAGTTAAGCAAAGATTTCTTGGATACAACACTATTAGCACAATCTATAAAAGAAAAAAATTAATAAAATGAACTTCAATAAAATTTTAAACTTTTGTTTTTTGAAAGCTTCAAAACTTAAGAAAATAAAGACAAGCCACAAACTGGGAGAAAACATTTGTAAGTCATAGATCTGATAAACAACTTTTATCAGAACATATAAAGAAGAATTTAAAACTCAACAATAAGAAAACTTTTAAAACTCAATTTTAAAAATGAGTAAAGGATGTGAACATACACTTCATTAAAGAAGATATTCAAGAGGGAGCGTTACTCAACAAAGTTAAGGCCATATATGACAAGCCCACAACTAACATCATACTCAATGGTGAAAAGCTGAAAGCATATCCTCTAAGATCAGGAACAAGACAAGAATGCTCACTCTCGCCAATTTTATTCAACATAGTATTAAAAGTCCTAGCTACAGCAATCAGACTAGAAAAAGAAATAAAAGGAATCCAAATTGAAAAAGAAGTAAAAACAGTCACTGTTTGCAGATGACATGATACTATACATAAAATCCTAAAGATGCCACCAGAAAACTATCAGACCTCATCAATGAATTTTGTAAAGTTGCAAGATACAAAACTAATATACAGAAATCTGTTGCATTTCTGTACACTAACAACAAACTATCAGAACGAGAAATTAAGGAAACAATCCCATATACCACTGCATCAAAAGGAATAAAATACCTAGGAATAAATCTACCTAAGGCAGTAAAAACCTGTACTCAGAAAACTATAAGACGCTGATGAAAGAAATTGAAGATGACACAAAGATATACTGTGTTCTTGCATTAGAAAAATTCATATTGTTAAAGTGACCATAATACCCAAAGTAACCTTGGGTAGTATGAAATCCCTGCCAAAATATAATTTAGTGCAATTCAGTGTATACCTATCAAATTACCAATGGCATTTTTCACAGAACTAGAACAAATAATTTCTAAATTTGTATGGAAACACAAAAGACCCTAAATAGCCAAAACAACCTTGAGAAAGAAGAATAGAACTGGAGAAATCATGCTCCCTAACCTCAGGCTATACTGCAAAAGCTACAGTAATCAAAACAGTATGATACTAACACAAAAACAGACACATAGATCAATGGAACAGAATACAGAGCCCATAAATAAACCCAAGCATTTATGGTCAGTTAATCTACAACAAAGGAGGTAAGAATATACAATGGAGAAAAGGCAGTCTCTTCAATAAGTGGTGCTAGGAAAACTGGATAGCTACCTATAAAGGAAGGAAATTAGAACATTCTCTGACACCATATACAAAAATAAACTCAAAGTGGATTAAAGAACTAAATGTAAACCATAAAACTCCTGGAGGAAAAAATAGGCAGAATGCTCTTTGACATAAATCTTAGCAATATTTTTTTGGATCTGTCTCCTAAAGCAAAGGAAATAAAAGCAAAAATAAACAAATGAGACCTAATTAAACTTAAAATCTTTTGCACAGCAAAGTAAACCATCAACAAAATGAAAAGACAACCTAATAAATGTGAGAAAATACTTGCAAATGATATTACCAATAAGGGGTTAATATCCAATGTATATAAACAGCTCATACAACTCAACATCAAAAAAAAACCACAACTCAACTTTTAAAAAGGCAGAAGACCTGAATAGACATTTTTCCAAAGAGGAAATGCAGATGGCCAAGAGGCACATGAAAAGATGCTCAACATTGCTAATCAACAGGGAAGTGCAAATCTAAACCACAATGAGGTATCACCTCATACCTGTCAGAATAGCTATCATCAAAAAGAACACAAATGACAAACGCTGGTGAGGATTTGGTGAAAAAGGAGCACTTATACACTGTTGGTGGGAATGTAATTGATGCAGCCACTGTGGAAAACAGTATAGAAGCTTCTCAAAAAACTAATAATAGAACTACCATATGACCCAGCAATTCCACTCTGAGTATATATCAAAAAACAACAACATCAGCAACACTAATTTGAAAAGATACATGCACCCCAATATTCATAGTAGCATTATATACAATTGTTGACATGGAAGCAACCTAAGTGTCCATCAATAGATGGATGGATAAAGAAGATATATATATATATATATATATATATATACACACACACACACACACACACACACAATGGAATACTACTCAGCTATGAAAATGAATGAAATTTTGCCATTTGCAGCAACATGGGTGGACTTGGAGGGCACTATGCTAAGTGTAATAAGTCAGACAGTGAAAGACAAATACTGTGTAATATCACTTATATGTGGAATCTAAAAAATACAACAAACTAGTGAATATAACAAAAAAGAAGCAGAGTCACAGATATAGAGAACATACTAGTGGTTACCAGTGGGGAGTGGGAAAGTAGAAGGGAAAATACAGGAGGGGGGGATTAAGAGATACAAACTATTATGTAAAAAATAAGCTACAAGTATATATTGTACAACACAGGGAATATAGCCATTATTTTATAATAACTATAAATGGAGTATAACCTTTAAAAATTATGAATCACTATATTGTACACCTATAACTTATATAATATTGTACATCAATTATACTTCAATTAAAAAAAGAAGACGATATGCAGATGGCAAATAAGAACATAAGAGATGCTTAATGTCATTAGTTATTAGGGCAACAGAAATTAAAACCACAATGAGTTAAAACTACACACCTAGTAGAATGGCTAAAATTAAAAAGACCAAAGACTGACAATACCAGGTGTTGGAGAGGGTGTGAAAGAATTGGAACTCTCATTTCACCCCTAGGCACTTAACCAAGAGAAATGAAAACTTATATCCATATAAAGATTTGTAAATGAATGCTCAATGAGTGTTCGTAGTGTTTTTATTTATAATAGCTAAAAACTGGAAACAACACAATCATCCATCATCAGGTGCACACACACAAAAAGGTAGTACATCCATACAATGGAATACAATTCAGCAATGAAAGTAAACAACCTATTGTGATTTGCAACCACATGAGTGACTCTCACAATAATTATGTTAAGTGGAAGAAGCCAGACCAAAACAGACTCATGCTCTATGATTCAATTATGTAAAATGCTTGAAAACACAAGCTAATCTTTATGACAAAATGTGTATCAGTGATTGTCTATGAGGTGATGGGCAGTATGGAGAGATTATAAAGGGACACAAGAAAACTTTTGAGAGTGATGGGTATGTTCATTATCTTGATTGTGGTGATGGTTTCATGGGAGTAAACACATGTAAAATCTTATCAAATTTCCACTTTAAATGTGTACCTTATTGTATTGTGTATTATACCTCTGTAAAGTTGTTATTAAAAGCTATAAATCAAATGAAATATAACTGTAGATATTAGTAATATTTACATAATCATAATAATATAAAAACTGAGTAAGACATCTTTTTTAAGAAGCTGGAGGCTGACTTATTAATTTGCATTTTTCTGATTTCTACTGAGGTTTCATACCTCTTTATATACTGATTGGTCATTTGGGATTTTTTCTTCTATGGATTGCTTATTCAAGCACTTTGCCTTTTACGGATGGTTTTCCTATGTTATCCTTGCTGATTTGCAGGAGTTCCTTATATAGTCTAGATAGTAATCCCTTTTTGGTTATATGTGCCGCAAATGTCTTCTCTCAGTCTGTCCCTGTCAGTTAACTTTGGCTAACTCCTTCCTCTTCTTTGCAGGCCACCTAAATTTCCCTACCCAAAACACTAGGCAGGTCACAACTTCAACTGACTGTATGTGTCAACTGTTTCAACCTTATCACTCACTGCTCTCCTGAAATTTAGTATTCCGAATAAACTACAGAATATCTTAAAGGAATCTTCTATATTATGAAATCAATGAGTTTGCCTGGAGAATAACTTTGCCCCAGCCAGAGAAATCTATACATAACTTTAGAAAATAGTAGGTTATGTAAAGGGGTAATAAGAGAAATAATGCATTTTGTTAAACTTAGTCCACCTCTACCCCTCAAATTACCCATATCCACTTATTTATTTTTGAGGCAGTAAAGTGCAGTGGTAAACCTTTCAGATGATGGACATGATTTCAAGTCATGAGCCTCCATCTCCCATGTAAAATGGAATAGGTAATATCTACCGCACAGAACTGTTTCGAGGATGCATTATGACAGTGTAAGTGCTTAATTAGCACAGCACCTAGGCCATAGTTAGCACCCAGTAAATGGTAGCCATTATTATTACCTAGACTGCTCTCTCCCAGCCCATTCTCTCTTTCAACCCAGCAAAAATACTTTTACTTATATTTTTTTATACTTTTTAAATTTTTAAAAAATTTTTATTGGAGTATAGTTGATATACAATGTGTTAGTTCAGGTGTACAGCAAACTGAGTTAGTTATACATATACATATATCCATTCTTTTTTCTTCTACTTATATTTTAAAGCTTAGTTCAAAAGACATCTCTTCCATAAAAGCATCGCCAAATCAGTGCAAGCTGACTTCAGTACACCACTGCTTAAATCCCATCTTCACCCCTAAAATATTCATCACGCCAAAATATTCATCACTCTCTTTTCTGTGATCTCAAGCTCATTATCCGTTTTACTTACATGTGTATGAGAATACGGCGATGAGATCAATACGTGACTATTTCCCACAATAAAATGTGAACTCCCTGAAGTCAGGAATAATTACCTCCATCACTCATTTAATACAATGAAGGGTTTTCTTCTTAAATATTGCTAGCAACTAGACTAAACATGTTATACAGATGCAAATGATAAAGGGATCAAAGTAAAGAGAAACAATATTTTGACCTATCATAAAGAAAACTATCTTTTAAAGTAACAGAAGAAGCAGGAGGGAAGAGAAAAAGAGGAGGAGGAAGAAAGGGGGGAAGAGAAGAAGGAGGGGTGGAAAAAGGTGGTGAAGAAGAATCCTATAGAAGATTCGGAATATAATATCTATTGCTGATTAAAGGCACAGTGTCAGCCTCCTTTCATTTTTAATTTTATGTAAAAGAAAGTCATATCAGTTTTCTCAACATGTCAATGTGAAAGCTCACATGGTAAGAAACTTTACTTATATATGGAAACTTTCACTTCTGGGTGAAAATTAAATACTTAATTAAAATTACTGTTATGGACCCCCTGTCTATAACACTCATCTTTCTGAAGAGGGGTGTCATATGTTGCAACACCCATAGTGTGAAAGCCAAAGTCCCCACTCTAAAAATATTTCCATTCTATTTTAATGATGATTTAATAAAAAAGGGAACACGTATTTGAGTCAATATTTAAATAAGGTTTAGTATTTAAGTGGAAAGTTTTTGTTTTAATTTTTTACTTTTGACGTAAAGTAATTTATTTAATATCCACATACCTGAATAATGTTTACCTTACTCCCTGGTGATAAAGTAATTTTTAAAATTAAAAATGAGTATTTATGACTTTATACATTATTTTTGTCTTTTGAATATGTTCTGGTTATCTATTTCTTTAAAAAACTCACTGAAAATTGGATTGACTTAAAACAACAGTCATTTTATTATTTCCACTGGTTTCTGTAGGCCAAGAATTTAGGGAAGGCTCATCTGAGTGGTTCTGGCTTGGGGCCTCTCATGAACTTCATGTATTATGCCTTAGAACTTTCTGAGGTCTTAAAAGAATATTCTAGCCCTATCTTTCCCTTAGGTCTTTGTCCTAAAGCCCTTTTTAAATTTGAGAACAATTTGCTTTCTGAAAAGACTGCTCTGAATCCTTTGCATTTCCTAAGAATTTCACTCAGAACTGAATAATTTGCTCATTAGTTCATCACTCTCCTCTTTTATTTTATTATGGGCAGCAAGAAAAGCCATATCACTGAATTCATTAGGAACACAGTCTATGTTCCACATTCACACAGGCAAGAATTTTGCTAAACTTTCTGCCGCTACATAACAAGGGTCCCTCTTTCTCCAACTTCCAATTATGATTTCCTCCTTTTGCTTTAAGCCCTTTCAGACAGTCTTTTTGAGACCCTTTAGGCTACTGCTTAGGCTCTCCTCGAGTTTCTTCCAGCTTTCACCAACAAACCTCCCCAGGTACTTCAGGGTTTCACTAACAGTCTCTTCCTAAAGGATTCTGTCCACTTGAGATTTTTGTTATGTCAGCACTCCATTTCTGTATCCAATTCTGTTCCAATTATCTATTGCTACATGATAAATCACCCCAAAATGTAGTTGCTTAAAACAACAATCATTGTATTCTTTTTCATGATTTCTGTAGCTCAGAAATTCAGAAAGGGATCAGTTTACGGTTCTGGCTCAGAGTCCCTTATTTGTAGTCACACAGTAGATAGATTGGAACCATGAGGAGCTGGAGTAGCTGGGACGGCTAGACACATCTCTCCTAACTTGTAGATTCAATGTTCCTCTATGTATTCTCTCCATGTAGGCTAATTTCAGCTCCCTCACAGCACAGCAGTATCAGGGGAGTTGGTCAGCTTCCATGGTCTGACTTCCTCCAAGTCATACCAAGAGAACTAAATAGAAGCTTATATTCTGTTCTTTGCTAGTATCATAAGTAATGCAAAGTCACCTCAACTGGACTCCATTTGTGAAGCAATTACAATCCTACCCAAATTCAAGTTGAGGGAACAAATTAGACTCCATCTTTTAATGGGTGAGTGGCAAGGCTCTAAAAGTGTATGTGACATGGGAGTTATTTTGCAACCATTTTCCAAAAATACAATCTGCTACATAATAATACTTTTAGACTTTGTTCCATACGGTTTCTTTAGCCATTTTTAAGTGGGAAGTAAAACAAACCATCAGCCCTTGGAACAGTATCCCAGTTGAGGATGGAGGGAGGGGCCATCATTTAACACTAGGTAGCCATGGGCTTTTTTTTTTAACCATGACTTCAAATTATGGATCCATAATCCTGATTACTATACAAAATTAGGTTTTCAGTGCACGCTTTAAAGGGAATCCATGCTTCTTTTTTCTTGAAAATGTCTATTTATAAATACAATTGTTTTGTTACTCTTCTGTGAAATGCTAGAGTACCTTGCTATTGTGCAACCTTAATTCCTCTACACTGAGTGGTATAAAATATTAAACATTTATTTCTTCACTCATTTTCCATACATATAGCAACATATATAAATCTTTCTTTTAAATAACTTTATCAATACACCAAAGAACAATAATAGTCATATCTGATTGATGAAGTTCAAAGTCATTTTTATTTTTTTTTAAATGCTTTCTACATTGACCAAATTGTGTAGTGAAAATTATTTTTACTGTTGGAGAGGAATCAAAACTCTTTGCAATTTAACTTTATCCCCTTGGACAGTATGTTACATGCTGAAAACTTAAGAATAATTATATTTTCAGTGATTCCAACACCTCCATATGTCAGTATGTATTGCCATAAGCACATACTTAGGAGAAAGGCAATATATGAAAATAAAATTTAATAAGCAGTTTAATACATCTAATACCATATATACACATGTATATAGCTCACTACTGCTTTAAAGAGGTATTAATAAAATGATACTGTATCCCCCTAGAAAGAGGGACCCATCCATCACGCAAAATGTGGTTTGTGATTCTGTGGCAGTTTGGGGAAGCAGAGCTTCTTAACCCACTCCTGCTATCCACACAACCCCCCCATTTGCTTTTACAACTGAGAAACAGATATAATTAGACAGTGTGACTATCTCTTGTCTCTGACTAAAGTGAAATTTCTGGAATTGAATATACTCCAGATTTTTTGGACATTCTAATTCCAATTGTTGTGTCTCATAAGTATGTTTACATCTTATCTTCATTTTTGATGGAAAAAGTAGTCCCATACCTACAGGTCTTCCATGATAACATCTCTAGCAAGTCCTATGCCAACACACAAACATCAGTCCAGGTGAAAATACAACGTGGCAGCTTTGAATTGGAAAGAGCATGGATTTTGGAGTCAGAAAGACCAGTGTTCAAATCCCTACTAGTCCCTGTATTACCTCTGGAATGTTTAGCAAATTCCTTCTCTCTGAGCCTCTATTACCTTGATTGTAGTAATGGTTTCACAGGTGTTTGGGTATGTTCAAATCCATCAAATTGTATGCATTAAGTATGCGCAGTTCTTTGTATATTAATTACACCTCAATAAAGCTGTTTTAAAAAATAGTGTATGGTATAATATACCTACCTCAGAAAGTAGATCTGAGGAATCTATGCAAGGCTATAAAGTCCATGATCCATGAGTAGTCTGGAAGTTATTTTTTGGTAGTAAAGGCTTAACTTTATTTACTTGGATAATTGCAGGGTTCTAAGAAATGCCAAGAGAAAAGAGGAGGAAGTGGAAGTATTAGACAAGAGAGACAGTCTTTCCTTCAAATAACTGCTTTCCTTCAAATAACTTTGCTTTCTTCAAAAGCAATAGAATTTATTTCCTGAGAAACAGAGACTGCTAAGGCAGGCTAACTAAGGGACTGTTTTAGCTTTAGCTCTTTGAGAACAAGGCCTGGATTCCACCTCCAACCTTTGTAAAGCTGACTTGTTAGGGTTCATACCCATTCTAATGCAAACACATGAAAACAATTAAACAGCTAAATTCCAGCCTGGCTTCTCAATACTATGGCTTATTAGCTCTTAGCAGGGGATACTGCTGTGGCCAGAAACCTGGTTTACTACAGAGTGATTTCTGCAGAGAATATAAAATCATATCAACAGGTTTGTTACAAATCACATCTTGGCAATAGAATAAAGCTTGAATATTCAACTGGCAGTGTGTGTATGTGTACCTCCTATATGACCATGTCCACCCTAGAAGATTAAAGTGGAAAATTAAAAATAGCCTAGATAATTTGGATAAGAGGAACAATAATAAAACTTGCTGTTTATTCATGGAGAAAAATGGTGATGTTTCCAATATCTGAATTATATGAACTCAAAAAATTTGAACACCCAGCTCTCATTCATATTTACAGATAATTTTGTCAACATATTTAAAGGAAATTTCCTAACTTTCTACTTTCTTTGATCTGTTTGACACAGCTCAGTATTAGAGAATTGGCAGAAGCAAGATCTTCCAAAGACACTGTCCACTGATGTGAAACCATCACATTTAAATCCAGCTAAAAATACAGGTAGAATTATTTCAATTTCTATAAACCAAGATTCAATCCTTTTTGAAAGGTGCAATAGTTGTAAAATCTTTAGATAATCAAAGTGACTATTTTTAATCATATAAAAATGATGCATTTCACATCCACCTATCATGGAGCAATTGAGAAATTACTCTGAGGTAAAGTCTAACTCCGCAGAAAGAATATAATAATATTTCCTAAAGCTCCACATCATAAGTGTGATTTTTCATTCACTATAAAAATACCTGTGTGATGTAAGTAAAGGCAGTTTGTCTCCAGGTTATGAAAATAATTACTTCATAAAAATAGAAATGGAAGGAATCAAATATTATGAATGTTCAGAAAATCAGTAGGGATTAGGAACCAAGACAGCGGAGTAGAAGGACGTGCTCTCACTCCCTCTTGCGAGAACATCAGAATCACAACTAGCTGCTGGACAATCATCGATAGGAAGACACTGGAATTCACCAAAAAAGATACCCCACATCCAAAGACAAAGGAGAAGCCACAATGAGACAGGAAGAGGGGTGCAATCACAGTAAAATCAAATCCCATAACTGCTGGGTGGGTGACTCAAAGACTGGAGAACACTTATACCACAGAAGTCCACCCACTGGAGTGAAGGTTCGGAGCCCCACGTCAGGTTCCCAACCTAGGGGTCTGGCAACGGAAGGGGGAATTCCTAGAGAATCAGACTTTGAAGGCTAGTGGGATTTGACTGCAGGACTTTGACAGGACTGGCGGAAACAGAGACTCCACTCTTGGAGGACAAACACAAAGTAGTGTGCACATCGGGACCCAGGGGAAGGAGCAGTGACCCCAGAGGAGACTGAACCAGACCTACCTGCTAGTGTTGGAGGGTCTCCTGCAGAAGTGGGCAGTGGCTGTGGCTCACCATGGGGACAAGGACACTGGCAGCAGAAGTTCTGGGAAGTACTCCTTGG
Organism: Stenella coeruleoalba; assembly: GCF_951394435.1. Taxonomy (NCBI): domain Eukaryota; kingdom Metazoa; phylum Chordata; class Mammalia; order Artiodactyla; family Delphinidae; genus Stenella; species Stenella coeruleoalba. Next base: position 14,433,014 of record NC_137149.1, on the reverse strand, counting down.
CGTGAGCCCTCCCAGAGTCCACCATTAGCCCCATCAAAGAGCCCAGGTAGGCTCCACTGTTGGGTTGCCTCAGGCCAAACAACCAACAGGGAGGGAACCCAGCCCCACCCATCAGCAGTCAAGCAGATTAAAGTTTTACTGAGCTCTGCCCACCAGAGCAACAGTCAGCTCTACCCACCACCAGTCCCTTCCAACAGGAAACTTGCACAATCCTCTTAGATAGCCTCATCCACCACAGGGCAGACAGCAGAAGCAAGAAGAACTAGAATCCTGCAGCCTCTGAAACAAAAACCACATTCACAGAAAGATAGACAAGATGAAAAGGCAGAGGGCTATGTACCAGATGAAGGAACAAGATAAAACCCCAGAAAAACAACTAAATGAAGTGGAGATAGACAACATTCCAGAAAAAGAATTCAGAATAATGATAGTGAAGATGATCCAGGACCTCGGAAAAAGAATCTAGGCAAAGATAGAGAAGATGCTAGAAATGTTTAACAAAGACCTAGAAGAATTAAAGAGCAAACAAACAGAGATGAACAATACAATAACTGAAACGAAAACTACACTAGAAGGAATCAATAGCAGAATAACTGAGGCAGAAGAACGGATAAGTGACCTGGAAGACAGAATGGTGGAATTCACTGCTGCAGAAAAGAATAAAGAAAAAAGGATGAAAAGAAATGCAGACAGCCTAAGAGACCTCTGGGACAACATTAAATGCAACAACATTCACATTATACGGGTCTCAGAAGGAGAAGAGAGAGAGAAAGGACCAGAGAAAATATTTGAAGAGATTATAGTCGAAAACTTCCCTAACATGGGAAAGGAAATAGCCACCCAAGTCCAGGAAGCGCAGATGGTCCCATACAGGATAAACCCAAGGAGAAACACACTGAGACACATAGTAATCATACTGGCAAAAATTAAAGACAAAGAAAAATTATTGAAAGCAGCAAGGGAAAAATGACAACTAACATAAAAGGGAACTCCCATAAGGTTAACAGCTGATTTCTCAGTAGAAACTCTACAAGCCAGAAGGGAGTGGCATGATATACTTAAAGTGATCAAAGGGAAGGAACTACAACCAACTCTACCCAGCAAGGGTCTCATTGAGATTCGATGGAAAAATCAAAAGCTTTACAGAAAAGCAAAAGCTAAAAGAATTCAGCACCACCAAGCCAGCTCTACAACAAATGCTAAAGGAACTTCTCTAAGTGGGAAACACAAGAGAAGAAAAGGACCTACAAAAACAAACACAAAAAAATTAAGAAAATGGTCACAGGAACAAACATATCGATAATTACCTAAAACATGAATGGATTAAGTGCTCCAACCAAAAGACACAGGCTTGCTGAATGGATACGAAAACAAGACACATCTATATGCTGTCTACAAGAGACCTACTTCAGACCTAGGGACATATACAGACTGCAAGTAGGGGAGGCAAAAAGATATTCCACGCAAATGGAAATCAAAAGAAAGCTGGAGTAGCTATACTCATATCAGAAAAAATAGACTTTAAAATGAAGAATGTTACAGGAGGCAAGGAAGGGCACTACATAATGATCAAGGGATCAATCCAAGAAGAAGATATAACAATTATAAATATATATGCACCCAACATAGGAGCACCTCAATACATAAGGCAACTGCTAACAGCTATAAAAGAGGAAATTGACAGTAACACAATAATAGTGGGGGACTTTAACACCTCACTTACACCAATGGACAAATCATCCAAAATGAAGATAAATAAGGAAACAGAAGCTTTAAATGACACAATAGACCAGAGAGATTTAATTAATATTTATAGGACATTCCATTCAGAAACAGCAGATTACACTTTCTTCTCAAGTGTGCATGGAACATTCTCCAGGATAGATCACATCTTGGGTCACAAATCAAGCCACAGTAAATTTAAGAAAATTGAAGTCATATCAAGCATCTTTTCTGACCACAATACTATGAGATTAGAAATGAATTACAGGGAAAAAAAACGTAAAAAAACACAAACACATGGAGGCCAAACAATACATTACTAAATAACCAAGAGATCACTAAAGAAATCAAAGAGCGTGCTTCCCTGGTGGCACAGTGGTTGAGAGTCCACCTGCCGATGCAGGGGATGCAGGTTCGTGCCCCGGTCTGGGAAGATCCCACATGCCGCGGAGCGGCTGGGCCCGTGAGCCATGGCCACTGAGCCTGCGCATCCAGAGCCTGTGCTCTGCAACGGGAGAGGCCACAACAGTGAGAGGCCCGCGTACCACAAAAAAAAAAAAAAAAAAGAAATCAAAGAGGAAACCAAAAAATACCTAGAGACAAATGACAATGAAAACATGATGATCCAAAACCTATGGGATAGAGCAAAAGCAGTTCTAAGTGGGAAGCTTATAGCTATACAAGCCTACCTCAAGAAACAAGAAAAATCTCATATAAACAATTTAACCTTACACCTAAAGGAACTACAGAAAGAAGGACAAACAAAACCCAAAGTTAGCAGAAAGAAAGAAATCATAAATGTCAGAGCAGAAATAAATGAAATAGAAACAAAGAAAACAATAGCATAGATCAATGAAACTAAAAGCTGGTTCTTTGAGAAGATAAACAAAACTGATAAACCATTAGCCAGACTCATCAAGAAAAAGTGGGAGAGGACTCAAATCAATAAAATTAGAAATGAAAAAGAAGTTACAACAGACACCACAGAAATACAAAGCATCCTAAGAGACTCCTACAAGCAACTCTATGCCAATAAAATGGACACCCTGGAAAAAATGGACAAATTCTTAGAAAGGTATAACCTTCCAAGACTGAACCAAGAAGAAATAGAAAATATAAACAGACCAATCACAAGTAATGAAATTGAAACTGTGATTAAAAATCTTCCAACAAACAAAAGTCCAGGACCAGATGGCTTCACAGGTGAATCCTATCAAACATTTAGAGAAGAGCTAACACCTATCCCTCTCAAACTCTTGCAAAAAATTACAGAGGAAGGAACACTCCCAAACTCATTCTATGAGGCCACCATCATCCTGTTACCAAAACCAAGCAAAGATACTACAAAAAAAGAAAATTACAGACCAATATCACTGAGGAATATAGATGCAAAAATCCTCAACAAAATACTAGCAAACAGAATACAACAACACATTAAAAGGTTCATACACCATGATCAAGTGGGATTTAGCCCAGGGATGCAAGGATTCTTCAATATATGAAATCAATCAATGTGATAAACCATATTAACAAATTGAAGAATAAAAAACATATGGTCATCTCAATAGATGCAGAAAAAGCTCTTGACAAAATTCAACACCTATTTATGATGAAAACTCTCCAGAAAGTGGGCATAGAGGGAATCTACCTCAACATAATAAAGGCCATATACGACAAATCCACAGCAAACATCATTCTCAATGGTGAAGAACTGAAAGCATTTCCTCTAAGATCAGGAACAAGACAAGGATGTCCATTCTCACCACTATTATGCAACATAGTTTTGGAAGTCCTAGCCACGGCAGAGAAGAAAAAGAAATAAAAGGAATACAAATTGGAAAAGAAGAAGTAAAACTGTCACTGTTTGCAGATGACATGACACTATACATAGAGAATCCTAAAGATGTCACCAGAAAACTACTAGAGCTAATCAATGAATTTGGTAAAGTTGCAGGATACAAAATTAATGCACAGAAATCTCTTGCATTCCTATACACTAATGATGAAAAATCTGATAGAGAAATTAAGGAAACACTCCCATTTACCACTGCAGCAAAAAGAATAAAATACCTAGGAATAAACCTACCTAGGGAGACAAAAGATCTGTATGCAGAAAACTATAAGACACTGACGAAAGAAATTAAAGATGATACCAACAGATGGAGAGATATACCATGTTCTTGGAATGGAAGAATCAACATTGTGAAAATGACTCTACTACCCAAAGCAATCTACAGATTCAATGCAATCCCTATCAAATTACCAATAGCATTTTTTACAGAACTAGAACAAAAAATCTTAAAATTTGTATGGAGACACAAAAGACCGCAAATAGTGAATGAAAGCAGTCTTGAGGGAAAAAAATGGAGCTGGAGGAATCAGACTCCTTGACTTCAGACTATACTACAAAGCTACAGTAATTAAGACAATATGGTACTGGCACAAAAACAGAAACATAGATCAATGGAACAAGATAGAAAGCCCAGAGATAAACCCACACACCTATTGTCAACTAATCTCTGACAAAGGAGGCAAGTATATACAATGGAGAAAAGACAGTCTCTTCAATAAGTGGTGCTGGAAAACTGGACAGCTACATATAAAAGAATGAAATTAGAACACTCCCTAACACCATACACAAAAATAAGCTCAAAATGGATTAGAGACCTAAGTGTAAGACCAGACATTATAAAACTCTTAGAGGAAAACATAGCAAGAACACTCTTTGACATAAATCACAGCAAGATCTTTTTTGATCCACCTCCTAGAGTAATGGAAATAGAAACAAAAATAAACAAATGGGACCTAATGAAACTTCCAAGCTTTTGCACAGCAAAGGAAACCATAAACAAGACAAAAAGACAACACTTAGAATGGGAGAAAATATTTGCAAACCAATCAATGGACAAAGGATTAATCTCCAAAATATATAAACAGCTCATGCGGCTTAATATTAAAACAACAAAGAACCCAATAAAAAAATGGGCAGAAGACCTAAATAGACATTTCTCCAAAGAAGACATACAGATGGCCAAGAAGCACATGGTAAGCTGCTCAACATCACTAATTATTAGAGAAATGCAAATCAAAACTACAATGAGGTATCACCTTATACCAGTTAGAATGGGCATCATCAGAAAATCTACAAACAACAAATGCTCAGAGGGTGCGGAGAAAAGGGAACCCTCTTGCACTGTTGGTGGAAATGTAAATTGACACAACCACTATGGAGTGCAGTATGGAGGTTCCTTAAAAAACTAAAAATAGAACTACCATATGATCCAGCTATCCCACTACTGGTCATATACCCAGAGAAAACCATAATTCAAAGAGACACATGCACCCCAATGTTCATTGCAGCACTATTTACAATAGGCAGGTCATGGAAGCAACCTAAATGCCCATCGACAGACGAATGGATAAAGAAGATGTGATACATATATACAATGGAATATTACTCAGCCATAAAAAGGAACGAAATTGGGTCATTTGTAGAGACGTGGATGGATCTAGAGACTGTCATGCAGAATGAAGTAAGTCAGAAAGAGAAGAATAAATATCGTATATTAACACATATATGTGGAACCTAGAAAACTGGTACAGATGAACCAGTTTGCAGGGCAGAAATTGAGACACAGGTGTAGAGAACAAACGTATGGCCACCAAGGGGGAAAAGTGGCAGGGGGGGTGGGGATGGTGGTGTGATGAATTGGGCAATTGGGATTGACATGTATACACTGATATGTATAAAATTGCTGACTAATAAAGACCTGCTGTATAAAAAAATAAATAAAATTAAATTTAAAAAAAAAAGATGTGTAGTAGATGATGATTTCATGGGCTAACTCAAGACCTATGTACATTTTCTGGGTTAGAATGAGAGAAAATAAACATTTACCTGATGTTTAAAAAAAAAAAAAGAAAATCAGTAGGGACATATCCCCAAACCTCCATATTAAAAAAAAAATAAAAGAGGAAGAATCTTTGCTTTGGAATCTCAGATTATGACCATTCAGCATATTAAAATCCATGAAGACCCCTGTATTGTTGATTTCATATTTTTCATGTCATGATCTTTTCAGGTAAGTTACTTTTCAAATGATTGTATCCTTTTCTAAAATAAAATAATTTTCTATATTCTTAGAGCTAGGACTTGCTAAAGATAAAAGAATGAATGAATAAGTGAATGAATTCCACAATATCTATAAACATCAGAGTCTTGAAAATGGAAATGAAGAAAAAGAAATTCAATCTATCTCTCCAAGTAACCTAAAAAGCAGCCTTTGCTCATAAAATAGTACCACAGAATCCTTTTCCAGCGACTTCAGATAGATATTTTTTTTCTTGTGAATAGAGTCTTGCTTCTGTCTTCTATCATCCTGTAAATCAACAATCCATTGACCTTCTTAAGCTTATCCAAGACTCCTGTATGAAAAGATGGGCATTCTTTTTATGGAAATTTTTGTCGTAAAATATATATAACAAAATTTGCCATTTTAATCATTATTAAGTAATCAATTCAGTGGCATTAATTACATATACAATGTTGTGCAACCAACACCACTATCTGTTTGATTTGCACAGAAGAATATAAGAAGAGACAAGATTTTTCTTAGTAAACAGTTCTTCAGAATTCAGCATTGAATGTTCATGTTTTTCCTTCATTTTGCAAGGCTCTCAAGGCTCTGCTCTCAGGGTTAATGACTTACTTAACTACATGTTCATAGAGTGTGGAACATCATGCTTTCCAAACATACCAAATTTCACTCACAGTTTCAGTGAAATAGGGTTTCAAGATTCTGAGGTATTGGGAGGCCTAAAGCCAGTAGGCATCAGAGGTCAGAACAATTATCTCCAGCAATCCTTTCTTTAGAGAAAGAAAGAAGAAAATGATGATTAAAGATCAGAAAGTAGGATACTCTTTTTTCTCAAAAAACTGCTTTTTTTGTCAGAAGATAAAGATTGTGGTGATCATCTATTCAGGCAAGAAAAGTTTTTAGATTTTCTCATTTTTGCAAGAGAACTTCAAACCTACCTTTTGCTCTTTTTTGTTTGTAAGTATATAGGTCTGCTCTTAATCAAGAACACAGAACACATGAACTTAGGTTCCTTGCCAGAAAATGAAGCCTCAAATTGGCTCCTGTTCAATTTTTATCAAAAGTCTACTTGCAAAAAAATAGCATTACTGAAAGGACATACAATCCATTCATTCCATGAGAAGTTTTAAATTTTTTTACTGTGTATCAAGGTAATATTTGGAGATATTAAACCAAGGTTTTCATCATCCCACAACCAGTTTTCCAGCACTCTGCCTTCAACATTGAGGCAGCAGCAATAGCTTTCTATATGGAATGTCCCTGGGCTAGAGCACATGCAGAAAGAAAACAGTCAAATTCCTGGCTTTTGAGTTCACAGTGGACTTTTGTAAATCTATGGCATAGTCCTGACTCTCAATTGCACGAGTAAGACACATGAAATGGAAGGGTGTTTTTAATTTTAAAATATATATATTACCTTCCCTTTTGAATTAAAAAATATACATATCAAAATCCAGAACCTAGTATACATACCATTAATATAGAGTAAGGAATCATGTTTGATAACATAAAATCAGATTTTTGGCCCCAAAGTGATAAAAATTCAGTGAGAGTGAGGAAGAAAAAGATCAGAGTGTATGTGGCCAAGTGTTAATCCTAGTGGGTGCACAAGTAAGGACTTCAGTACTCTGCTCCCCAATCATACGTGAATCTAGAAACTAAGCACATCCAGCATACTGTGAAAGGGGCTGCTGTAGAACTCTGTGGAAGATCGTTGACTCTTTGGAGTTACTGCCCTTAGGAGCTTACAGCAGAGCAGCTGGTGGTGGGCCAGCCTGGGGCTGCTGTTAGTCAGTAGGGCAGGAAGTTGGGAAGGAGAGCTGGAAGCAGAGTCAGGAAGCACGACAATAAGCTGGAAACTGCTGGCATCTTGGCATCTGTCTTCACTGCCTCTAACCACTGACAACTTTCCAAGTATGACTGCTGCTTTCAATTCTGCCTCCCAAATCTCCTGCAGGTTCCTTTATGCCCAACTGGAACCTTACAGTGAAACATAGTTCACAGAATAAGCGAGTTCACAATAAAAGAATCTTGTACAAGACTACTGAGGGACAAAGTGAGTGTTAAAGTATGCGTTAAACAAGAATACACATAAAAAAGAAGAAAGAACACATTCCAGATGAAGCAGCAGAATGACCAGAAGCACAAAGGTGGAATAAACATGGTGCGGATAGGAGCCCAGAACATGTAGGAAAGCAGGAGGACACAGGGTTGCTAGGTTAGTTAGGGGTGCTAGGTGAATTAGGGGAGCCATATGATGGAAGGCACTGATGCCAATAAAGTTTACAAATTGAGTAAGTTCTTGAGGAAATTAGTAACATGATGGAAGTTAGGAGAAGATTAGCATAAGCTAGGCATGTACAATGATTTCAAGTGGAAAGAGGCTCAAAGGGGTCACTTAGATGACTGCTGCTTATGAGATCATGAAAACATGGACAAGGGTAGTGGCAATGTGACAGAGAAGAAAGAAAAAAATCTGAGAGACATTAACTGACGAATCAACAGAATCTAACCCCAAACTGAAAGGCAGCATTTCCAGGGGGTGAAGCATTAGATTACAGGTTAATAAAAACAATGCTTTCAATGATTATTCAGCTATAAAAATGATTTGGAACCATGACAACTGAGTTAAGATTTATGCACAGAGTGCTTCACCACCAAATCTTCTAAAATATATAAAGCAACTGAGATAAAGCAGCTTCCCAAGGTGTCTAGACTGGCTCATTATTCAGGATGGTGTTTGTGATACCCGACCACATCTACCCTAGTTCAACCTCTTGTGAACTATTTCATTTACTGGTGTGGAGGTAAATGAAGATCACCAAACGAGAACAAACAGAGGCTATTTATTCCAAATTTGCTGTGTCAAGTCGTCACCTCTTGTGTTTGGCAAAGACTCAAAGGCAGGCAGGGGGATGGGAAAGCTTTATAGTGAAAGAAAGAGGAAAGGCTTCAGGTGTATTCTGATTGGCGGTTGTTGGGAAACTTGAGGTGAGCTACCAAGAAGCAGGGCATATTATGTGATTGGTTTGGAGAGCATATCTGACTTTCTCTGTTCAGTCCTGATTGGGAAGGAGTGGCCAAAATAGGAAAGTTGGCAGTCATTGACCAAGCCCTGACAATTCTGGGCCAATTGCTGCAGAGGTGTGGTTTGGCATCCTGGGCTTCTGGATCAGAGTTCTATTGTTATATATGGTCTGGTCATTGTCTGCTTACATATTTAGCACTCTCACTGGGAAGATGTGGGTAATAGTTCACTGCTTTTCACTAATTTAGTACCTTCACAAATTGATATGTCTATGGGTTTTACTGCCCAAATTATATAATTGTGTTTAAGTACATGAAAAACACCAATTATCATGGAAGTCTTCCAAGAGGAAGAATAAAAAGAAGTAGTTGTCACCCAGGTAGAGGAGTGTACTTCTCAGTACATCCATAATAATGGTAAAATCTTCCTAAAACACAATTCCTTATGTCATAATTCAGTTCAAAAGTTTACAATGATTTCCTATTGTCAGCCTGCTTTGCATAATATCAAATTTCACCATCCATTCATTTCTCAAACAGTTATTGAGTGCCTATGACATGCTAAGCATTGTGTTGAATACTGGGCACATAGTCTCTGCCTGAAAAAAAGTCAATGATTAATATGTAATGTTATAAATACCAATACAGGACATTATGAGAACACAGAGGAGAAATATTAAAAGCAGGTAGAATACCTCCCAATCCTCCACCCAGTGGCAGAGGACAACCCAAGCCCAGGCTCTCCCAGCCCTTACACAGTAGCAGGAGACTGCTGGTGTCTTCTGGCCAGCAGAGATGTGATGTCTCCTGACTTTCTACCAGTGGCAGGTGGCACTTTCTTCCTGAAAAAGCAAAGACTGAGCAGGAAGCACACTAGACTGACAAAAGAAAGGCCAGATGAAATGCTCTCCATCCCACGGGTCCACCATCCTCCATTCACCACCTAGCTTTGTCCAGTCAACTTACAGTCTTGTGAGAAATAACAAATGCTTAACAATGCTGGGTTTCTTTAAAGTTGTTTACATTTTTATAGAAGTTTTAGATTTACAACAAAATTGAGAGGATGATACAGAGATTTCCCATATACCCCCTTCCCTCACAGATACATAGCCTCCCCCATTATCAACATCACTCACCAGAGTGGTACGTTTGTTACAATTGATGAGCCTGCATTGATGCATTATAATCACTCTAAGTCTGTAGTTTACACTAAGATTCACTCTTGGGTTGTACCTTCTATGGGTTTGGACAAATGTATAATGACATATATCCTTCATTATAATAGCATACAGAGTATTTTCATCACCCTAAAAATCCTCTGTGCTTTGGTTATTCATCCCCCCTCTACCCACCACCTCATATACATACCCCTGGCAGCAACTGACCTTTTTATTATCTCCCTAGTTCTGCTTTTTCCAGAATGTCATACAGTTGGAATCACACAGTGTGCAGCCTTTTCAGATGGGCTTCTTTCACTTAGTGATACACATTCAAGCTTCCTCCATGTCTTTTCATGGCTTGATAGCTCATTTCTTTTTAGAGCTGAATAACATTCCATTGTCTGGATGTACCATGATTTATTTATCCATTCATCTACTGGAGGACATCTTGCTTGCTTCCAAATTTTGGCAATCATGAATAAAGCTGCTGCAAACACCCTTGAGCACGTTTTTGTGTGGACATAAATTTTAAACTCCTTTGATTAAACAAATACCAAAGAGCATGATTGCTGGATCAAGTGGTAAGAGTATGTTTAGTTTTATGAGAAACTGCCAAACTGCCTTCCACAGTGGTTGCAGCATTTTGCATTCCCACCAGCAATAAATGAAAGTTCCTGATGCTCCACATCCTCATCAGCATTTGGTGTTGTCAAGCGTTCTGGATTTGGGCCGTTCAAAAAGGCACGCAGTGGTATCTCACTGTTGTTAATTTGCATTTCCCTGATAACATAGGTCATAGAACATTTTTTCTTACGCTGTTTGCCATCTGTATATTCTCTTTGGTGACATGTCTGCTCAGGTCTTTAGCCCATTTTTAAAACAGGTTATTTGTTTTCTTATTGTTGAGTTTTAAGAGTTCTTTTATATTTTGGATAGCAGTCCTTTATCAGATGTGTCTTTTGCAAATATTTTCTCCTACTCTATGGCTTGTCTTCTAATTCTCTTGTTATTGTCTTTAGCAGAGAAGAAGTTTTCAATTTTAATGAAGTCCAGCTTATCAATTCTTTATTTCACAGATCACACCTTTGGTGTTGTATAACAAATGCTGTTTTAAGCCACTATGTTTTTTGAGGGGTATGTTATACACAGTAGTTAACTGGTACTCACCTCAAAAGCCATGACTAAAAAAAAAAACTGAATTCATCAACTTCATCACTATAAAAATATGCTTCCCTTTTCTAATTTTCTATTTTGTTTATCCAGTTATCTAAGCATAAAATCTAGGAGTCATCTTAATGTCTTCCCACTCTTCCATTTACTTTATTCTGTAGGCAAAAGAGAGCTGCTGAAAGATTTTAAGCAGGGGAGAAACATAAACAGATTTGTCCTTTAGAAAGATCCACACTAGCAGTTCTCAAAGTGTGGCCTAAGAAGCCCTGGGTCCCCCAAGACCATAGAGAAGGTTTTCAAGGTCAAAAATATTTTTGCAATAATAGTATTGTTCACCTTCATTTTTTAGAGTGTACAATGGAGGCTTACAGAGGCTATATAACATGTGACATTGCAACAGACTGAATGTGGAAATAGATATGTGAATCCATCTGTCTTCTATTAAACCAAACATACAGAGACTTGCAAAAAAAGTAAGAAGCAATGCCACTCTTCTCACTAGATTTTATTTTGTTTTGTAAAATATATTTTTCATGAGAACATGTTATTCATGTTAACACGTAATGAGATTGTTTTTATCTTTAAATTTTTAATTTAATTCTAAGTTTCTATCACCCACATAAACAAAAGCTTTTGGGGGTCCTCAATACTTTTTGAGAGTATAAAGTAGTCTTGAGACAGAAAATAAAATTGAAAATGACTTTAATCTAGACTATAGGCAATATGGTAGATATTTTCAAAAGGTGCCAGATAATAGGCAAGAAGATAAATAAGAAGCCAGTTGGATACGTTCAAAGTGAAAGCTGTGCTAACATAAACAATAGCAATGTGGATTGGCAGAAAGAGATGGACAAAAGAGATGTTAAGGAGATAGACTCAATAGGCCATAAGAACTAAAAGTATTTGTAGAGGATAAAGGAATGGGAAGACTCTAGGATCACTGCTGGGTTTCTGCCTTAGGAAACCACCCACTTGAAAAACTACAACTTATCCTTAAAGGCAAGGGTTTCTCCTCTGTGAAACCTTTATTGACCTACCCAACTTTGGTGTCACATATGGCCTAAAATCTAAGTCCATTCTTATACCTGCCCCACTGATTACAATCAGTTGTCTAATATGCCTCTACCTTCTACCGGACTTGAGTTTCCTGAAGTCAGAGACAATATCCTATTCATTTATGTCCTCAGTGCCTCCACAATGCCTGCCATGTATATTAGGTCCTCAATAAATGTCAGATGAATGTATAATAGATACAAAAATTATGGATGCGTCCCTACCCTTTCTGCTCACTAAAATGTATCTTGTCTTGGTCTGCTAGCTTCCATGAAACTTTGACCCATTAGGATGAGTTCAATTTTATCAAAAATTCCCAGATTTTGAGAAAGAGAGGAACAAACTGACAAGGCAAAAAGAAAAGAAAAAGAAAAAGTACGAGACATAGAGGCAGGTTTGGGAGAGAAATATTGGGGACTTAGCACAAATAGAAGCACTTAGGAATACAAAGGGACAGGAGGGAACATGAAAAAAGAAAGAAAGCTTCTAGAAGGATTCATAACTAAGGATTATGAACTTGTCGTGCATTTAATATTCTTAAGGAAGCCCAAATAAATGTGGGAATTACTTTTTAATTACTTTTGGTTGCTAAACTGTGTTTCTTTAATGTAGTACTATGCCAAAACTGGGCCATATGGGGCCTAGGAATTTATTTGGATTATAAATGAAGCATGCATGCATGAACCAAATTAATATGAGGCATTTTCCACTGAAAGACTTTAAGTTTCATAGTATTTTGTGTGAATTTTTTGTTAAGCATGTACAGATGCTTTGGTTTTAGCCTAAGCTGTTTCCTCTGCTGGGATTCAGACACGTCTGGGCATGTCTGATGAGGTAGTGGAAGACCACAGGTGTCTATGTATACAAATTGATCTGCCTAGGGGCGTAGAGTGACTTCAGGGAGTAAGGTTTTTCAAGGCACACTGTGAGAGACATCTGGGATTTGAAGGGAATGACATGGTGGCTCTCCTGCTCAGGACACATAGACTCGTGTTTGAGCTCTAAGGAGAGAGAGATGCTATAGGCAAAAATGGAAAAAAAACAAACAAATAAACAAAAAACTGTTTTCCCAAAGGAACTTAGGAGACACCTTCTAAGACCCTCTTTGTGTGCCTCCTGACAAAATATATTCTGTGCAGAACACAGCTTATTCCTGGGCCAGGGTCATTTACAGGGCATACTACTCTACATGGTCCCTCAAGATTGCAGCTTTGGGAGCTCCAGAAGTATGGTGATAGCATGCAGCAACCGCTCTCAGTTGTTTTCTTAGGAAGAGGACATCATTGAGCAGAAGGGCTATCTAGGAGAGTATAGGAGAGACCCCTAAAGATACCCTAAAAATATACTTAGCAGGGAGTTTTCAGGAGGCTAAGCCTCTCTCAAGTCAGTAAAATTTGAGTTGTTAGAATTAATGTGACCTCATTTGTGCACACTGCTTTCTAACACAAACCTTGTGATGACACCAGCCTAGCACCATGATCTGTTGAAGCCATGTTAAGAATGAATACCTGTTGCCTTGATGAGTGGATCTCTTATTTTATTTAGTGAGTAAATCCCACTTCATTTCAGAAAGGATTTGAGGCAGCTGTCTAGTTTATTTAACAGTGAGTTGCAGCCTGAAGCTATTCTATTGAAACAATTTTCTTCTAATATCTAAGAGACGTCATGATTAAAAGTCTACTTGTTAAGCATTTATTCACGGGTGGTGTTGCACTAAGGCCCTTCACCAAGAAAGCTTCCAAACATGACCCATGTTCTTTGGAATTCAGCACTCTGAAGTGGGCTGAGGACTCATTTCAGGAAGGGAATAAGGTTAGAAGTTTCTATCTATAAATAATGAGAAAAAGGAAAAATTAGCAGTCTGGGACAGAAGCGGTATGCCCTATCATGAATGCTGTATAGAATTCATGTATTTGTTTCCTTTTACAAAGGGACCCTATGGAAACCTTTTTTCCCTTTACATCATCTATTTACCACCATTTTGCATTTTCTTAGCACATGCACCCAAAAGGCTCACAAATCTCTTCTCAAAAGATGTTATGAGGTAGAGGATAAGGGCTATTTTGTTTTGTTGATAGTGAATCTATGCTCATCTTTCAAAGAAGAATTTAGTCCCACAGATATCTTTGGGTTTCATTGATAACTGAGTGAGAATGTTCCAGAGATAAGATGACCTGCAAAGAACTATATTATAATCTTAAGAAAAAAATAGGAAATGGATCAAAATTAGCCTTCGGGAGTCTAAAAATATGAAATATCATGGTTTCTTTTCTGTTTCTCCTTTGCACAAGTAGTTTTTAACTCTCTCCCAAGAAAAAATTATTTTTCATTTCTAGGAAACCCGACATAAAACAAGGAAAATCTAAAAAGCTACTGGTTTCACTTTTTCTTTAGAATTCCTGTACACCCTTATAAAAGATTTATCTTGACGCTAATACCAGCAAAGGGAATCTGAAATTTGATCTGCTTCTGGTAGTAAATTAAATAAAGATTTTTAGACACCAATCAAATCTCATACTACTTCACAGATGTTGCAATGAAAAAGTCAAAACCTGTTACGATTTCCAAGTAGTAAACTGCTCCTTTCCGTCGCTGGGCTTGCAGCTAAGCACAGGTACCATGATAGATGTGGAGATACAGAGATTTAAGCCATGGTCAGACATTACACAGATGTCCTTCATAAATGTTAGAGACAAAATCGACAATTCCTTGGAGATTGGAGTTTTCAGGGCTAAAGCTCTGGACGCATTCATCACAGAAGCCGGCAGGATGCCATTGCCCCAAAGCAGAGCCAAGCCAAGGGTGCTTAGTTACATTAAGATCTTGAAGCACATCTAGTAATCAGGGGCTCTAAAATGGAAACCCAAGCATTAGTGTAGAAAAGTCATCATGGGAAGTACAATCACAGACATTCAGTTTCAACTTGTGGAAGCTTATGGCAGAATTGCTGTCATTTTCTCTGGACTTTCTACAGCAAAAGGAAATCAAATTATTCCAGGAGGAAAATATGCTGTGGTTTTCTTTTCTGAGGAAAACACAATTTGCTCTCTCCTATTATGTTTGACTGAGGTCAGAATTGACATTGTTGCCAGTGTGTCTGCTGTTAAAAGTCTTGAATAAGCCTTTAAATAATGGCAAGTTAAAATGCAGAGCAGACAGAGAAAACCCCAAAGGCTTTCTTTTTGAAGCTAATATGAATCATTCATTTATTTCAGTAGCTTGAGACATTTATGTATAAACACACTTAGAAAAATTAGTGATACTATGTATAACATGAGTCATTTAAAACCTCATCTTCTTTCATGAGAAAGTCCAGTCTTTCACCTGGCTCAGTCTGAGCAAATATTTCATTATTTGAGTGTTCATTCTATATTTTAATGCCAAGTCTACAGCTTAGCTTCATTCCAAACGTTATTTCACCTAAATTTTTAGCTTCCTCTAAAGCATTTAGGAATTTCTCTTTAAAAACATTTATTAAGAAAAGCCAATAGAATTCAGGAAGTTTATACTAACCCAAGCATAAAATTCTCAGAGAATTCCAGGACAGTGATTAGTGACAGTTTAGATTAAGCAGCTATAACAAAGATACCCAAAATAGAGTGGTTCAAACAAAATGAATTTTATTTATCTTCCGTGAAACAATTCAGATATAAATGGCTAGTCCACAAAACCATCAGGGACCCAGATTCCTTGTATCTTTTCATTTGGCATCCCCTGAAGTGTTGTCTGGCCAGATGGTCAAAACTGAGTCACCAGCAACTGAGTGTTCTAGCCAGCAAGAATGGGGAAAGATAGAAAGTAGAAGGCAAGCAACTTCCTTTTAAAGGAGCAACATTCAGTTTTGCTCACATCACTTTTGTTTACATTCTACTGTCAAAAAAATCATTCACACAGCTGCAACTGGTTATAAAGAAGTGAGAAAACATAGTGTTTAGCTGGAAAGCATGTGCCTAGCTACAATTCAGAGATTCTCTTACTAAAAGGAAAAAGAGAATGGATACAGGGGACAATTACAGCCTCCGCCAGAGGCAGTATATCCTGAAGTGTGTTAAGGAAATACTAGTTCCATGAATTGTCAACAGACTTACCAAAAAACAAGTTCTTTACAGCTGGACTTATCAGGGCCTTTAATGCACTAATGGTTAATGCACTCTATGAGGGAGGAATAGCTTTGCTACATTACCTAGATTTATTTGACCATGGGACCCATATTTCAAAGGTCAACTCTTAGAGCTAACATGTGCTGGAATACATTTTGGGAAAAACTACTCTTAAATTCATTAACTCTAGCTACAAATCAAAATTCGTCCAAGAGAAAAATGAAAACATTCGCGTATTCACACGTTATACTCTTCGAAAGAGCTGAATATACCTAAAGACAGCATATTTGAATTTTTGCAGTGATCTCATTAAGATTAGTTTGAGAAACTATCTTGCTTTTTCCTTCAAAAGGGGGGAAAGGTATTTCTTTATGAAAGACAAAATAAATGCATATGATAGGCATCCTGCATAATGGAGTGTCCAAGGGGTTAATGGTCTAGCCCAGGCTAAATCAGTTAGGCCACAAGTCAAACAGTTTAATAAATGGAATATCAGTTAAACATTGTTTATGGTGCCAGTTCAATGTCCTTTAATACACAAAGCTACAGGGTAGGGTCCAGTTAATAGTAGCCCTTGTGTCACCTGGTATACACATTGCTGGGGTACCGGATGAGGCAGTGGAGGCTAAAGAGCATTATCTTTGTTACACATGTCAAGAAAACACCCTGAGGGCTTCCCTGGTGGCGCAGTGGTTGAGAGTCCGCCTGCCGATGCAGGGGACACGGGTACGTGCCCCGGTCCGGGAAGATCCCACATGCCGCAGAGCGGCTGGGCTCGTGAGCCATGGCCACTGAGCCTGCGCGTCCCGGAGCCTGTGCTCCGCAACGGGAGAGGCCACAACAGTGAGAGGCCCGCGTACCGCAAAAAAAAAAAAAAAAAGAAACCACCCTGAGACTAGTCCACAGTTCAAATCAGCAGAGTCATCACTGGTGCTTACTTTTTTAAAAATAACTTTATATATTTATTTGTTTATTTATTTTTGGCTGTGTTGGGCTTTCTCTAGTTGCAGCGAGTGGGGGCTACTCTTCGTTGTGGTGCACGGGCTTCTCTTGTTGTGGAGCAAGGGCTCTAGCCCACAGGCTTCAGTAGTTGTGGCTCATGGGCTGTAGAATGCAGGCTCATTAGTTGTGGCACATGGGCTTAGTTGCTCCACGGCCTGTGGGATCTTCCTGGACCAGGGCTCGAACCCCTGTCCCTTGCATTGTCAGGCGGATTCTTAACCACTGTGCCACCAGGGAAGTCCCTACTTCTTTTATCTTTAAGGAAAGTCGAGAGTCTAAGACACTCTTAGATCATCATACAAGGAACACGACCTAATTTTGCCATCTGGGGAATGGACTTTTATATCTGTTCGGTTCACATTGCCTATATCAATGTTCAGTTTCTCTTAAACTGAAAGGGCACTGCTAAAATTCTGGTGAAAATGACTATGGAACCCACCAGGCCTGAGTTCAAATCCTAACTTCAGCACTTCCCAGCTATGTGGCTTCAAACAATCTATCTAACATAAGCCTCAGTCTCCTTGTCTATAATATAAAGACTATAATGCCTACCTCAAAGTTTTTGTGAGAATAAAATGAGAAGTAGTGAAATAGGAGGGAAGGGTGCAGGGCACAACCTTTACAAGAATGACATAGCCCGAGGACATGATATAAACTGATTAGAACCAAATAGGTCCAAAATGGCAGATGATTGGCCTTCCACTAGACCTTCAGCCTCAGTATACCCTCATTGTAACACATCAGCAAGCTAAGTGACACACCCACAGGCTCCATGACAGTTCCAAGGCCAACCATAAATGTCAAAAATTGGGCAGTAGCCCAATTCCTGGAAATCCCCGCCCCTTCCTGAAATAGCTAGAATACTCCTCCCACTCATTAACTTATGAAATTACCCACCCCTATAAAAACTGACAATCCCATACCCTGGGGCCGCTCTCCCTTTCTGAGATGGCCCACGCTCTGTATGTGGAGTGTTTCTCTCTAAAAAAATCCACTTCTTACCTATCACTTTGTCTCTCACTAAATTCTTTCTGTGATGAGACATCAAGAACCTGAGCTTCATTAAGTCCTGAGACCAGGTGTGTGATCTCAGTTAAAAGACAGTGGGTTCAAGTCCCAATCTGAGTTGCATGGTTTCAATAGTACAAGGAGTACCTAGCACAGTGGCTGTCACATAATAGAAAGCCCTCAAAATGTTAGTTTTCTTCCATTCTTCCCACTCTTCCCCAGCAGAATGATTAAGATCATGGGTGATGAAGACATACACACCTAAATTTCAGTCCTTGCTCTGCCTCTTAGTAGCTATGTACCTTGAGCCAGTTTTTTGATCCCTCCAAATCTCTGTTTCCTCATCCATAAACCAAATATTAATAGCACTTACCTTGGGACTTCCCTGGTGGTGCAGTACTTAAGAATCCACCTGCCAATGCAGGGGACACAGGTTCAAGTCCTGGTCCAGGAAGATCCCACATGCCGCAGAGCAACTAAGCCCATGTGCCACAACTACTGAGCCTGTGCTCTAGAGCCCGAGAGCCACAACTACTGAAGCCTGCATGCTTAGAGCCCATGCTCCACAACAACAGAAGCCACTGCAATGAGAAGCCCACACATCGCAACGAAGAGTAGCCCCCACTTGCCTCAACTAGAGAAAGCCTGTGTGCAGCAACGAAGACCCAATGCAGCCAAAAATAAATAAATAAATTTTAAAAAATAATACCTTATTGGATTATTAAGGATGAAATATAATATTAAGAAATCAGTACAGCGGCTGACATACATTGTATTTCATCAACCTAAGACTTAATCAATTTTAAGATGCATCCTGATTTTAAAGATGTTTAAATATGGAAGAAAACTATGTGTACCTTGTTGATAAAATATGGTAGTATGCACTTAATAAATAGTTGTTGTTATCACATATAACTTATTATATATAACTTATTACATTTAACTTATTATTAAGGAGACTTGTATGGAGACCCAAGGTAAAGCTTACAGAGATTGGAAAGATCAACAACTTTAGTCCTAGAAAGCTAAGTAAAATCAGAAGAGCTAACATTATGACCCAGTATAACATGATTAACATAATAATAGAGCTATAGCTGTAGTGTGGAGATACTAGAGAAGAAGCTATGATAAACTCTGGCCTAGGATTATGGGGTAGGGGTTGAAGGAGATGAAGACGGAAAGAAAAAGCTTCACAAAGAATTGATTCATAGACATGAAGAATGAACAAAGTGTTTACCAGCTAGGAAAGGACATCCCAAACAGAGGAGAAAGCCTCTGGAAAATGACCAATTTGGGGAGAAACACAAGGTAGCTCAGTATTACTAGAATGCAAATTGCTTTCATCTTGGATGAGAGAGTTCACAGGAATCCACATGGCCAGCAAAGATAAGCCTTCTTCATTCCCTGAAGGGATGGTTTCTAAGTAAAGGAATTTAAATCCATTCACAGAAGAAACATAAAATAAATGTGCATAATCGCCTAACCCTGTAGGATAATACAAAAAAGATGAATGAAATCTCCAGGGCAAAAAGAAAAATAGACTTGCAGATCCTATTTCCTAAAGAAGAGTATGTATAATACTAACCAAAGAACAAAAGATGACAAATTTGAGGGTCCTTCATGTTTTCAAGAGGCTAGATTCAAACAAATCCATGTGCAAACAGATCATTCTTTAAAAAAACAAAAACACTAATTTAAGCACATTTTATTTCCATTCTAATATCAGGTTCTAAATAACAATTGGATTTTGTACATATTCTGAGGTACAAATGCTTGGAAGATACACTCTGACTACCAAATTTTTTGTATCAGTAGATAGGCAATCTTTGATTCAAAAATTCCCATCAGAAAGGTCATAAGAACATACTAATCTTATATTAAGAAAACTAATAATCTTCATTGAACTATTTAATGTATAGGACATGGAACCAACCTCCTAGATTTTCTGCTACACTCTTGGAATTTTACACCTTCAGTCTTTCACATATACCCGTTTCTGACCACTTTGCATATATAATGAAAATTCTAAGGACTAAGCAGAAAATGGAAAATACTAATCCTACCCATGTTGACAAATGCTATTAGCTTTTGACTACCTTGATTGGCTCTGTATTAAAAAAATGGTATACTGAGGGCTTCCCTGGTGGCGCAGTGGTTGAGAGTTCGCCTGCCGATGCAGGGGACACGGGTTCGTGCCCTGGTCCGGGAGGATCCCACATGCCGCGGAGCGGCTGGGCCCGTGAACCATGGCCGCTGAGCCTGTGCGTCCGGAGCCTGTGCTCCGCAACGGGAGAGGCCACAACAGTGAGAGGCCCGTGTACCGCAAAAAAAAAAAAAAAAAAAAAGGGTATACTGAGATTCTCCCTGAGATGTGGTCAAGGGCCACCTGCCAGTACACACAGCATGTGCTACAGTGTAGCAGGGCTCCAGCTCCCATCACAGCAGAATAAAACCCTGCCGTTAGGAAGCATATGTGGATTAAGTCAAACAATAAAAACTAAAAGCAACAAACCATGAGAATAAATCCCACATTAGGGGATTTATTCTCTACCTACAGGTAGGTCCTTCCTGTGGAGACAGCATTTGAGAGGCTATCAGTGGAGACCCCTGACCCTAGTTACTGACACCAGTGGTTTTGAAACAGGATGAAAGGGGGCAAGGCACAACCTTTAAAAGAATGACATAGCCTGAGGACATGATATAAACTGATTAGAGGGCTTCCCTGGTGGTGCAGTGGTTAAGAATCCACCTGCAAATGCAGGGGACACAGGTTCAAGTCCTGGTCTGGGAAGATCCCGCATGCCACGGAGCAACTAAGCCCGTGCACCACAACTACTGAGCCCACACGCCACAACTACTGAAGCCTGCATGCCTAGAGCCCATGCTCCGCAACAAGAGAGGCCACCCCAATGAGAAGCCCATGCACCACAACGAAGAGAAGCCCCTGCTCGCCGCAACTGGAGAAAGCTCGTGCACAGCAACAAAGACCCAACAAAGCCAAAAATATAAATAAATTAATTAATTTAAAAAAACTGATTAGAGCCAAATAGGTCCAAAATGGCAGGTGAGTGGACTTCCACTAGACCTTCAGCCTCAGTATACCCTCATTGTAACACATCAGCAAGCTAAATGACACACCCACAGGAGCCATGACAGTTCCAAGGCCGAACATAAAGGTCAAAAAGTGGATGGTGGCCCAATTTCTGGAAATCCCCACCCCTTCCCCAAAATAGCTGGAATACTCCTCCCACTCATTAGCCTATGAAATTACCCACCCCTATAAAAACTGACAACCCCATACCCTAGGGCCTTTCTCACCTTCTGAGATGGCCCACCCTCTGTCTGTGGAGTGTGTTTCTCCCAAGGCCTCTTGCCTTCTGAGATGGCCCACACTCTGTATGAGGAGTGTGTTTCTCTCTAAATAAGTCCACTTCTTACCTATCACTTTGTCTCTCACCAAATTCTTTCTGTGATGAGACATCAAGAACCTGAACTTCATTAAGTCCTGAGACCAGGTGTGTGATGTCAGTTAAAAGACCATGGATTCAAGTCCCAGTCTCGGTTTTTGGCTGGGTTCAAGTCCTGGCCTGTGGGTTCAAGTCCCAATCTGAGGTACACGGGTTCAGTTTTTTTTTTTTTTTTTGCAGTACGCGGGCCTCTCACTGTTGTGGCCTCTCCCGTTGCGGAGCACAGGCTCCGGACACGCAGGCTCAGCGGCCACGGCCCACGGGCCCAGCCGCTCCGCGGCACATGGGATCCTCCCAGACCAGAGCACGAACCCGTGTCCCCTGCATCGGCAGGCGGACTCTCAACCACTGCGCCACCAGGGAAGCCCCACGGGTTCATTTTTATAGAACCAGTGTCAGGGTTTAAATCTACCATGCTGTTCGTCTCATCCTCTCTCCCCAAACTTGAACTATACATACCTGAATGGACCAAATCTATTTTAAACTGCTCTTGACTATCTATATCTTACCTGGAATTATTTGACCAGTCACTGTGAAAAAGATGAGACTCAGCGAGTGTCAGAAAGGAAGAAGAGAATATTCATAATGAGGAAGATCATTTGCCTGGGGCTGGCCACTGCTCACGGGCTTTCCACCCTAGAGTTTTGCTAATCCCATGACTTGTCTGAAGGCTTTCTCAAAAATAGTCTTTCTCCATTTGAAAAACAACATCTCCCCCTTGGTTCCCTAATCCCCAATCACCAGTTGAGGTTTTTCTGCCTTAGTTCTATTTCTTTTTCTTCTCTGAAACAATTTCCTCAAATTCCCAACACCCTCCTCTGTTACATTTAGGTTCCTTAGCAATCAGTTGGGGGCAATGTTTAATGATTTACAGCTTTGCATCTTTCTTTACAGACTATTTTAAGACAGAGAGGGAGATTTTCATGTCACAGAATTGAGCTGTTACAGAAATAGAACAAGGGAAAGAATTTAACACCTTTCATATTCACTCCCTGTGTTTGGGGTGGGAGGTCTCCTTGGGCCCCCTCCCCTTAGAGTAATTAATGACAGCTCTGAATCTGAGGCTGGCAGACTGAAGAATCAGGAAGGTAAGGATGCGACTGGGCACAAGGAATTAGCGGAGAATCAGTAACAACTAACTTTCCCCTTCCCCCAGTCATTCTTTGTCTTCTGAGAGGACATACTTGGCTTAGAAAAATGTTTTCTAGAAACAATGGTTACTCTTTCAAAGCAGAGAAAGAAGGAAGGAAGGAAGGAAGGAAGGAAAGAAAGAAAGAAAGAAAGAAAGAAAGAAGGAAGGAAGGAAGGAAAGAAAGAAAAAAAAAAAAGAGAGGCTGGACCTTCAAGATGGCAGAGGAGTAAGACACGGAGATCACCTTCCTCCCCATAAATACAACAAAATACATCTACATGTGGAACAACTCCTACAGAACACCCATTGAACACTGGCAGAAGACCTCAGACTTCCCAAAGGCAAGAAAATCCCCACGTACCTGGGTAGGGCAAAAGAAAAAACAGAGACAAAAGAATAAGAAAGGGACCTGTACCTCTGGGAGAGAGCTCTGAAGGAGGAAAAGTTTCCACACACTAGGAAGTCCCTTCACTGGCAGAGACAGTGGGGGCGGGGCGGGGGAAGCTTTGGAGCCACGAAGGAGAGTGCAGCAACAGGGGTGCAGAGGGCAAAGCAGACAGATTCCCACACAGAGGATTGGTGCCAACCAGCACTCACCAGCCTGAGAGGCTTGTCTGCTCAAACACCAGGGCGGTTGGGGGCTGGGAGCTGAGGCTTGGGCTTCGGAGGTCAGATCCCAGGGATAGGACTGGGGGTGGCTGCGTGAACACAGCCTGAAGGGGGTTAGTGCACCACAACTAGCCGGGAGGGAGTCCGGGAAAAAGTCTGGACCTGCCTAAGAGGCAAGAGACCTTTGTTTTGGGGTGTGCAAGGAGAGGGGATTCCCTCCCCCTGTGCCCACAGAAGGCAGAGTACCACCTAAATGAGTTCCAGAGATAGTCATGAGCCGTGGCTATCAGCTTGGATCACAGAGACAGGTATGAAACTCTAAGGCTGCTGCTGCTGTCACCAAGAATCCTGTGTGCAAGCGCAGGTCACTATCCACATCCCCCAGGAGCCTGTGCAGCCTGTCACTGACAGGGTCCCGATATCCAGGGACAACTTCCCTGGGAGAACACACGGTGCGCCTCAGGCAGATGCAATGCCACGTCAGCCTCTGCTGCCGCAGGCTCGCCCTGTATTCCAATTATTATTACTGTACCCCTCCCTCCCCTTGGCCTGAGTGAGCAAGAGAGCCCTAATCAGCTGCTGCTTTAACCCCCTCCTGTCTGGGTGAGGAACAGACACCTGAGGGTGACCTACATGCAGAGGCAGGGCCAAAACCAAAGCTTAACCCCAGGAGCTGTGCAAACAAAGAAAAGAAAGGGGAATTTTTCCATGCAGCTTCAGGGGCAGCAGATTGAATCCCCACAATCAACTTGATAAACCCTGCATCTGAAGAATACCTGAATAGACAACAAATGTTCCCAAAATTAAGGCAATGGACTTTGGGAGCAACTGTAGACTTGGGGTTTGCCTTCTGTGTCTAATTTGTTTCTGGTTTTATGTTTATCTTAGTATAGTATTTAGTGCTTATTATCTTTGGTGGATTTGCTTATTGGTTGGGTTGCTCTCTTCCTTTTTTTATATATGTATACAAAATTTTTTTTTCCTTTTTGTCTTTTTGTGAGTGTGTATGTGTATGCTTCTTTGTGTGATATTGTCTGTATAGGTTTGCTTTTACCATTTCTCCTAGGGTTCTGTCTGTTCATTTTTCTGTTTTTGTTTTGTTACTTTGTTTTTTTGTTTTTCTCTCTTTCTTTTCTTCTGAGCCATGTGGCTAGCAGGATCTTGGTGCCCTGGCTGGGCATTGGACCTGAGACTTCGAGGTGGGAGGGCCGAGTCCAGGACATTGGACCACCAGAAACCTCCCAGCCCCAATAATATCAATCAGCGAGAGCTCTCCCAGAGATATTCATCTCAG
The DNA here is from genome assembly GCF_951394435.1 of Stenella coeruleoalba. Taxonomy (NCBI): domain Eukaryota; kingdom Metazoa; phylum Chordata; class Mammalia; order Artiodactyla; family Delphinidae; genus Stenella; species Stenella coeruleoalba. The sequence goes on along the minus strand of NC_137149.1, from coordinate 14,408,173 downwards.
CGCTAAGACCCAACTCTACCGAACGGCCAGCAAGATCCATTTCTGGATGCCACATGCCAAAAAACTAGCAAGACAGGAACACAAACTCATCCATTAGCAGAGAGGCTGCCTAAAGTCATACTAAGTTCAAAGACACTCCAAAACACACCACGGGATGTAGCACTGCCCAACAGAAGGACAAGATACAGCCCCACCCACCAGAACAGGCACCAGTCCCTTCCACCAGGAAGCCTACACAAGCCACTGAGCCAACCTCAGCCACTGGGGGCAGACACCAAAAATAACAGGAACTATGAACCTGCAACCTGAGAAAAGGAGACCCCAAACAGTAAGTTAAACAAAATGAGAAAACAGAGAAATATGCAGCAGATGAAGGAACAAGGTAAAAACCGACCAGACCAAACAAATGAAGAGGAAATAGGCAGTCTACCTGAAAAAGAATTCAGAGTAATGATAATAAGGATGATCCAAAATCTTGGAAATAGAATGGAGAAAATACTAGAAACATTTAACAAGGACCTAGAAGAACTAAAGATGAAACAAGCAATGATGAACAACACAATAAGTGAAATTAAAAATACTCTAGATGGCATCAGTAGCAGAATAACTGAGGCAGAAGAAAGAATAAGTGACTTGGAAGATAAAATAGTGGAAATAACTGCCACAGAGCAGAATAAAGAAAAAAGAATGAAAAGAATTAAGGAGTCTCAGAGACCGCTGGGGCAACATTAAACATACAAACATTCGAATTATAGGGGTCTCAGAAGAAGAAGATAAGAAGAAAGGGTCTGGGAAAATATTTGAAGAGACTGTAGTTGAAAACTTCCCTAATATGGGAAAGGAAATATTCAATCAAGTCCAGGAAATGCAGAGAGTCCAATACAGGATAAATCCAAGGAGAAACACGCCAAGACACATATTAATCAAACTATCAGAAACTAAATTCAATGAAAAAATATTAAACGCAACAAGGGAAAGGCAACAAATAACATACAAGGGAATCCCCATAAGGTTAACAGCTGAACTTTCAGCAGAAACTCTGCAAGCCAGAAGGAGGTGGCAGGACATATTTAAAGTGATAAAAAGGAAAAACCTACAACCAAGATTACTCTACTCAGCAAGGATCACATTCAGATTCGATGGAGAAATTAAACCTTTACAGACAAGAAAAAGTTAAGAGAATTCAGCACCATTAAACCAGCTTTACAACAAATGCTAAAGGAACTTCTCTAGGCAGAAAACATAAGGGAAGGAAAAGACCTACAATAACAAACCCAAAACAATTAAGAAAATGGGAGTAGGAACATATATATCGATAATTACCTTAAATGTAAATGGATTAAATCCTCCAACCAAAAGACACAGACTGGCTGAATGGATACAAAAACAAGACCCATATACATGCTGTCTACAACAGACCCACTTCAGACCTAGGGACACGTACAGATTGAAAGTGAGGGGAGGAAAAAAGATATTCCATGCAAATGGAAATCAAAAGAAAGCTAGAGCAGCAATACTCATATTAAACAAAATAGGTTTTAAAATAAAGACTATTACAAGAGATGAAGAAGGACACTACATAATGATCAAGGCATCAATCCAAGAAGAAGTTATAACAATTGTAAATATTTATGCACCCAACATAGGAGCACCTCAATACATAAGGCAAATGCTAACAGCCATAAAAGGGGAAAACGACAGTAACACAATAATAGTAGGGGACTTTAACACCCCAACTTTCACCAATGGACAGATCATCAAAATGAAAATAAATAAGGAAACACAAGCTTTAAAAGACACATTAGACCAGATAGACTTAATTGATATTTATAGGACATTCCATCCAAAAACAGCAGAATACACTTTCTTCTCAAGTACTCATGGAACATTCTCCAGGATAGATCAGATCTTGGGTCACAAATCAAGCCTCAGTAAATGTAACAAAATTGAAATCTTATCAAGTATCTTTTCTGACCACAACGCTATGAGACTAGATATCAATTACAGGAAAAAATCTGTAAAAACTACAAGCACATGGAGGCTAAACAACACACTACTAAGTAACCAAGAGATCATTAAAGAAATCAAAGAGGAAATCAAAAATACCTAGAAACAAATGCCAATGAAACCATGATGACCCAAAACCTATGGGATGCAGCAAAAGTGTTCTAAAAGGGAAGTTTATAGCAGTACAATCCTACATCAAGAAACAAGAAAAATCTTAAATAAACAACCTAACCTTACACCTAAAGCAATTAGAGAGAGAAGAACCAAAAAACCCCCAAAGTTAGCAGAAGGAAAGAAATCATAAAGATCAGATCAGAAATAAATGAAAAGGAAATGAAGGAAACAATAGCAAGGATCAATCAAGCTAAAAGCTGGGTCTTTGAGAAGATAAACAAAATTGAAAAACCATTAGCCAGACTCAAGAAAAATGGAGAAGACCCAAATCAACATAATTAGAAATGAAAAAGGAGAAGTAACAACTGACACAGCAGAAATACAAAGGATCATGAGAGATTACTACAAGCAACTGTATGTCAATAAAATGGACAACCTGGAAAAATTGGACAATTTCTTAGAAAAGTACAAACTTCCAGGACTGAACCAGAAAGAAATAGAAAATATAAAGAGACCAGTCACACACAGTGAAATTGAAACTGTGATTAAAAATCTTCCAAAAAACAATAGCCTAAGACCGGAAGGCTTCACAGGTGAATTCTATCAAAAATTTAGAAAAGAGTTAACACCTATCCTTCTCAAACTCTTCCAAATATAGCAGAGGGAGGAACACTCCCAAACTCATTCTATGAGACCACCATCACCCTCATACCAAAACCAGACAAAGATGTCACAAAAAAAGAAAACTACAGGCCAATATCACTGATGAACGTAAATGCAAAAATCCTTAACAAAATACTAGCAGACAGGATCCAACAGCACATTAAAAGGATCATACACCATGATCAAGTGGGGTTTATCCCAGGAGTGCAAGGATTCTTCAATATATGCAAATCAATCAAGGTGGTACACCATATTAACAAACTGAAGGATAAAATCCATATGATAATCTCAATAGATGCAGAAAAATCTTTTGACAGAATTCAACACCCATTTATGATAAAAACTCTCCAGAAAGTAGGCATAGAGGGAAACTACCTCAACATAATAAAGGCCATATATGACAAACTCACAGCCAACATCGTTCTCAATGGTGAAAAACTGAAAGCATTTCCTCTAAGATCAGGAACAAGTCAAGGTTGCCCACTCTCACCACTATTATTCAACATAGTTTTGGAAGTTTTAGCCACAGCAGTCAGAGAAGAAAAAGAAATAAAAGGAATCTAACTCAGAAAAGAAGGAAGTAAAACTGTCACTGTGTTCAGATAACATGATACTATACATGGAGAATCCTAAAGATGCCACCAGAAAACTACTAGAGCTAATCAATGAATTTGGTAAAGTAGCAGGATACAAAATTAAGGCACAGTAATCTCTGGCATTCCTATACACTAATGATGAAAAATCTGAAAGAGAAATTAAGGTAATAATCCCATTTACCACTGCAACAAAAAGAATAAAATATCTGGGAATAAAACTTCCTAAGGAGACAAAGGACCTTTATGCAGAAAACTATAAGACACTGATGAAAGAAATTAAAGATGATACAAATAGATGGAGAGATATACCATGTTCTTGGATTGGAGGAATCAACATTGTGAAAATGACTATACTACCCAAAACAATCTACAGATTCAAAGCAATCCATATCAAGCTACCAATGACATCTTTCACAGAACTAGAACAAAAAATCTTAAAATTTGTACGGAAACACAAAAGACCCCACATAGCCAAAGCGATCTTGAGAAAGAAAAACAGAGCTGAAGGAATCAGACTCCCTGACTTCAGACTATACTACAAAGCTACAGTAATCAAAACAGTATGGTACTGGCACAAAAACAGAAATATAGATCAGTGGAACAGGATGGAAAGCACAGAGATAAACCCATGCATATATGGTCACCTTATCTTTGACAAAAGGGGCAAGAATATACAATGGAGAAAAGACAGTCTCTTCAATAAGTGGTGCTGGAAACACTGGACAGCTAAATGTAAAAGAATGAAATTAGAACACTTCCTAACACCATACACAAAAATAAACTCAAAGTGGATTAAGGACCTAAATGTAAGGCCAGACACTATAAAACTCTTAGAGGAAAACATAGGCAGAGCACACTATGACAAAAATCACAGCAAGATACTTTTTGACCCACCTCCTAAAGAAATGGAAATAAAAACAAAAGTAAACAAATGGGACCTTTTGAAACTTAAAAGCTTTTGCACAGCAAAGGAAACCATAAACAAGACAAAAAGACCACCCTCAGAATGGGAGAAAATATTTGCAAATGAAGCAACTGACAAAGATTAATCTCCAAAATATACAAACAGTTCATGAAGCTCAATATCAAAAAAACAAACAACCCAATCCAAAAATGGGCAGAAGACCTAAACAGACATTTCTCCAAAGAAGATATACAGATTGCCAACAAACACATGAAAGGATGCTCAACATCACTAATTAGAGAAATGCAAATCAAAACCACAATGAGGTATCACCTCACACCGGTCAGAATGGGCATCATCAAAAAATCTACAAACAATGAATGCTGGAGAGAGTATGGAGAAAAGGGAACGCTCTTGCACTGTTGGTGGGAATGTAAATTCATACAGCCACTATGGAGGTTCCTTAAAAAACTAAAAATAGAACTACCATATGATCCAGCTATCCCACTACTGGGCATATACCCTGAGAAAGCCATAATTCAAAAAGAGACATGTACCCCAATGTTCATTGCAACACTATTTACAATAGTCAGGACACTGAAGCAACCTAAGTGTCCATCGACAGATGAATGGATGGATAATGAAGATGTTGCACATATATACAGTGGAATATTACTCAGCCATAAAAAGAAATGAAACTGAGTTATTTGTAGTGAGGTGGATGGACCTAGAGTCTGTCTTACAGAGTGTAGTAAGTTATAAAGAGAAAAACAAATACCAAATGCTAACACATATATATGGAATTTAAAAAAAAAAAAAATCGTCCTGATGAACCTAGCGGCAGAACAGGAATAAAGACACTGACGTAGAGAATGGACTTGAGGACATGAGGAGGGGGAAGGGTAAGCTGGGACAAAGTGAAAGAGTAGCATTGACATGTATACACTACCAAATGTAAAATAGATAGCTAGTGGGAAGCAGCTGCATAGCACAGGGGGATTAGCTCGGTACTTTGTGACCATCTAGAGAGGTGGGATAGGGAGGGTGGGAGGGAGATGCAAGAGGGAGAGGATTTAGGGATATATGTATACATATAACTGATTCGCTTTGTTATACAGCAGAAATTAACACAACATTGTAAAGAAATTATACTCCAATAAAGATGTTGAGAGAAAGAAAGGAAGGAAGGAAGGAAGGAAGGAAGGAAGGGAGGAAAAGAAAGAAAGGAAGGAAAAGAAAGAATATCTTTCAAAAGTTTATTCTCCAAAAGGTCAGGGGATGGGCTGTTAGGGCTAGAATAGGTGTGCACAAAGGAAGTAAACAATAAGCATAGAGGAAAGGAGACAGAGCAGGGTAGGTGAAATGCAGTGGAGACGACCTCGCAAGAGTAGTTCTTAACACCTTGTGATCTACAGGCTAATCTCTTGTTAGGCTTTCTGTGTTTAAAAAAAAAAAAAAAATTCACTGGGAAAGATGATCTTGCTTATTACAACTGCACTTTTCTCTCTTTCTGATGCCCTTAAAATAAAATCGTTCTCTCACAATCTGAGCCTGCATCTCAATCTTATTATCAGTGTCTAGTAAAATCATTCCTGTTACTCTTGATAGTCGAGTAGTTTAAATTGGGGAAATTCTGAATTAAGCAAACTTAAACTGTGTTTAAGGATTCCTCTCATTTGTTGTGTAAGGGGTGTAGTAGAGGTAAATGCATTTCAGTGTTTCCTAAATTCATTTTTCTATAGAGCTCTTTTTCTAGGCACTTTTACCTCCTCATGGAGGATGAACATTTAGGAGGAAATATTGGGTTCTCTGCTTAAGCGCTCTTAAAAATTATCAAGGACCCCCAAAGAGCTTTTGTTTATTCATATTTACCATATTGGAAATGAAAACCAAGAAAATTTTAAATTTTATTAATTCATTTCAAGGCAGAATAGTACATGTGTCTTCTTACATGTTAATATAACAGTTTTTTATTTTAAAAAATAACTATGTTTTCCAAAACAAAATATTTTGTGATGAGATTGGCATAGTTTAGATTTTTGCAAATCTTTTCAATGTCTGGATTAGTAGGACACAACTAGATTCTCATATTGCTTCTGCATTCCAACTATTGTGATAAGTCAGGCAGTCTCTGGAAAACTCCCCCATATACTCATGAAGGAATAAGAGTGAAAAAGGCCAATGTCATCTTACTGTCATTATTAAAATAGCTTAGACCTCAAGAACTCCATAAAAGGGTCTGAGAGACTCCCCAGAGGACCTCAGACCATACTTTGAAAACTGCTGGAATAGGGCATGAATGGCCTACAGGAAGAGGAAGGGAGGAAGGAAAGAATAAACCACTTAAGAGTGTCTACCACATGCCAAGAAACCTGCTAGGAATTTTCATGAGCATTCATTCACTTCACCTACCACCTAAATTCATTTAAGGAGGCAGTCACTATTTCCTTTGACTATGCTGGTGAGAAAACAGACTCAGAAGGATTGTGTGGCTTACCCAAGGTAAAAACAACTGGTAAGAGGCAACCAGTTTGAATCTGAGTTAAGAACACCAAAATAGCTTGAGGAGAGAGTTTTCAATGTTATATCACTATTCATTTTCTATTGCTGCATAACAAATTACCACAAACTTAGCATCTTAAAACAACATCCATTTATTCTCACGGTTATGAAAGTCAGAAGTCCTAGAGCTATCCAAATGGATTTTCTGCTCTGGGTATCACATTCAAGCTGTTAACCCATCTGAGTTCTCATCTGGAGGTTCTGGGAAGAACGTGCTTCAAAGCTCATTCGGGCCATTGGCCAAATTCAGCTCTTCACAGTTGTAGCACTGAGGTTCCCATTTTCTTGCCGGCTGCTGGCCAAGGGTCATTCTCAGCTCCTAGAAGTTATTCTCAGGTCCTGGACACTTGGCTCTCTACGTCTCCAAGCCAGCAATGGGGAATCTCCCTTGCATGTAAGAACTTTGGCATCTACTTGCTTCTTTTTCCGTTTCCCAACTTTCCCAAGCTGAAATATATGTGCTACCGTCAGCTGGCTCTCTGTTCCAAGACAAATTCATCCATCTGGGGTCAGTAGCCCAGTCCTGTCCCAGGGCAAGCCCCCTAGTATACTTCATGGAGCCAGGCAGATTAAACCTCTCTGTTTCACAACAACTGATTTGTTATCTCCTTGTACCTTCTGGATTCAAATAGCCAGTCCTAGCTTCTCCCCCTAAGCCTCATGGTTCGAAATCCCCTATTTTCCATGAGGAAGGGGATTAATGTCTGTAGTTCACAATGCCAGCCATCTTTCATCTCCTCTCAAAATGTCTTTTCTCCTTTTTCCTTTTTTTCTTATAAAGGCTCATTCAGACTTTCTTATGTTACTCTTCTCAACTAGTACTAAATTTATATATCATCTCCACAGAACATTGCTATGAAACAGCTTCATTAAGTGCATAATATATACTTTTAAGCTTAAAGGCTTTGGAGTTCTACAAATTCTACTCAAAACATTATTAACTATTAAACAATTCATATTAATTTCGTTTAAAGAAATTTATAAAAGCATTGTAAAATGTTTACTTTAGCTGAAAATCAACTCCCTTTCCTCCTCTCCCTGTTGGGTTGTTGTAAAATTAATGCAATCCAGAAAGCAAACATTTATTTTTTGCTTTATTTTTGTTTATGTAGATTTTCACTTCTAAATTTTTAAAAAGAAAACATTCAGAGAATAATATCACTAATTATTTTCCATATGTAAATATTCATTGTAACTCACGTGCAACATCATCTTAATAGCCACGAAGAGTGGAATTAGCACAAGGATTTGTGAAATGGATTATAGCAGTGAGAGAGCATGCAAGGGACAGAGACAAGGAAAAAGAAAAGAGGAGCTCAAAGTAGGCAAGGAGGGATGAGGAGACAACAAGAGCCATGAAGAAGAGGGAAAAATTGACAGAGAACATTAGCATGCCATAAAAAAGAGTAAAGATATCAGATTCATTATGCTTTGACTGATCAACTAATAATATTTGTTGGATCAGGTAGTTTTAGGATCTTCTTGTGTATCTAGGGATATACACAAATAAATACATTTATAAATCTTTCAGAGCTTTCAGAAATCCACATATTAAGCCATGAGTCATTGGTCTAAGTCTCACAGTTTTGGCCTGAGAATCGAAGAGCAAATGCAATTAAACGGAATTTTAGAATCCACAGTTAACATGGAGCTGCCTTTCTGGATTTATGTCCATACATAGATAGCTGTATTATCCTAAAGAGTAGAAAATCATACTTTTTTTAGGCAAAAAAAAAAAAAAATCTGTGTGGTTTAATGTACGTTTCCTGAAGAATGAAAATTACACAGGATCAGTACAATCCTTTCGATAGCACTTACATCCTGACGATTAGCAGAAGAAACTAAAAGTATGGACATCTTCTTTAATATTTTCCTGTTTTTTCCCAATCATTCACAGGTCTCTAATTTTCATAAGCCTCCCATATGATTTTGATATAGGTTTTTTGATATAGGTTTGCTGGGATCGCCATAACAATACCACAGACTAGGTGGCTTAAACAACAAATATTTATTTCTTCACAATTCTGGAGGCTAGAAGTCCAAGATCAAGGTGTAGTGTTGGTTTCTTCTGAGGGCCTTTCTCCTTGGCTTATAAATGGCCATCTACTCCCTGTGTCTTTACAATAGCCAGTTGTGTGTGTGTGTACTCCTCTTCTTAAAATAGGACACCAAGGACTCCCCTGGTGGCATAGTGGTTAAGAATCCACCTGCCAATTCAGGAGACATGGGTTCGATCCCTGGTCAGGGAATATCCCACATGCCGCGGAGCTACTAAGCCCATGAGCCACAACTACTGAGCCTGTGTGAAACAACTACTTAAGCCTGCGTGCCACAACTACTGAAGCCTGCGTGCCTAGAGCCCTTGCTCCACAAGAGAAGGCACTGCAATGAGAAGCCCACACACTGCAACAAAGAGTAGCCCCTGCTCTCCATAACTAGAGAAAGCCCGTGCACAGTAATGAAGACCCAACACAGCCAAAAATAAATAAATAAAATAAATAAATTTGAAAAAAAAAAAACAGGACACCAGTCATATTGAATTAGGGTGCACCCTAATGACTTCATGTTACCTCAGTTACCTCTTTGAAGACCTGATCTCCAAATATAGTCACATTCTGAGGTACTGGGATTACGACTTCAACATATGAATTGGGGTGGGGACACAATTCCACCTATAACAGTGGTCTTTTGAGAAAACTTGCTCTGATAAAAGAAATTCTTATCTGTAGATATGTCATCTTAATCAATGGTTGCTACCATCTTTAAGTTTTACACAAGTAAAAACTCTGAAAGAAGAGTTTCAAAACAGGTGAATGGACAAACAAAACCTAATTTGTCCTCTTAGGTTTCATCTTCTATTTGTGACTTTCTCACATTAATTCTGACTCTCTACCACCATCCATGCAGTAAGCACACCTCTGTTTTTTGTTTGGTTGTTTGTTTAAAATTTGCTTAATTTACTGCCTTTAATAAAAGGGGCCTGTAAAACACTGGGGAAAAATGTGGAAATAATAGCTATAAACTCAGGAAAGCCTAACCAATGGACTACTGAAACTAGTATTTAAATCCTACCTCTGCCACTCATTTAATGCTAGGTCGCCTACTATCTACTTCAATTTGAGCCTTAATTTCTTAATCTGTATAATAGGAACAGTAATTCCTCTGTGGAGACTTTGTGTGAAAGGAAACCCTAAACCGGGCAGGTTCAGAAACCTAACATTGGCACACTCCTGCCCCATGGTGGCAATTTTTAGAAATATGTGGGCAGTGGAAAGGGCAAAAATGAAATGTGGAAACCGTGAAACATAAACCATGAGATACTTTCCTATAATGCACACTATTTTTTTAATTGTTAATTTTCTTGCCTCCTCAGTACTTTTTATCTTCTAGTACTATCAGTAGTCCAAAACAAACAATGCAGGAAATTTCAGGAGTCATTCAATTACCCCAGCTTCAGTAGTTGTGGCATGCAGGCTCAGGAGTTGTGGCATGCAGGCTCAGTAGTTGTGGCTCGCAGGCTCTAGAGCACAGGCTCAGTAGTTGTGATGCACGGGCTTAGCTGCTCCGCAGCATGTGGGATCTTCCCGGACCAGGGCTTGAAACCGTGTCCCCTGCATTGGCAGGTGGATACTTAACCACTGTGCCACCAGGGAAGTCCTGAAGTATATATGTTTTATCTTTATTTTTCCTTCTCCTCTAAATCACAAGGATCTGTGGCAAATATCTTTGTGTCATTAATGAGGCCTTTTTTCATTTGTGATAAAGTGCACATAACATAAAATTTAACATCTTAGCCTTTTTAAGAGTATAATTCAATGGCATTAAGTACATTCACATTGTTGCGCTACCTGAAAAGAAAATAATTTTAGTTTTCCTAATTTAAAAAATAATTATGATCATTGTAAATAGTTCAGAGGGATGTTAAAAATCAAAGTAAAAAGTTATCCCAAATTCCACCCCCAGAAAACAAAAATCATTTTTCATTTTGACAAACAACTTCGCTGAATATCTAAACTAAACATTGGCTACAGTCCCCATGACTCATGAGAATCACATATATTTTGGCACTGACCCTAAGTGCACTGCTTCTCTACCTCCATTCTGTGTTTTTCTGCATCGAGACCAAGCTGACCACTGTCCCTTCCCTCCTAAGGAAGGCTGTATGTATAGCAGAATTGAATGGTACTTAAGACAACAGTGAGGGCAGCAGAGAAAAGCAATCAATGTAAAATTTCATTTTATACAACCTGTTCTTTTAAAGAAGTCCCTAAGCCATTTCTGCTCCAAGGAAATTTTCACATACTACCATTTAGTCTCTGCTGCTGTACAACCCCCTTGTATTTCCCCTCCCCACCCTCTCTGGCTGGTTTCTATTCCCAAAATTCCTTTCAATTTCTTAGGCAGAAGAGTTCATCTTTCTCTTTATCCCTTCCTTGCCCATCACAGCTATGCCAAAGGAGCCTCATCTTCACAAGGAAGCATACCCATCTAGCAAAATCACTGTTTTCTCTCAGGGAATTCAGAGGCCTTCATTTAAAAAAATAGTTTTCTTCCTCTACATATATACAGATTTTTTTTACATATATATATATATATATATATATATATATATATATATATATATATAAAATCACACTATCTGGGCTGCAACCCTGCACAATTCTGGGAGCACCATTCACATCCTAGTCTATGCAGATGGGCCCCCCAGAGGTTATGTGTCTCTGTGTCTCTGTATGAAGAGACCCTCAGTACTATACTTGTTATTTTGTAACTCTACAGTGCCATGGACATTTTTCCCTGTCACTAAATATTGTTATATATCATTATTTTTAATAGTTGTATAGCGTTCCATACTATATAATGTTCCATTGTCTGTAACAGACATACACAACTGATCCCTTCTTTCTCATTATTATGAACAATGTTGTAATTAACTTTTTAAATATATACCTTTGTGAAGATATCAGATTATATCCTTAGAATAAATTCCTACTTATAGAATAAAATGTATATACGTTATACATTTTGCCACATGTTCCAAAGTACCCTCTTAAGAAGTGCCAGTTTTTACTATATGGGAGTTCTACTTCCTACACCCAATTTACAACAATGGACATTATTATATTCTTTCTCCTTTTTTAATACAATAGGTGAAAATGACATCTTAATAAGTTTTTGCTTTCTTTGCTGGGATTACAAGCAAAGTTGTACATCTGTTTTATAGTTTAATTGCCCATTTGCATTTTTTCCATTTGTGAATAACATCTTTATCTTTTGGTCCATTTTTCTATTGGTAGATTTATGCTTTTCCATCAATTTATAAAAACTACTTAAAAATTAGCAACATATTTATCTAATTCCGGTTTTTATTTTACATTTTGGAAATTCCCTTTTACTTCAAGGCCCTTCCACACTTAACATTAGATCATAAGAATGAGACATTGCTACAGATGAACCAGTTTGCAAGGCAGAAATAGAGACACAGATGTAGAGAACAAACGTATGGACACCAAGGGGGGAAAGTGGGGGGTAGAGGTGGTGGGATGAATTGGGAGATTGGGATTGACATATATACACTAATATGTATAAAATAGATAACTAATAAGAACCTGCTGTATAAAAAATAAAAAAAAAAGAATGAGACATTGCTTCAGTAAAATGATGAATGGGGAGAAGGCAAAAAATTCAAATTCTTGACTTTGAGTTCCAAAATAAGCACTTGTTATCTTTAGAACAGGTGATAATCTCAAAAGTCAAAACCTTTGACTGCAAAAAAAAAAATTATTTCCTGGTCCATATCTATCATATATGTTGTCAATAATTTTCCTTTCTTAGGTTGTAATTTACCTTCAACCTTTTGGGGGTTTGTTTTGATTTGGTTTTTGTTTATCGCCTTATGCATCTTTAAACATATTCCTTTGTCTTCTGATTTAAGTATCAACGCTTTGAAAAGTTTCCTAAGACTCCACATCATAAAAATACTCAACTATATTTTCTCCATTATTCTTGTGGCTTTATTTCTTGTAATTAAAACTTTGATGCACCTAAATTCATTTCAGTGCAGAGACTAGAAGAAATCCAGCATTTTTTTTCCAAATGATTATCAGCTTTCCTAACATCATTCATTAAATACTTTATATTTTCCTTAATAAATTTAATGACAGATTTATCATAAGTTAAATTTCTATATACCAGGCTATATCTGAATTCTACTTCATTAATTCATATGGCTACTATTACACCAGACTATTTTAACTGCTAAAACTTCATAATATACGTTAATATGTGATTGATCAAGCATCCCCTCATTAAGATTTATTTTAAGAAATTTCCTGGATATTCTCATATATTTCTTCTTTCAGATAAAATTTTTCAAAGTTTATCCAAAATGAATTTTAAACTTTTTTTATTTAATGAAGTTGTAGATTATTTTTACACTATTGCATCTTCCTATTCAAAATAATTTCCATATTAACATATGGAAATTAATAGCCTTCATATACACAACTAATAACTAGTTAGAGAGGTAAGGGTAGAAAGAAGGCCATTTACAATAGCAACAAAAAAGTTAAAATACTTGGGAAAATTTACCAAGAAATATGCAAAACCTATATTAGAAAAACTTCAGAACACTTCTAAAAGACATAAAGTAGAGTTGAGTAAATAAAAAACCATCCCTTGTTCTTGGATAGGAAGACCTAACATCTTAAAGATGTCAGTTGTCCCTATGCTGATTTATAAACGTAATGCAATCTCTCAATAGAAATACAAACAAGCTTTTTAATGGAACTAAACTATACAGTTGATACTAAACTTCATGTGGAAAAATAAACATTTAAGAACAGTCAGAAAAAACACTAAAAAAGAAAAGCTATGATGGAGGTAGTGGTGACTAACTCTACCAGATATTAAAACACCACAGAACCTCTACAATTAAAATAATGTGGGGTTGGTATATAAATAGAAAAGTCAAATAGAATAGAAAGTCAAATAATAGACTCAAGTACATATTAAACTCTTTTATATGATAAAAATGACACCTTAAGTCACTACAGAAAAAACTGACTTTTTCATGAATGGGATGAACAACTGTTTAGTCACTTGAAAAAAAGATAAATTTAGATCCACACCTCACAGTACACATACACACATATACATATCTCCAAGAGGAGTAGAGAGCTGAATGCAGAAAATAAAACTATGCAAGTACTAAAAGAAGACATGGTTGAATTCTTCACTGATCAGGTGTAGGAAACAATTTTCTAACCATAACTAAAAATCCAGAAGCAATTTTTAAAAGATTGACAAATTTGACTCCATAAAAATTAACAACTTCATTTGAAAAAAAAAAGGCAAAGACAACTGACAAACTGAGAAAAAAAATAGTTGCAACATGGATCACAGATAAAGGGCTAATATCTCTAATATATGAAGAATTCTTAAAAATTGAGAGGTAATGGGGAATTTCCTGGTGGTCCAGTGGTTAGGACTTGATGCTTTCACTGTGGTGGCCCCCGTTCAATCCCTGGTTGGGGAACTAAGATCCCACAAGCCCTGCAGCACAGCAAAAAAAAAAAAAGATTGAGGGGTAAAAGACCAAAAACATAATAGACAAATGGACAAAGATGTTCATCCTCGCTCATGATAAGAGAAATGCAAATTAAAACAACCACTCTCTTGGCAAAGCTGAGGGAAAGGAAAGCACAGATAGCAGGGAAAACAAGAGCATAATAGGTGGGGGAAATAACCCAGTGCTGAGCCCTAGTGATACAAATGAATAAAAGACACTCCTTGTTCTTGTATGCACAGTTTCTGTCCCCTGAGAATAAAACAGTTTAGGAGTTAGACACAGAAAGTGTAATTTCAGTGTACTCTGCTAAGTGCCAGAATGTCGTAAGAGCAAAGAGAAGGGGACTTAACAGACTAGGAGGGGAGGACCTCCTGGAGGAAGTGATGCCTAAACCAGTATGAGTGAGCCAGAAGAGGAAAGGGAAGGACAAGTGCAAAGAGCTTGCACTTCATCACATCAACAAGGTAGCACCATTGTAGCGTCTTAGGAGAAGCTGTAGCAGTTAATTCCACAGCAGATATAATCCTACCGATGGGACCAGCATACCAGATGGCCAGCAGCCTTCTCACCTCAACAGTACGAGTTGGTCTCTTTAAGTCTCCTTTATCTAGCTTCCATGACTGACTAGCATTCTCCATAAGTGAGTGGATATATTCCACCAGGTTACAGTGAAGTCTGACTCACCTAGGGGTCATTTGGATTTTTACAATCTGATCATTCTGTGTTGATACTAAAGTGTCCATCCCAAAGTGTAATCTGATTCCCAGACTCCTGGAGAAACCTCACCACAGAGCGCACCTCATGGTATTCAAATGGTCAGATGTGCATTTCAAATACATATATCATTCTCTCTGTAATATACACAACAGACTGCAAAGAGAAATGACTGCTGAATATGAAAACCAGGTAGTAGACTATAGACATGGTCTGGCCAAGAAATGATGAGGGTCCAACTAGGGCAAACATGATGGAGACGGGGAGGAGGGTCCAGAGTTACCTGAAGTCACAATCCTCCCACATACAGAGAAATTACTCTTCTCATTATAAGGTTGCAACCTGAAAATATCTTAATCTAGTATTAAATAAATATAATCAAAATATCACATATACAATAGGAGGGTTTTCTTTTTTATTTGCCAACTCAGAATTTGAGCACTGGTTTAGTATTTTTATACAAAAAAACCCCCACACACATTAATGAAAATATTCATTGAGGTAGAATTTACCCGGCATCATAACTGTAAAGACTTCATAGCAATCTTGTAATTGTAACAATGAAAACACATTCACAAAAGTGGCAGAATTAAAATAATGATCAGATTTCTCATTATGAATGAGCTCATGAAATGAAATTAGCTGCTTCTCCAAAAATATCACTTCGTATTTGTTGCAGAAGAACTGGAAGAGCACAGAGCATTACAGAGAAAATTGGGCTTTTTTCATGTTTGCTTTCTGTCAACTGTGTTATTTGCCAAAAGGAATTTTTCTCTCTTTTTTCCCTTACTCATCTCTTGTTCTTGAATGTAACATGTCAACATTACTTATCACAATAAACTTTAATTGCTTTATATTTATAGACTGCTTAAATTAGTTCCTTTAGTTCATTTTAGGTGAGAGTCTTCTCTCTCTTACATTTACACAGTTCCCAACCTACTTCACAACTGTTGTGTGTGTGTACATATAGATGTATACATGTACATATATACATATATAATATACAGTATGTTTTGCAGTGCATCTTCAGGTATTACATAATATAGGCACATCTTTCTATGAATGTTTGTCTAGCAGCTTAGGAAAGTGACTTTTGCAAACATTATCACTTGCTATTGAGTTATCAAGTCAAAAGTAAGGTTGAGATTGCAGCAACAGTACCTAATTTCAACAGCAAACAAGTGTCTTACACATGTGAGATGAGAATCTCATTAAACTTGCAAAAGTTTTCCTTTTAGAAGTGATGTACATTTTGAAAATTGAGGTATCTGGTATTTTACGACTTGCTTGAGAATTGCTTAAAGTCCTACACCACACAGGCCCTTAACTTTAAGAGTATTTGCCTCTTACCTAATGCCATCTGGTGTAGATCAGTTTATTATATATAGCATCATCTCCAAAGAATTCTCTATATTACTTATAAATATTATAATATGGGTTGTAATAAGTTATGAAAAAATGCAAACACATCTGGAGGTCATTTAACAAAAATCAATAAACCGTTTAAGAATTGAGCTATCATTCATATGTTAATCTGATTGGCTCACTAAACATTTCCAGTTTTCACTAAACATTGCCAGTTTGTCCAAACATGCCTCAGAATCGATCAAAAGACTCAGTGGCTACATAAACACTAATTAAGTTTTTCATAACACTATTCCTTAGAAAGCTATAATCCTCTTACACTGGTGAATCTTTATTTGGGCAATAGAAATGTGAACACGTCGAGCTACAGTCAAAAGGAAATACAGTTGTAGAGGATTATAACTGTCTATCATCTAGGCAGCCTATATAAGAGAAACTACTCATTAAAGATTACTTTGCCCAAGTTTTCTAAATCATTACTTCAAACCTCAACGTCCCTTTATCTATGCCAATATAACTATCAGATATTCCCATAGAAAGAGTCCCTTGGACATTTTCAAACCACCAAAGCCACAGTCACACATATTTATAATCCCAATGGACTTGCCCTTGCAAAATTGCAATTGATTTCAGCAAGACACACCCATTCCCCAGAGTACTGTCAGCTTTTCTCATCTACTTTAATGAGAGAAAACATTCTATTAATAAAGCAGGTGGCAACCATTACAAATGTCTTATGAAATATTAAATAGTGGGGGATTTCTCTGAGCCAAGGAACAGTAATAGGCAATATCCACTATGTACAGTGTACTGGCAAAGTCGCTCTTTTATAGACTCTCACCAGAATTGAGTGGTTTGACATCTCACCCTAAAAGACAGGAAGGTCACTGTTTCTGACAGCCTGCTTTGTGCCAAGCACAGTATTAGACACGTTATATACATTATTATTTTACAGACAAGTAACTACAGGTCACAGTAAATTACCTACTAAAGGACACATAATTATAAAGGGTCAGACTGACTCCAAAATCCAAGCCCTTCCCACTTTACCACACTGTGCATAACCCTAACTGGGGGTACGAAACACAAAAATGTAAAGGCATTCTAAATTAACTCCTGTGTCAGCCCAAATGTACAGAGAGAGCGTAACTCCACTTTGAAGTTAATATGGTTTTTCTCATGAGCCCACACCCCCTGGGTAGTAGGGGAAAAAATTACTAAACATCTGGTTTAAACCTTAGTCCAATCCAGTGATTTGAACTGTCTCCACAGATAGCATCTAGTGGATCCTCTCCACAATACTCTCTCTACCATAGAGCAGCAAGACTCGTTCTAGACCACCAGACAAGTGGCACACCCTCTACTCTACAAATAGAGTGCTTTCAATTTGCTCCTTGGTATGTTAAAGGTGATAAATACAGGATTTTAGAAAACCCTTTCTTGTCTAGTAGCTTAGCTTGCAAAAATACAGTCTTGGAGCAAATTTGAATTCAGAAGCTACATTCCTTTCACACCTTCTCTTTGTCCCCACCCCAAGTGGGATTTCTAGACCAGTCAGATCTAAGGTTATATATTCAGAAATGCAAAAGAGAAGAACATATTAATAAATTTCACACTAGTTTTACCAATAATACAAGCATGGGTGGATGTAGCTAGTACAATAGAACCCCAATTTTGTGAAATTACTTTGCATTTGAAAATATAAACTTTTATTATGACTATCTTGTATATACTATGGAAACAAACAATGGATTATAAATTGTTGCAGAATCTTTTTTTGAAGGGTTTTCCCCCTCAATGTTTTAATTAAAATGTTTAACTGTTAAATTAAGAACCAATTCACAAAATAAATCATATATACATAATATATATATATAATTTCCCTTGCACTCCATCCCCCAAGGTAGCAGGATTAATGTAAACACCCTAGTGTGTGTTTTTCCACACCTGTATCCACACTTATACAAACATATATAGACATGCAGAGATAGAAATAGGGGTTTTTGTATTGTTATATAAATAATCTATACACATTACTCTTCAAATTGTTTTCTCATTTAACAGTCTCAATTAACTAGTCAAATTGCTTAAAACAAAAGTCCCACACAAATAGTAATGGGCACATGTCAAAATTTCGTTTGACTCATTAATGAGGAAATCAGCAGAATGACAACACTGGTTCAATTTAGATACGAGAAATTTGGACTTATATAAATAGTGAAAAAAGGAATGTCATAAATAAAATTGCTAAATTAAACATAAAAATGGTCATCGTCCTACATGAAAATAAAATCTTAACCTTTGGGATTATCTCCTTTACTATACAGAAAAAAATAATCACACCTTATTATATTTCTACAAGTTAACCTTTAACTTTACTGAGATGTAAAATGCCTGGGCCCTAATCAATTGTAAACATTAAGTCAGGCCAAGTCTCTCTTCCTCAAGAGAGAGCTAAATGACCCTCAGACTGGGCTTGTTAGAAAATGCTATAGCAGGATATTAAGATCAGGCAATCATCTTTTTTGCCTTATTTCCAAGTTTTGGAAATATTTTCCTAAACATAGTAGATCATGGATATCCCTCTGGATATATATATATATATATATATATATATATATATATATATATATATATATATATATATATCTCCAATTCACTTTTTAATAAATGTATAACCAATCCATAGTATAAATGTTCCACAAATAAGCCAATAATCCCCCTACTGATGAACATACAGGGTTTTTTACCAACATTTTGGCAACTGCAAATAATGTTACTTTAATATCTTTGCATATATGTTCTTTGATAGTGATGTTCCTATTCCTAAGATAGAATCTCCAAAGCAGGGCCATCAAAATTTAAAAATATACAGATATTTTAATTTAATAGCTATTGCCAGACTCTTTTATGAGTTTTGACAGTTTGGGATGTAGTCCTGTGTATATTTTTACCCTTGTTAAGTCAAAATAATCCTAACAAGTTTGAAAATGCATGACTGTGCAATCACAGGAAAAGATAACAAGTAAGTTTCATGCAAAGAACTTAATGACAGGACTTCCCTGGTGGTGCAGTGGTTAAGAATCCCCCTGCCAATGCAGGGAACATGGGTTCCAGCCCTGTCCCGGGAAGATCCCACATGCTTCAGAGCAACTAAGCCCGTGCACCACAACTACTGAGCCTGTGCTCTAGAGCCCGAGAGCCACAACTACTGAAGCCCGCATGTCTAGAGCCAGTGCTCTACAACAAGAAAAGCCACCGCAACGAGAAGCCCATGCACACAACAGAGAGTACCCCACTCTCACTGCAACTAGAGAAAGCCCGCGCGCAGCAATGAAGACCCAACACAGCCAAAAATGAATGAATTAATTTTTTAAAAAGGAACTTAATGATAATGACTACTCAAACTATGAATCAAAAAAAATAATAAAATAAATGTATACATATTTATCGGTTCACAATAAAATGTTAATTTTTTAATTTGGTTCCCTTGATGATTCTAATTCATTGTATTTGGTACTGTTTGGCACTATTGATTTATAAATAAATAGTATGCCTTTTATTAATATGTAATAAGTACTTTGTTTCTTGTCCAGTTCAATAAAATGCTAAAGTAATCAGACTATGCCAGCATTGTTTCCAAAACATTTGGATCCATGAACATTCAATGGTGGGAAAATTGCCATAGTCTTCATCAGACTTTGAAAGTCTAACATGAAGCAGTTGTTAATATATAAAAGGTAGAAACAACTTACATATCTCTCAGTGTGATTAAATATATTAGGCTGATTAAATACATTATGGTACATCCATATTCTGTAATACTATGCAGTCATTCCTTCGCCTGTAACATGCTGACCCTGCCTTTGTGCCAGGCCTGTTTCAAACACTTGAGGGTACAACAGTACTCGAAAACAGACACAGTAATTGTTTGGAGGACTGTTTCTTTTTTGTTATGTTTATTTGTTTTGTTTTGTAGATTTCACATGTAAGTGAAATCATACAGTATTTGTCTTTCTTTGTCTGACTTATTTCACTTAGCATAATTCCCTCCAGTTTCATCCAAGGTGTCACAAATGGCAGTATTTGCTTCTTTTTTATGGCTGAATAATATTCCATTGTGTGTGTGTGTGTGTATATATATATATATATATATATATATATATATATATATATATATATATATACAACATCTTCTTTATCCATTCATCTTTTGATGGGTACTTGGATTGCTTCCATATCTTGGCTACTGTAAATAATGCTGCAGTGAACAAAGGGATGCATGTATCTTTTCAAATTAGTGTTTTTGCTTTCTTCAGA
This sequence comes from Stenella coeruleoalba, assembly GCF_951394435.1. Taxonomy (NCBI): domain Eukaryota; kingdom Metazoa; phylum Chordata; class Mammalia; order Artiodactyla; family Delphinidae; genus Stenella; species Stenella coeruleoalba. The sequence continues at coordinate 14,387,358 of NC_137149.1, read as the reverse complement.
AATATACCCAAAAGTGGAATTGCAGGATCCTAAGGTAGTTCTATTTTTAACTTTTGAAGGAAGTTCCATAATGTTTTCCTCAGTGGTTGAGCCAATTTAAATTTTCAACAACAGTGCACAAGGATTCCCTTTTATCTGCATCCTCACCAACACTTGTTATTTGTTGTCTTTTTTATAATAACCATTCTGATAGGTGTGAGGTGATATCACATTGTGGTTTGGATTTGCACTTCCCTGAGGATTAGTAATGTTGAGTATCTTTTCATGTGTCTGTTGGCCATCTGTATGTCTTCTTTGGAAAAATGTCTATTCAGGTCTTCTGCTCATTCTTTAATGAGGTTGTTTGTTTCCTTGATGTTGAGTTGTATGAGCCTTCTAATATTTTGGATATTAACACCTTATTAGATATATCATTTGCAAATATCTACTCCCATTCAGTAGACTGCCTTTTCTTATTGTTGATAGCTTCCTTCCATGCACAAAAGCTTTTTAGTTTGATGTAGTCCTATTTGTTTACTTTTGCTTTTGTTTCCCTTGCCCAAGGAGACAGGCCCAAAAAAATATTGCTAAGACCAATGTCAAAAAGTGTACTCTTTTCTTCTAGCAGTTTTATGGTTCCAGGTCTTACACTGAAGTCTTTAATCCATTTTGAGTTTATTTTGTATATGGTGTGAGAAACTAGTCATGTTTGATTCTTTTGCATGTAGCTATCCAGTCTTCCCAACACAATTTATTGAAGAGACTGTCTTTATCACATTGTATATTCTTGCCACCTTTGTTGTAGATTAATTGACCATATAAGAGTGCATTTATTTCTGGGCTCTCTATTCTGTTCTATTGATCTATGTATCTGTTTTTTGTGCCTGTACATGCAGTTTTGATGACTGTCGCTTTGTAGTGTAGTTTGAAATCAGGGAGTGTGATATCTCCAATTTTGTTCTTCTTTCTCAAGATTGTTTTGGTTATTCAAGGTCATATGTGTTTTCATGCAAATTTTAGAATTATTTGTTCTAGTTCTATGAAAAATGCCATTGGTATTTTGATAGGAATTGCTTTTAATCTGTAATTGCCTCTGGTAGTATGGTCACTTTAATAGTATTAATTTTTCCAATCCATAAGCACAGTATTTCTTTCCACTTGTTTGTATTTTCTTCAATTTCTTTCATCAACGTCTTATAGCTTTACAAGTATTAGTCTTTTATCTTCTACAGATTTATTCCTAGGTATTTTATTCTTTTCAATGTGATTGTAAATGGGATCATTTTCTTAATTTCCCTTTCTGATAGTTTGTTGTTAATGTATAAAAACAGAACAGATTTCTACATATGAATTTTGTATCCTGCAACATTACCAAATTCATTGATGAGATCTAGTAGTATTTTGGAGGCATCTGTAGGATTTCTATGTATAGTAGCATGTCATTGGCAAACGGTGACAGTTTTACTTCTTCCTTTACAATTTGGATTCCTTTTTTTTTTCTTGTCTGACTGCTGTGGCTAGGACATACTATACGATGTTGAATAAAAGTGGCAAGAGAGGGCATCCTAGTCTTGTTCCTGATCTTAAAGGAAATGCTTTCAGCTCTTCCCCATTGAGTATGATGTTGGCTGTAGGTCTGTCATATATGATATTTATTATGTTGAGGTATATTCTCTCTATACCCACTTTCTTGAGAGTTTTATTACAAATGGATATTCAATTATGTCAAAAGCTTTTTCTGCATCTATTGAGATGATCAAATGATTTTTATTCTTCAGTTTGTTAATATGGTATATCACATTAATTGATTTATGGATATTAAACCATCCTCGTGTCCTTGAAATAAATCTCACTTGATCATGGTACATGATGCTTTTATGTATTGTTGAATTTAGTTTGCTAATATTTTGTTGATGATTTTTGCATCTATATTCATCAGTGATATTGGAATGTTCTTTATATATCTATTAAGTTCATCTGATTTAACATTTCATTTAATGCCTTTGTTTCCTCATTGATCTTCCATCTGGATAATCTGTCCATTGATATAAGTGGGGTGTTAAAGTCCTTTACTATTATTGTGTTACTATCAATTTCTCCCTTTATGTTTGCTAGTGTTTGCTTTATGTGTTTAGTTGCTCCTAGGCTGGGCACATATATAGTTATAATTGTTATATCTTCTTGTTGGATTGATCCCTTTTTCATTATTGACTGTCCTTCTCTGTCTCTTGTTACAGTCTTTGTATTAAAGTCTATTTTGTCTGATATAAGTATTGCTACCCCAGTTTTCTTTTTGTTCCCATTTGCATGGAATTTTCCCTCCCCTTTCCATCCTCTCACTTTCAGTCTATGTATATGATTAGATCTGAAGTGAATCTCTTGTAGGCAGCATATATATGGGTCTCTTTTAAAAATCCATTTAGCCACTCTGTATCTTTTGATTGGAGCATTTAGTTCACTTACATTTAAAGTAATTATTGATAGGTCTGTACTTACTGCCATTTTTTCCATTGTTTTCTGATTGTTTTTGTAGTTCTTTTTTGTTCACTTTTTATTCTTTTGCTCTCTTCCCTTGTGATTTGATGACTATCTTTTTTTTTTTTTTTTTTTTGGTTGTGTTGGGCCTTTGTTGCTGTGCGCAGGCTTTCTCTAGTTGCAGTGAGCAGGGGGCTACTCTTCGTTACGGTGAGTGAGCGTCTGTCTCATTGCCACGGCTTCTCTTGTTGCAGAGTACAGGCTCTAGGTGCGCAGCTTCAGTAGTTGTGGCACGTGAGCTCAGTAGGTGTGGCTTGCGGGCTATAGAGCACAGGCTTAGTAGTTGTGGCACATGGGCTTTGTTGCTCCACAGCTTGTGGGATCTTCCTGGGCCAGGGATTGAACCCATGTCCCCTGCATTGGTAGGCAGATTCCTAACCACTGCGCCACCAGGGAAGCCCTTGATGACTATCTTTAAAGTTATGTTTGGATTCCTTTCTCTTTTTTCTGTGTATCTATTATAGATTTTTAGTTTGCATTTGCCATGAGGTTCATATATAACAACCTATGTATATACATGATTATTTTTTAAGTTGATGATCTCTTAAGTTCAAATGCACTCTAACAACTCTGCATTTTTCCCCTCCCCCCTTCACTCATCTTGTTTTTGGCATCATATTTTATATCTATTTGTATTGTGTATCCCTTAACTACTTACAGATGGTTTTACTACTTTGCCTTTTAAGCTTCCTAATAGCTTTATAAGTGATTGATCTACTACCTTTACTGTATGTTTGCCTTTACCAATGAGATTTTTCCTTTCATAATTTTCATATTTCTAGTTGTGGTCATTTCTTCTCTGCTTAGAGAATTTCCTTTAACATTTCTTGTAAAGTCAATTTAGTGGTGCTGAAACCATTTAGATTTTGCTTGTGTGTAAAACTCTTTATCTTCCTTTAAATCTGAAGGATAGCATTGCCAGGTAGAGTATTCTTGGCTGTAATTTTTGTCCTTTCATCACTTTGAATATATCATGCACTCCCTTCTGGCCTGCAAAGTTTCTCCTGAAAAGTCAACACTCAAAAGAAATAATAGCTGCTTTTAATCTCTCTATTTTGACATTTTAATTATAATGTGTCTTGGTGTACACCTCATTGTGTTCATCTTGTTTGGGACTCTCTGTGATTCTTGGACCTGGATGTCTGTTTCCTTCTGAAGCTTAGGGAAATTTTTAGCTATTATTTCTTCTGCCCCTTTCTCTCCCTCTCCTCCCTCTGGGATCCCTATAATGCATAATGCAATGCATTTGATGTTGTCCCAAAGACTTCTTAAACTATCCTCATTTAAAAAAGATTTTTTTTTCTCTGTTTAGCTTGGGTGATTTCCACTACTCTGTCTTCCAGTTCACTGATCTGTTCCTATGCATCATTTAATCTACTGTTGATTCCTTCTAATGTAATTTTGATTTCAGTCATTGTATTCTTCAGCTCATTATATTTCCTTTATATTTTCTACCTCTTTCTTAAACTCCTCACTGTGTTCATCCATTCTTCTCCTGAGTTAATTGAGCATCTTTATGATCATTACCTTGAACTCTTTACTTAATAGATTCTTTATCTCTGTTTAGTTCTTCTCCTGTTTTTTTTTTTCTTTTTTTTCTTATCCCTTCATTTGGAATGCATTCCTATGTCTCCTCGTTTTGCCTAATAATTTTCTGTGATTATTTCTATGTAAGGTAAGTTGGTTACATTTTCCAACCTTGCAGAAGTGGCCTTATATAGAAGACATCTTATGGGGCCCAGCAGCACACTCCCCTCTGGTCACCAGAGCTATATGTTATGGTGTGCTTCCTACGTGGGCTGTGTCAGCCCTTCTGTTGTGGTGGGGCTGACTACTGTGGGCACACTGGTAGATGGGGATTGCCCCAGCCCAGTTGGCTGTAAGGCCATGCCTCATGTGGTGGCTGCCGGCCCACTTGTGGCTTTGGGAGCTACAGGGGCCCAGAGCTAGTGCAGGTCAGTGGTGGGCAGTGCCATGTCCCAGCATAGCTGGCTGCAGGCCTGGAGGGGCTTAGGCTGGTGCCAGCCAGCTGGTGGGCAGGTAAGTGCCTAGCGATGATAGGCTAGGGTGGCACTTGCCAGCACCAGTGTCCTCGTGGTAGAACAAGCTCCCCAGAAAGGCTGCCACCAGTGTCTATATTCCCAGGGGGAGCCCCAGTTGCCTCCTGCTTCTCTGGGAGGCTCTCCAAGATCAGCAAGTGGGTCTGACCCAGGCTGTTTTCAAATTACTGGCTCTGTGCTGGGACTCAGAGCATATGAGGTTTTATATGTGCCATTTAAGAGTGGCGTCTCTGGTTCCTACAGTCCTTCAACTCTCCTGTACACAAGCCCTGTTGTCCTTCAAAGCCAAGCATACTGGAACCTTGTCCTCTCAGTGCAGGATCCCCAGGCTTGAAAGCCTGATGTGGGGCTCAGACCCCTCACTCCTTGGGGGAGAACCTCTGCAACTGTGATTATCCTCCCATCTGTGGGTCGTCTCGGGGTGGTGGGTGGATCTTGACTGTACTGCATCTTCATCTCTCCTATTCATCTCTTTGTGGGTCCTTCTATATATCTTTAGCTGTAGAAGATCTTTTCTGCTAGTTCAGGTCATTTTCATAGATAGTTGCTCTGTAAATAGTTATAATACGGGTGTGCCTATGGTAGGAAGTGAACTCAGGGTTTTCCTACTCTGCCATCTTGCCACAGCCCCAGTTCTTCACTTCTCTTTAATGGATAGATAAAATGTGCTTACCCATTCAACCACTGATGAACATTGGGTTGTTGCCTCATTTTACCTACTGTGAATAATGCCACTGTGAACTGAAAGAAGCCACACATACAGACACACAGACACACACACACAGACACACACACACACAATCACATATTGTATTATTCCATTTATATGAAATATCCAGAATAGGTAAATCCACAGTGTTAGAGTGCAGACTGGTATTTCCTAGGGGCTGGAGAAAGAAGTGAATGGGAGCACCTGCTCAAGGGATGTGGAGTTTCCTTTTGGAGTGATGAAAATGTTCTGGAACTAGATAGAAGTGGTGATTGCACAATGCTGTGAATGTGCTAAATACCACTGAATTGTTCACTTTAAAATGGCTACTTTAATGTTATGTCAAGTTCACCTCTAAATAAATAAATAAATAGCTGGTGTGGTTTCTGTCTCCAGACTAGGCCCTTACTGATACATGGGCCTTCATTACACAAACAGCAGCCTTTGGAGTTGCTTTTACCATCTGAACCACATTGCCTAGCACCAGCCCTTGTTCTTGTCGGTTCCTCCAGTTTCCATTGTTTAGGAGGTGATTGATTCTCAGAGGAAAGCATTGTCTTGACCTGTGCCATCCAATATGGTAGCCACCAGTCTTATGTGGCTATTTAAAACTCAATGTAATTAAATAAAAGATTCCATTCCACTGACACTTGAAAGTGCTCATTGCCCACAGTGGCTAGTGCCTACAGTATTGCACAGAACATTTCCATCATCTCAGAAAGTTCTATTGAACAGTGTTGGTCTGCACATCACCAAGGGTCTTTCTATCGTAAAGCCTCCAAAGTATTTTGTGGCTGTTCATCAGCCTGTAGTTACAGCCTCTTTTAGAGTCTGAATGAGAAAAATCAGTGAGGAGGTTGGGTCAGGGACGTATATCTTTGCAGATTTCTCCACTTAACTCTACCCTTTCTTCAACCCAGTATTTCAGTTCTCATCCATCTCTCTCCCTAAATGCACAACAGTAATTATTGCATTTATAAGTCTACATTTATTTTGATTACACATTAGTTTGACCTATAAAACTATAAACTCCTCAAGACCAGAGTTTTGGGGTTCTTTCATATACACTCCCCATGTTCAGTGGTGTATTCTTTGAGCACTCACCAAATACTTGCTGATTGAACATCTGATGAGGCTAGCTCTGATTTCATGGGATTTGTTCCAAACTGAAAAAATAAAACTTCTGCCAGCACAGTGGTAACACCATGCCTAAATAAACAGAAGTGATTTGCAATGCTTTACTCCTGTGATTTCTTCTGGTTTTGATTTTTTTAATGAGTATACCACTTCAGAAACATTCTTAGTGTGGCTCAGCCCAAATAACTCCAGTAGGAGATGGTAGCCTCCCTCTGTGAAAACCAGCCCAGCACTAAATCCTTTTTGTTCCTGGGTCACAGATCAGATCCAAAATCAACCCAGGGTGATACAAGCCAGAGATATAAGCCAAACACAATGTCCTTCCCTCAAGACCTTTTCCTGAGTGTTCTTCCTACTGTTAAAAGATAAACTGAGGCATACTAAAATTTCTAAGAGTTTCTTTGAGCAAAAATTGACTTGAATCAGACAGCACTGAACCAGAAGTAGTTAGGAGCACTCCACTGACAGGAGCTCCAGGGAGAGACTTTTATAAAGAAAAGGCAGAAGTAAAGTAAGGAAATTATTGATTGGTTATAGCTTAGAGCCTAGTTGGTTGTTTGTGATTGGTTATCCTTAGGTTTCAATTTTATAACCTTGAGGCATTTACAGGCTTAGATTTTGGTTTGCTTAAGTAGGCTGCTATGGCATTAGAGCCACCTCAGACTAATGGCCTCCTTGTTTAATTAATTTAACACTACCTTTGTTGTGTGGCTTTCAGAGAAGACCCCTGGATAACTGAATGGAAGGTTCCAATTTTAGGGTAACTGATCAGTAGCAGTCTTGAATGACTTTTTCCAAACTCTCACCAGTCTATGAAGTATTAGTCTGTAGGTTACAGTAACTTCCCCGATACTTATGAATACTGACTATGAGTTTGAGGAAAATTTGTGCTTTGAGTAGTTTACACACTATGTTTGCAGCCATAAATCTGCACTGAGCTGGTAAGGAGTGATCTCCTCCTACTTTACTACATGCATGGTATTGTCATTCTACATTTAAAGTGGGAATGATCAAGATTCATGTAGGCCATGGCAAGTAGCTCAGCCTTTCTAACTGAAGGAAAAGAAAACATTAAGGAACAAAGTGGATAAATACAGAAAGCCCAATTGATGAGAGGCTTTGAATATTCAATAAAGTTATCCATGTAGGCATGTAAGCCAGTTATCATTGGCACTATCCCACTCTCATCTCTTACTTCTAGTTCCCTTACTACTTTCTCTCACCATCTTTCAGAAACTACTTCCCTCTCTCTCTAAGCTACATTTGGCCAATTCTTAGAGTGGTCAACACATACAGGAACCCAATTTAGAGTCCTGGGTAGATGAATAAAATGGAGTAGTGGAAGCCATCAGTGCTCTTCCCGTATCTCTTGGTCAGGCTTATCACTTTTGTGCCCATGACCTGACCTCCAACTGCTACCATCTGTATCTCTTTGTCTAAGGACTTTCTCACACAGCAGAAGGGAAGTATCAGGGAATTAACATCCCCTGGAAGAAGTCTTTATCCAATGATAGATGACTATTGGTGTATAAGTACTCGGTTCTCTTGTCCCTTGGAATGAGATCACTGTGAAATGTATGTTCTGCATTGCCTCCCAAAGTTCTCCAGTGAGATGAAGCTCTAATTTTCCAAGGTGGTAAATTGCCTTTATTGGCTACCTTCCCTTCCGTATTTCACATCCTCACTTCCTTACTGATGTTTACTGGGATCATCTCCCAAATAAAGTATTTGCACTCAGGTCTTTGTTTCAGGGTCTACTGCTGAGTGAAGCCAATCAAGATATATGGTGATAATAATAGTTATCATTTGTTCAACATATGCCATGTGACAGACACTATCTAAGAGCTTTATATGTATGAAGCCATTTAAATGTCACAGCTAGTTACAATCACCATTATCCCCACTGTACAGGTAGGGGAACTGGAGCACAGAGATGTTAGATACCTATCCTTTGAAACTAGTCAGCATAGCTCCAGAGCCTGTGCACCTATACTATGCTATACTGCTCACTGCCTCAGATGGGCCTTTGAGAAACAAATAAATTAAAACAAGAAAGGGGACTCCCCTGGTGGTCCAGTGGTTAAGACTCCACGCTCCCAATGCAGGGGGCCGGGTTCTATCCCTGGTCAGGGAACTAGATCCCACATGCATGCCACAATTAAGATCCAGCACAGCCAAATAAATAAATAAATATATATATATATATATACACACACACACACACACACACACACACACACACATATATATTAAAGAAAAAGAAAAGAAAGGACTAAAATCAGAAGTCACAATGATTAGTTCATATATTCTAAGGGCCTGACAGAGGAAGAACCAGCAGACAGGGCACTTATTGAATAAGAGGTAAATAGAGTGGAGCAAAACTTAATGCAAAGATAGAGGAGGTATGGCCTCTAAATAAAAATTACATTGACTCTGGAAGATTAAAAATGGCTGCCAATATTTTGCTACTCCTCCCATCAAGATCGGGAGGCTAATTTCCCTCCCCCTTGAATCTGGACTGGCTTGGCCAATAGAATGCATGGGAAGTAAATATTCTGACTTTCAAGATTAAGTCTAAGAAGCCTTGCAGTTCTGCCTAAGTCTTTTAGGACATTCTTCTCTGGGAACCCTGCATTACCAAGGGAGAAGTCTGCCTAGCCTGAGGCTACCATGCTGGAGAGGCCACAAGTAGTTACTCCTATTGACACTCTCAGCTGAGCACAGCTTTCCGGCCATTTGGGAGAAAGTGCCAAACATCTTGGACCCTCTAAACCTATAGTGTACCAATCTTTCCCAGGTACAGGCGACAAAGGGATTCAGAATTTTAAAACAATAATAAAACAAATTTGGTCTGATTTTTAGCATGATCATGAGCTACAAATTTTAAACAATGTCAGTGATAAAACTTTACTACCTGAAAAAAATCTTTTGTTGGCCTAGTTTCTAAACAATTGCTATAGTTACTGTTTAGTTTTAATAATATACATGTAAACTTCAAATTAGCCTATTTGGGTTACTTGTCCTTTAATAAACATTATATTCTGCATGGAAGTTAATGTGGAGAACTCCATTATACAGTCAACTTCCAACATACCAGGCTCAGCAAAGCATGTTCATTTCAAACTCTGAAAAGGAAAAAAAAAACTTTTCAGTTCTTCACCTATGTAGGAAAAAACCCAGTTCTTCCCTACTGTGTTTCTTCCCTGTGTGTCCCCTTTACTACTTTTCAGAATACTTCACTTCTGATACTTCTAGTCAACAAATGTGTGGAGGTTTTTCCCCACAGCAAGGAATTCTCCATGACACCAGCTGGATGTTGTACAATTTAACTCAGTTCTGACAATATCTACCTGGAAATAACATCAGATCCCACGGGGTAAGTTTTCAGTTCCACAAGACTGCTCCCCCAACAGACATACACATGCACTTCAGATGCCAGTCACAAGCCCAGGGTACCACCAGAGCTTCTCACCGACTGGCTATAGATCAGAGCTTCCAATGACCCCCTCTCTGGGTTCAATTAATTTGCTACAGTGGTTCACAGAACTCAGGGAAACACTTACTTATGCTTATCATTTTGTTAAAGAATATGATAAAGGATACAGATGAACAACCCAGATGAATAGGTAGATAGATAGATAGATAGATAGATAGATAGATAGATAGATAGATAGATAGATAAGGTGAGGTCTGGAAGAGTCCTGAGCACAGGGGCTCCTGTCCCTGTGGAGTTAGGTGCATCATCCTCCTGGTGTGGATGTGTCTTGAAGCTCCCAAACCTTCTCCTACTGGGATTTCATAGGCACGATCAATTATTAACTCTGTTTCTAGCGCCTCTACCTTCTCTGGAGGTTAAGGGGTAGGGCTAAAAATTCCAAGCTTCTAATCATGGCTGAGTCTTTCTGGTGACCAGCCCCCATCCAGGAGCCCTCCAGGAGCCCACCCAGAGTTGGCCCATTAGAACAAGAGATGCTCCTAGTGTTAACACTTAGGAATTTATAAGGGTTTTAGGAGCCCTGGTGGGGAACCAGGGGCAGTGACATATACATATATATTTTCACACTCTCTTTGTGGACATTATGGACTTGCACCTTCTCCAATCCCTGGAGGACTATATTTCTACATTTAGATGATAGACTCAAATAAACAATGATAGCACAGTAGTTGCAAAGACAAAGAAACAGATCTTGCATTCCTTCAGTTCCATCATTCTACCTGACCATTTGGAGTTTTATTTTCTATTTAAATAATCTAAAACAGCAAAACGAGGTGCAAATTGCAAAGTGTAATATTAATGTTTGGTAAGTGCAAACTTTAGTCCATACATGAAACATTGGCTGAATTCAAATAATATCTCTATAAATTAAAATTTGTTCTTCTGTTTTAATTATTAATTGTTTAAACCTAAGGAACAAATCAAGAAAATAAGATGTTATATCAGTGGTACAATTTAGTAATTGCCTAACTTGTATCATTTGCAGACTTTTCAGCTTTTGTAAAATTCAGTTATTAATCATTGGACAATTATTTACCTAAAATATTATTATATCAGACTGCAACCAGAAGTTCAGGCTATGTAAATTAGAATGAAAAACTACCAAATAGACATTTGTGCTTTTTCCCTGTTTTTGTACTGTAGTATCTATTTTATATTCTTTTTTTTTAACTGGTGTAATTATTTATACAAAGTTCAATAAAAGAAAAGTTTTCCACTGTCTCTATTACTTTTGTGGACTTTGTTATTAGTAGTTTGATTTCATGTTATTATTGAAAATCAGAGAGTGCTGAAGTGATGTGTTCTGGGCATCACGTACACGGGTATGCCAGACTAGCTCATCTGGCAACTGAATACCCAAAGTGACCAACATGAACAGAAAAAGCACGTAGCCAAGCCCTACCTAAATCTCAGAGCCATGAGATACAGTAAAATAGTCATTGTTCCCACCCACTAAACTTTGTGGTGGTTTAAGATAATGGGAAAAGATAACCAAAACATTTACAAAGCTGAAAAAGTAGGAAGTTTATAAGAGTCTTCACATTATATGAATGGTTTAACAGGGATGTGAGTTTTTTCATGCAAAGCTTGATTTTATTTAATTTTTTAATGTCATGTCTAACTCTAACAAGCAGCAGTTCTCAACTGACAAAGTTCCCTGACTGATTTTAATAAACTCACTCTCCAAACCACCACATTTCAACCTCATTGAGGACTGTTAAGGTAAAGAAAAGTACTCACTAAAGATAATTGGAAATGTATCGTAATCTGAGAGTTTTGAGGGGTCTGGATTTAATTTCTTGTTCAACAATATTTTTTGAGTGCCTATTATGTGCCAGGCACTCTTATAGACCCTGAGGCATAACAGTGAGCAAAACAAAGTCCCTGCCCTAATGGAGCTTATATTCTGGTAAATTATAATAATGAGTTTACTTTTGGATATGTTTTATTTCAGAGATCATTGGCATATTGAAGTGGCAGTATACAGTAGTCACCTAGAAATAAAATTAAGTACTAGCAGACAAAAATGAAGATTCAGATCGTGAAATGATTAGGAGCTGTGGCATGTGTTTTACTCAGTGATAACACTGAGTGAATTTTTTAATTGTATGGCTCCTTATTAACTAGAAATCCAACATAATCATCAGCCACACCTGGATCCACATGCTCACGAAAGATCCCAAGGGCTGTTCTCCTTTTCTAGGTCTTCGAGCTGCTTTTCCTTGTGTCAGCTTCATTCCCAGGTAAGCCCTCTCCTCTCCCTGTTGCAGCATCCATGACTGAGGACAGCTGCTGGCTTATGGCATTCAGAGGCCACAAACGGTTCTCGGCACAGGGTAGGAACTCAATAAGTATCTTTTAAATGACTAAATCTCAGTTTACAATCCCGGATTTTTAAAAGTGACCTTCCCTCCCCCAGCATCCATATGAAAATCCCAAAGGAACTCTCATTAGTTCTGCTCTGACAATGTGTCCATACCCGGACCAATCACTATGCTCAAAAAGATGAGTTTTTCTAATCTGATTCGGGTGTAATCAGATTAGAAATCACCACTGTAATCCTTTGGTATGGGAGAGGGGTCATTCTTCAAAGGTAAAGATACCAAGCAGACAGACTGATGAGGGATATTCCCTACAGTGTGAAAGAGAAAAAAAATCCAGTAGCTCAAAGTATAGAGCTAAAAGAATACTCATAATAAAAGGCTAGTAAAAGAAAGGGTCAAAGGGTAAGGAATAAACCAAAAGTGTGTGATATTCTATGAAATGAGGGATAGAGGTGGTTTCAAATAGCACAAGAGAACTCAACTAAGCCTAATCCAGCACACAAAGGAGAAAAAGAACCAAGTATAAATCCCCAAATAGTGTGATTTGCTAGATATCTTAAAAATATTTAATGGGGCTTCCCTGGTGGCGCAGTGGTTGAGAGTCCGCCTGCCAATGCAGGGGACACGGGTTCGTGCCCCGGTCCGGGAAGATCCCACACGCCGCGGAGCGGCTGGGCCCGTGGGCCATGGCCGCTGAGCCTGCGCTTCCGGAGACTGTGCTCCACAACAGGAGAGACCACAACAGTGAGAGGCCCGCGTACTGCAAAAAAAAAAAGTAATGAACATCTACTATGTGCTGAGTCTGTGCTAGGGACTGGAAATATGTTGGTATCTTCTTGTGGTTTACAGTCTCATTGGGGATATACAGAAGCACACTGGCAAATGCAGGATGAGAGCTCTGCCTATGGAAAGTTGTGGTGGCAGGAAGCATAAAGCACTGCCACAACGCCTACAGTGTATTCTTTCAGACATTCACTCTTGACTCTTGATCCATATCAATTAATCATTCAGTAAATGTACCAAACAGTGAATAAAACTAGAAATGAAAAAATAAGTGTTACATTATATTTCTACTAGTGAAAAGCAGTCCTTCACTGCTATGGACCACCATTACTATGTCTCCATATGCCACAAACATGGAAACTGGCTTGCAAACTGCTTTTATCAATTCCATTGCCCAAAGGATATGTTTATAGTCACATTTTATCCCAATATACTATAAGGTTGCACCAAAAATGTACTTTTACATTTTAATTATAACCAGTGTGAGGTTCTCTGAGAATTCATCCAGCACGGTTAATAAAATTACCTTTAAGAAATTAAAGACCTAAATAAATGGAAAGATAGACTGTGTCTGTGTATTAGAAAACTCAACATAGGAGAGATGTCAATTCTCCCCAAATTGATCTGTAGATGTAATCTAAACCCTACTGAAATCCCAGCAAGGTTTTTTATACACATAGACAAGCTTATTCTACAATTTATATGGAAAGGCACAGAGCCTAGACCAGCTAAAATCATCTTGAAAACAATAATAAAGTGGGAGGGATTACTATACCCAATAGTAAAGTTTACTATATAACTATGGTAATAAAAACAATGTGGTATTGGCAGAGAGATAGGTACATAAATCAATGGGAGATGGTAGAGAATCCAGAAATAAACCCACACAACTATGCAGAGATGATTTTGACAAAGGTGCAACATTAATTCAATGGAGGAAAGATTGCCTTTTAAACAAACCATGCTGAAGCAATTAGACATCCATATGCAAAAAAATGAACTTAGACCTAACCTCACAACTTCCACAAAAATTAACTTAAAATGGATCACACACTTAGATGTAAAACTATGAAACTCTGGAATATAAAAATGTAGGAGAAAATTTTTAATGATCTAAGTGAGTCGAGGAGTTTTTAGACTTGACACCAAAAGCACAATCCATAAAAGGATAAATTGATAAACCATGTGAAGAGGATGAAATGACAAGCCACAGGCTGGGAGAAAGTATTTGCAAACCATATATCTGACAAAGGACTAGTATCTAGAATATGTGAAGAACTCCCAAAACTCAATAATATAAAAAAAAATACCATTAGAAAATGGGCAAAAGACATGAAAAGAAGAAGAAGTTATGCAGATGGATAATAAGCACATGAGAAGATGTTCGACATCATTAAGCACTAAGAAAATGCAAATTATAACCACAATAAGATAGTACTACATACCGATCAGGTTACAGAAACAAAAAAGTAATGACAACACTAAATGCTGACAGGATTCATAGAAACTGGATCATTCCTACATTGTTGGAAGGAATGTAAAATGGTACAAACACTCTGGAAAGCAGTTTAGCAGTTTCTTATAAAACCAGACATGCAACCATATGACACAGCAGTTGTACTCTTGGGAATTTATCACAGAGAAATGAAAACTTATGTTCATAGAAAATACTTTACATGGATATTTATAGCAGCGTTGTTTGCAAAAGCCAAAAACTGAAAACCCCCAAATGTCTTTCAATAGGTTAATGTTTAAATATTCATACCATGGAATACTACTCAGCAATGAAAAGGAATGAACTATGAATACACACAATAATGGATGAATCTCCAAGGAGTTATGCTGAGAAAAAAAGCTAATACCCAAAGATCATGTAGTGTATGATCCAATTTATATAACTTCTTGAAATGACAAAATTTTAGAAATGGAGAACAGATTTTGTAGTTGCCAAAGATTAGGAATGGGGAAGGTAGTTGTTCTAAAAGGGCAACACGAGATTCTTGTGACAATGGAACTTTTTTTTTTTTTAATTTTTATCTCTGGTGTGGATACACAAATCTGCACATGTGACAATAAATTATGTAAAGTCAAATATAAGTACATGTGCAACTGAAAGTAAATCTGAATAATAAGATTTGTGGATTACTTGTAATATTATACTATAGTTTTGCAAGATGTTACCATTAGGAAAAACTGGGTAAAGGATACATAGTGTCTCTCTGTACTATTTCTTATAACTGCATCTGAATCTTCAATTATCTCAAAATAAGAAGTCTAAGTTTTAAAAATTATCTCTGGATTTTAGTCATCAAAATAATGCAATCTACTGATGCTAACTCTTAACCCGTAAGAGCGCTCATAAAGTTGGAACAAGGATCCCACGTCTCAGTAATTTTGCCCAGTCCTGGTTGCTACATTATGCAGCATTTATATTGTATGATTACAATCAAAAGAATTAGAATCACCTTGGTTGGCCTGTATGCTGCTGAGTAGGGAGCATGAGAAACAGAAGAGCAAAAGAGAAAGTGGCATCTTCTCATAAGATGTATTTGCTACCTCAAAAATGGTCCACAAACAAGTCAAAAATTAAAAGGCAGAATAGGTAGGTGCCTGTAGATGGGCAATGGCCTTTTCACAAAAGAAACCAATACAGAAGAAAACAATCAGCTGGGTGTGTTGTTCACCACAATGAAAAGCCATCAGTAGTTTGAATGACCTGGGCCAGGCAACTCTGCTGCTGCTGCCACTGCTGTCCATGAAGCCAATGTGGATACAAAGAATGAAGGAGAGCCTTGCGGTCTCTTAACATATTGCAATTCCCTGTTAAGACAATGCCAATAAAAACCACCATTTTACAGATAAGAAACCTATGGGCGGAAGTGAGAAGTGAATTGCCAACCTCTCAGAATTCGTAAATGACAAAGCCAGGATTCAAAACCAAGTTTTCCATTTCTGAGGCCAGTGTTCCCTCCAAGGCCAGCTACACCACGGCTGCTACAGCTTTATACAGTCTTGGCTAATAACTGTACAGAACATTTCAACTGGCAGAAGAGTTGAATGGTTAAGCTGAACATTCTCACCTTTCATCATGTGGATTTTGAATATTAGTTTGGAAAGGTAAACCTCTTGAGTTCATATGTAGAAAAATTGTGTTGCATGTGAATATTTCATTTTATTAATAACATATTAAATGCTTTCAAGTACACTTGATCCTCACACAACCCTATAAAATAGGTAGGCCTGGATTTGTTATAACCATTTATTAAAATGAGAAAATTGAGGCTCAGTGAGGCTAAGTGACTTGCCAAAGATGACATAGTTTTATGTTAGAGGTGAAGCTGGAACAAGAACACATTCTCTATCGCGGGTTTCTTACACTTATTTTCCTACTTTATTAATTTTCTTCTACATACAAAAGGATATACATTATAACCAACCACCCAGCTGAAGAAGCTGAACCTTACCACTGATCTTAAAGCTTCTGTATTCTCCTCCCGAAGGGTCACTCTGTTTCACAACTCCAGGGATCAACATTCAGATAGAATGAAGTGGGAAGGGTGCCCCGTGGAGTTGTGCTACAGACAGCCCTGCCCCCACCTCATCTCTCCCCTCAATCCTGATTTTATCTTACTCTTCTTGATATTTCATCATGTATCTTCATTACTCTAAAAGTGTATTGCTTAATTTTGCCTGTTTTTTTATATTTTTAAACAAATTCATACTGCACCTAGTCCTCTCCAACTTGTTCTTTCACTTTCTGTTTTGTGTGTGTTGACTGAGTGGCTGTTTTTCATTCATTTTCCACTGCAGTATAGGATTCCACAACATGAATTTGCCACAATTTGTTTGTCTAATTTCCTGCCATTGAAACTTTGCATTGCTTCCAGATCGGGGCTATCATAAATAATGCAGCTGTGAATATTCCTGTACATGTCTCCTGGTCCACAGGCACAAGAGTTCCTCCTAGGTATAAAGGTAGGAGTGTAATTGTTGTGTTGTAGATTTACACATATTCAACATTACCAGATAATTTCAAAGTATTTTCCAAGATTTTGTACCAATTTATATTTCAATCATCAGTACATAAGAATTTCTCTTTAACCATATCCTCAGCAATTCTTGGTATTATACATTTTATTTTTGCCACTATAATGGATACAAAACAGTACTTCATTGTACCTCATTGTGGTTCTATTTGCATTTCCCTGATTACTTGGAGTTGAGCATCTTTTCATAATTTTTTGGTTTTTTCTGTTTCTTCTTCTTGGCAACAGCTGCTCATGTCACTGGCCCATTTTCCTGTTCTACTTCTTTCCTTTCTCTTATCCATCTTTTAAAAGGAGTTAGTATATTTTAGGTAACATTTCTTTGTCAGTCACACATGTTGCAAATTTCTTCTCTCAAGTTGAATCTTGTGTTTAAAGATATATTTTGACAAGCAGATCTTAATTTTAATACAAGCATTATGATTGATTTTTTCCTTTATGGGTTAATAGTGATATTTTAATCCATAGTATGGTGAAAGATATTTAAATATAACACTGAAGAATCTACATATTATACTTTTTAATACACTACTGGGTTTATGAGTCTGTTTAGAATTTTTTTTAATTTATTTTATTTATTTATTTATTTATTTATTTTGCGGTATGCGGACCTCTCACTGTTGTGGCCTCTCCTGTTGCAGAGCACAGGCTCCGGACGCGCAGGCTCAGCAGCCATGGCTCACAGGCCTAGCTGCTCCGCGGCATGTGGGATCTTCCCGAACCGGGACACAAACCCGTGTCCCCTGCATCGGCAGGCGGACTCTCAACCACTGTGCCACCAGGGAAGCCCTGTTTAGAATTTTTATATCCACTTTTAATGAATAAAATTAGTCTGCAATTTTCCTTTCTCCTAGTCTTTGTTTGGTTTTTGACATCAAGATTGTACTATCCAGGCTTCCCTAGTGGCGCAGTGGTTAAGAATCCACCTGCCAAAGCAGGGGACACAGGTTCGAGCCCTGGTCTGGGAAGATCCCACATGCTGTGGAGCAACTAATCCTGTGCTCCACAACTACTGAGCCCATGAGCCACAACTACTGAAGCTCGCACACCTAGATCCCATGCTCCGCAACAAGAGAAGCCACCACAATGAGAAAACCACGCACTGCAATGAAGAGTAGCCCCTGCTTGCCGCAACTAGGGAAAGCCTGCATGCAGCAACGAAGACACAATGCAGCCAAAAATAAATTAATTAATTTAAAATAAAATTGTACTATCCTTGTAAAATGAATTAGCATGTGAAATAACTTTTTTAAATTGGAATTATGTCTTCCTTTTACTAGATCTCAAAAGATAAAACACTCTGGCCTGATGCTTTCTTTATAGAAAGATATATAACTACTGATTCAATTTCTTCACTGGTTATATGTCAATTCAGGTTTTTAAACTTCTTAAGTCAGTCAGTTAGGGTAAACATTTTTCTAGGAATTCATCCACTTTTGATATAAATCTTGATGTCTTTTTTATAATTTTACTAGTACTTCAAAGAGTCAATTTTTGACTTCTTGATTCTCTTTATTGTATCTTATTTTTAATTTTATTAATTTCTCTCTTATCTTTATTGCTTTCTTCCTCTTACTTTACATTTATTCTCCTGTGTTTTCTAATTTTCAAACTGACCTGAATAGGTCAATAATTTTTAAATTTCTTGTTTTATAGTACAAATACTTAAGGTTATAAGTTTCCCACAAGTTCTCTTTTATTACAGATCAAAATTTTCTCATTTCCAATATGATATATTTTTGACCAGTGACATTAGAAAGTTTTTAAAATTTCCAAATGTAGGGGGTTTATTTGGTTATCTTATTGTTTCATTGTCTTATTGATTTCTAACATAATTGACTTGAGGTCAAAAAACGTTATCTATATGATACTGATTCCTTGAATTCTTGCTCTATGGCCCAGAGTATAGTCAGGTTTTATGAATGATTCATGAGCTTGAGAAGAATGTATATACACCAAGGCTCCATTTTCTAAATATGTCCATTAGATTTAGCTTTTTAACTGTGTAATTAAATACTCTATATCTTCACTGGATTTTTCTTTTTTTGCTGGCTTAATCTGTAAATTACTGAGAGGATTATTAAAATTTTCCATGGCAATAGGTGATATTTACAAATTTGATAAATGGTAGATACATGGTAAATACAGTAAGTCAGTTTCTATTTCCAGTTCTACTCATTTTTGTTTTATATACATAAAGTTGTTACTAGGTACATTTAAGCTTGGAATGATAAATTAAACCTTTTAAAATTAATTATATGCTAATCTATTTTTCTACTGTTTAAACTTAAAGTTTATTTTGTCCAATATTAGTATGGCTACACCAGCTTTCATTTCATACATATTTCCTTATCTTTTCCTACACTTTTACTTTCAACCTTTTGGTATCCTTATGCTCTCAGGGTCGTGTGTGTGTGTGTGTGTGTGTGTGTGTGTGTGTGTGTGTGTGTGTGTGTGTGTGTGTGTGTTATCCAGTCTGACAATGTTTGCTTTTAACTAGAGCATTTAGCTAATTTATTTCTATTGAAAACACACATATTTATTGAAAACATATATATTCGGACTTATTTCTTACTTTGTGCTTTTATTTTTTTTAACCTTCTTTTTCTATGTTCCTTTTTTCTCCCTTGTCTTCTTTTGGATTAACTGATTCCCCCTGCCTTCTTTCTGTTATTCTCCTCTAATAGCTGGGAATAAATATACTCTATTTCTATTTTTCCTCTGCCTCCCCATAAACTAAGAATACATATTTAATGTAACAAAGTTTGAAGTTAATCAATGTTCACTGTCAACCAAACAACACATAGAATTTGGTGTGCTTTAAAAATGATGATTACCATTGCATCCTCCACTTAAGTAATACCACATTGCCCAATAGAAAAAACTAGACCAGAGCAGGGAGGACCAGGAGTGCTATGAAGAATGGGGCAGGAAGGTCAGTGTGGCTGGAGCAGAGTGAGCTAGGGGAGAGTACCAAGAGACCAAGTCAAACAAGCAATGGAGGGTCGCCTCAGGTTGGACCTCGTGGGCCATTTCAATGCTATGTGGCTTTTACTCAGAGTAACATGTGAAGTCTTTGGAGGGTTTTGAGCAGAGAAGTGACATAAATTGACATTTACTTTAAAAAGCCTCTCCCTTAATTTAAATACCAAGACATTAGAGAACTTTACTCAAAAACAATATTTTACTTCTACACATACATGTACATACAAATGTATCTTACTTGGATAAAAGGAAATAAGGATATCACATGGGAGATGATTTTAAATATATGTGTTTAATGCTAATTAAATCTTTTAAATCTAAGTTTTCAGTAGGAAAATAAAACTATAGATAATCAGGATAAAATTATGCCCTAATTACCCAAAGAATTCCACAACTACTCTATATTAAATATAAAATATATGCAAAATCTGCTTTGTACCTTAACAATACATCATGAAATTTTTTCATCCAAACAATATATATCTAAATTAGTTTTTCACGGCTAGGTAATATTCCATTAAATGGATGAACTGTCATTTTTCCAGCTTCATTGAGATATAATTGACAAATAACATTGCATAAATTTAAGACGTACATGTTGATTTGATAAACTTACATGTTGTAAAAAGGATTACCACCGTAGCATTAGCTGATACCTCTGTCACCTCACATAATTATCATGTCCTTTTTGTGGTGGGAATATTTAGGACTTACTCTCTTAGCAAGTTTCAGGTATAGAATATAATACAGTTAACTATAATCACCATCTTGTACATTAGATCCCCAAAACTTACTTGTCTTATAACTTACAGTTTGTACCCTTTGACAAACATCTCCCCATTTCCCCCATCCCCCAGACCCAGTAACCACCATTCTACTCTGTTTCTGAGTTTGACTTTTTGAATTCCATATATGAGTGATATTATATAGTATTTGACTTTCTCTGTCTGACTTATTTCACTTAACCTACCGACCTTAAGGTCTAGCCATGCTGTTATCCATGTCAGAATTTCCTTTTCTTCATGGCTGAGTAATATTCCAGTGTGTGTGTGTCACAACTTCTTTATCCATTCATCCATTGATGAACACTTAGGTTGTTTCTATATCTTGGCTATTGTGAATAATGCTGCAGTGAACATGGGAATGCAGATATCTCCTTAAGATTCTGGTTTCACCTTTGGATATATACCCAGAATTGGAATTACTGAATCATGTGGTAGCTCTATTTTCAATTTTTTTGAGGAAGTTCCATACTATTTTCCATAGTGGCTGTACCAACTTACATCCCCACATAGAGTGCACAAGGGTTCTTTTTTCTTCACATTCCCACCAGTATTTGTAATCTCTTGTCTTTTTGATGGTAGCCTTTTTATCAGGTGCGAGGTGATTTCTCAATGTGGTTTTGCATTTCCATGATGACTAGTGATATTGACCATCTTTTCATGTATTTGTTGACCATTTCTATGTCTTCTTGGAGGAGAATTTTCTAAAGTTCCTCTGCCCATTTTTTAATCAGATTTTTTGGGGTTTTTTTTTTTGTTTTTTTTTTTTTTTTGCTATTGAGTTGTATGAGTTCTTATATATTTTGTAAATTAAGCTTTTATCAGATACATGATTTGCAATTATTTTCTCCCATTCTGTGGGTTGCCTTCTCATTTTGTTAATGGTTTCTTTTGCTATGCAGAAGCTTTTTAGTTTGATGTAGTACCAGTTATTAATTCTTGCTTTTGTTACTTGTGCTTTTGGTGTCATATCCAAAAAATCCCCCTATGTTTTCTTCTAGGGGTTTTACAGTTTCAGGTTTAATCCCCCTATGTTTTCTTCTAGGGGTTTTACAGTTTCAGGTTTAAGTCTTTAATCCATTTCAAGTTAATTTTGTGAGTGGTGTAAGATAGGGGTCCTATTTCATGCTTTTGCATGTGGTTTTCCAGTTTTCTCAGCACCATTTTTTAAAGAGACTATTCTTTCACATTGAGTATTCTTGGCTCTTTCGTCAAATATTAGTTGACTGTATATGAGAGAGTTTATTTCTGGGCTCTTAATTCTGTTCCACTAATCTATGTGTCTGTTTTTATGCCAGTACCATACTGCTTTGATTACTACAGCTTTGCAGTGTGGTTTGAAATCAGGCCTTGTGAGGCCTCCCTCTTTGTACTTTCTCAGAATTGCTTTGAGTATTCAAGGTCTTTTGTGTTTTCATGCAAATTTTAGGATGGTTTTCTCTATTTCTGTGGAAAATGACATTGGAATTTTAATAGAGATTACATTGAATCTATAGATGGCTTTGGATAGTATGGATATTTTTAAAATATTAATTCTTCCAATCCATGATCTTGGAATGTCTTTCCATTTATGCACGTCTTCTTCAATTTCTTTCATCATGGTCTTTTAGTTTCCAGTGTACAGATCTTTCATTTCCCTGGTTGAATTTATTCCTAATTATTTTATTGGTTTTGATGTTATTGTGAATGAGATTGTTTTCTTTGTTTTTCAGATAGTTTATTTTTAGTGTATAGAATCACAACTGACTTTTACATGTTGATTTTGTATCCTGAAACTTTAATGTATTTGTTGATTAATTCTAAGTGTTTTGGTAGAGTCTTTATATATGAAGAGTCTATATATATATATAAAATCATATCACTTGCAAACAAATGCAATTTCATTTCTTCCTCTCTGATTTGTATGGCTTTTATTTCTTTTTCTTGCTTGACTGCTCTGACTAGGGCTTCCAGTGTTAGATTGAATAGGAGTGGTGAGAGTGGGCACCCTTGTCTCGTTCCCAATCTTAGAGGAAAAGCTTTCAACTTTTCACCATAGAGTATGCTGTTAGTTATGGGTTTGCCATATATAGCCTTTATTATATTGAGGGATGTTTATTCTATACCAAACTTTTTGAGTGTTTATCATGAAAGAACACTGTATTTTGTCAAATGTTTCTTCTGCATCTATTGAGATGATCATATGATTTTTATCTTTCATTCTATTCAAGTGGTATATCACATTTATTGATTTCCATATGTTGAACCATCCTTGCATCCCAGGGATAAATCCCACATGATCATGATGTATGATCCTTTTAATGTGCTATTGAATTCAACTTGCTAGTATTTTGTTGAGAATTTTTGCAGCTTTATTCATCAGGGATATTGGCTTGTGATTTTCTTTTCTTATAGTGTCCTAATCTGGCTTTTGTATCAGGGTAATGCTGGCCTCTTAAAATGAGTTTTGAAGTATTCCCTTCTCTTCAATTTTTTGGAAGAGCTTGAGAAGAATTGGTATTAATTCTTTAAATGTTTGGTAAAAGTCACTAGTGAAACCATCTGGTTTTGTGGGGAGCTTTTCTTTGTTGGGAGGTTTTTGATTACTGATTCAATCTCCTTACTTCTTATTGGTCTGTTCAGATTTTCTATTTCTTCATGATTCAGTCTCAGGATATATTTCTAGGAATTTATCCACTTCTTCTAGGTTGTCCAATTTGCTGGTGTATAATTTGCTCATAGTAATCTCTTATGATCCTTTGTATTTCTGTGGTATCATTTGTAATGTGTCCTCTTTTGTTTCTGATTTATTTATTTTTTGGAGTCTTCTCTCTTTTTTCTTAATTCCTTTTTTTTTCTTTTTTTTTGCGTTACGCGGGCCTCTCACTGTTGTGGCCTCTCCCGTGGCGGAGCACAGGCTCCAGACGTGCAGGCTCAGCAGCCACGGCTCACAGGCCTAGCTGCTCTGCAGCATGTGGGATCTTCCCAGACCAGGGCACGAACCCGTGTCCCCTGCATCAGCAGGCGGACTCTCAACCACTGTGCCACCAGGGAAGCCCTTAATTCTTAATTAGCCTAGCTAAATTGCCAATTTTGTCTATTTTTAAAAAAAAAAAAAACAGTTCATAGTTTCACTTACCTTTTCTATTGTTTTTTCTGATCTCTATTTCTATTATTTCTGCTCTGATCTTTGTTGTTTCCTTTCTTCTGCTAATTTTGGGCTTAGTTTGCTCTGGTTTTTCTAGTTCCTTGGGGTGTAAAGTTAAGTTGTTTATTTGAGAACTGTTTTGTTTCTTACATAGGCATTTATTGCTATAAACTTCCCTCTTAGCACTGTTTTGATGCATCCCATAAATTTTGCTCTGCTGTGTTTCCATTTTTGTCTGTCTCAAGATATTTTTTAATTTCTCTTTTGATTTCTTATTTGATCCATTGGCTGTTCAGGTGTGTGTTGCTTAATTTTCACGTTTGTGAATTTGCAAGCTTTCCTTCTGTTATTGATTTCTAGTTTCTTACCATTGTGACTGGAAAAGATACTTGGTATAATTTTATTCTTAAATTTGCTAAGACTTGTTTTGTGGCCTATATGTGATCTCTCCCTTCACTTTGAGCATATTCGTTCTTAAAGCTGAAGTAAATCTCTTATAGGCAGCATATAGTTGGGTTGGGTCTTGTTTTTTTATCCATCCAGTCACTCTATGCCTTTTGATTGGAGAATTTAATCCATTTACATTAATTTTTTTTGTCAAGGCACTGTTTATTAATATTTGTTTAATAGCTATTACTTTAAGACTTCTTAAAATTATTCTTGAATAATCCAAAAAAATTCTTTTAAAATATTCTTTTTTAAATGGTCAATTTTTTTCAGGCTTATCATATTTTCTTTTTTTAATTGAAGTATAGTTAATTTACAATGTGTTCATTTCTGCTGTACAGCAAAGTGATTCTGTTACACACACACACACATATTATTTTTTATATTCTTTTTCATTATGACTTGTCACAGTATATTTAATATAGTTTCCTGTGCTATACAGTAATACCTTGTTTTTTATCCATTCTATACATACTAGTTTGCATCTGATAATCCAAAACTCTCACTCCATCTCTCCCTCACCTCCTCTCCCCCTTGGCAACCACAAGTTTGTTCTCTATGTCTGTGAGTCTGTTTATGTTTCGTAGATAATTTCATTTGTGTAATATTTTAGATTCTACATGTTAAGTGATATCATATGGTATTTGTCTTTCTCAATCTGACTTACTTCACTTAGTTTGATAACCTCTAGGTCCATCCATGTTGCTGCAAATGGCATTATTCCACTCTTTCTGATGGCTGAGTAGTATTCTAGTATAGTACTGGAGGTACTATATATCTTCTTTATCCATCCATCTGTCAATGGACATTTCAGTTGTTTCCACATCTTAGCTATTGTGATTAGTGCTGCTATGAACATAGGGTTGCCTGTATCTTTCTGAATTATAGTTTTGTCTGGATATATGCTTAGGAGTGGGATGGCTGGATCATATAGCAACTCTATTTTTAGTTTTATTAGGAACGTCCGTACTGTTTTCCATAGTGGCTGCACCAACTTATATTCCCACCAAAAGTGTAGGAGGGTTCCTTTTTCTCTACCCCCTCTAAAGCATTTATTATTTGTAGACTTTTAACTGACGGCCATTCTGACAAGTGTGACATGGTATCTTATTGTAGTTTTGATTTACATTTCTCTAATAATTAGTGATGTTGAGCATCTTTTCTTGTGCCTGTTGGCCATCTGTATGTCTTCTTTGGAGAAATGTTTATTTAGGTCTTCTGCCCATTTTTCGACTGGGTTGTTTGTTTTGTTGTTGTTGAGTTGTATGAGCTGTTTGTGTATTTTGGAAATTAAGCCCTTGTTTGTCACATCGTTTGCAAATATTTTCTCCCATCCCATAGGCTGTTTTTTCATTTTATTTATGTTTGCTGTACAAAAGCTTGTAAGTTTGATTAGGTCTCATTTGCTTATTTTTGCTTTTATTTCTATTGCTTTGGGAGACTGACCTAAGGAAACATTGATATGGCTTGTCAGAGAATGTTTTGCCGATGTTCTCTTGTAGGAGTTTTATGGTGTCATGTCTTATATTTAAGTCTACATTAAAGTAATTATTGATAGGATTTATTAACATCATCTTATTTATTGTTTTCTGAATTTTCTGTAGTTCCTTTCTCCTTCTCTTCCTCTCTTCCCTTGCATTTTTATGGTGTAATGTTTAGACTCCTTTCTCATTTTCTTTTGTGTATTTACTATGAGTTTTTTCCTTGTAGTTACTGTGAGGTTCACATATAACATCCTATGTAAATAGCATAGGATGCTATTAAGTTGGGAGCAACTTAAATTTGAACATATTACAAAGCTTTAGCTTTTTACTTCCCCCTCCCATTTTATACTATTGTTGACAAATTTTACATTTTTTAATTTTGTGTGTCCCTTAACTAATTATTGTAATTTTAGTTAACATTATTACTTTTATCTTTTAACCTTCATGCTTGCTTTATAAGTGATTGCTCCACTACTTTTATTATATATAATAATAATTATGTATAATTAATATTGTATATTAATATTGTGAGTGAGATTTTTTTCTTTCATGTGTTTTCTTATTATTAATTAGTGCCATTTCCTTTCAGCTTAAAGAAATCCCTTTAACATTTCATGTGAGGCTGGTTTAGTGGTGATGAACTCCGTCAACTTTTGCTTATATGGGAAGCTCTTAGTCTCTCCTTCAATTCTTAATGATAACTTTGCTGTGTAGAGAATTCTTGGTTGGAAGATTTTTTTCCTTTTAGTTCTTTGAATGTGTCATGTCATTCCCTTCTGGCTTGTAAGGTTTCTGCTGAAATATCTGCTGATAGCCTTATGGGGTTTCCCTTGTACATTACAAGTTGTTTTTCTCTTGCTGCTCCTTTTATCACTTCTTGTTAAGGTATTTCTAGTGGCAATGAATTCCCTCATCTTTTGTTTGTCTGGGAAAGTCTTTTAATCTCTCCTTCATTTCTGAAGGATAATATCACTGGATAGAGTATTCTTGGTTGTAGCTGCTTTTTTTTTTTTTTCTTTCAGCACTTTAAATATATTACCCCACTCTCTCCTGGTCTGTAAGGTTTCTGCAGAGAAACCTGCTAATAGCCTTATAAGGGGTTGACTTTAAGTTACAGGTTTCTTTTATCTTGCTGCTTTTAAGATTTCCTCTTTGTCTTTGATTTTTTACAGCTGTATTTTAATGTACCTTGGAAAGGATCTCTTTAAGTTGATTTGGTTTGGTGACCTCTGAGCTTCATGAACTAGGATACCCAAATCTCTTTCCAGATTTGGGAAGTTCTCAGCCATTATTTCTTTAAACAAGCTTTTTGCTCCCTTCTCCCTCTCTTTGTTTTTCTGGCACTCCAATAATTCACAAAGTGGTTCTTCTGATGATATCCCATAGATCACATAAGCTTTCCTCAGTCTTTTTTCTTTGTTCTCCTCTGACTGGATAATTTCAAAGTTCTTGTCTTCTACACTATCTCATGGATTTTTTTCTTTTCCTTGACCTTTCTGATGCTGATGCTCTCTATTGCATTTTTCAATTCTTTCATTGTATTCTGGAGCTCCAGAATTTGTTTGGTTGTTTTTATAATTTCTATCTCTTTGTTAAACTTCTTATTTTGTTCATGTATTGTTTTCCTGATTTTATTAAATTGCCTTTCTGTGTTTTCTTGTAGCTCACTGAGTTTTCTTAAAACTATTTTGAATTCTTTATTGGGTAAATGACAGATCTCCATGTCTTCAGGGTTGATAACTGGAAGATTACTGTGATCCTTTGGTGATGTCATGCTTCCTTGCTTTTTTCATGTTCCTCAAAGTTTCGCATTGCTATCTCCACATGTAAAATTGTAGTTACATCCTCCAGTCTTTACTGTCTTTGGGAGAGAAATACCTTCTCTCAGCCTAGCTAGCAATTCTGAGGCTTTCTCAGCACATGGATACACTCCAAGCTTCTTGCTCCCTCTGTGGCAGAATTCTTAAGCTTATATGCCTTCTCTCATTCCTGCAATGCACGATGCTGGGTGCTGACAGCCCCCCTTTTTTCCCCCAAAGGTGGCACTAAAGCTCAAGTTTGTCAACTCTCCCTGGACCACAGATTTGGTCAGGCTTTCTGCATATGCTCAGTAGCTATCTGCCAAAACTTGCTCTCATCACCACTGTTAGATGTGCACACAGGGAGCCAGCCACAGGGTGGGGTGGGAGGGAAGCATGCTGAGTGCTAGGGCTGCCCATGGGCCAGCTGGGGGATCTGTGGATGAGGTATTCCCAGTTGCTTGTGGAAGGGCTTCTATGGAATTCATGACACAGTTAGTAGGATCTGCATCCCTTTAATGCCCTCCAATAGTCCTATCTGTCTGATTCTCCCAGCCTCTTTTCACCTCCCAGCTGTGCAGCTCACAGTTCAGTACTCTGATGGGGCTAGAGAGAAATGAGCCTCTTTGGCTGTTACTGGATCCCACAGCTTCCACAAAGGTACTCTTGTTTATGGATGGATGCCAAATTATTGCTGTTTTGGGGTGGGGAACAAAAATGTGGAACATCTTATTCTGCCATGATGCTGACATCACTCCCACAATTTATTTTTTATTTATTTTAATTTTATTTTTATTTTTGCGGTACGTGGGCCTCTCACTGTTGTGGCCTCTCCCGTTGCGGAGCACAGGCTCCAGACGCGCAGGCCCAGCAGCCATGGCTCACGGGCCCAGCCGCTCCATGGCATGCGGGATCCTCCCAGACCGGGGCACGAACCCACCTCCCCTACATCAGCAGGCGGACTCCCAACCACTGTGCCACCAGGGAAGCCCCAAAATTTATTTTTAAAACATTTTAAATTCGCTTATGTATTTCCCTATACATGTAGGTTGTTTCCTATTTTTTCTATTATAAACAACTCTTCAATGAACAACTCTGCATTTACAACTTTATTTGCTCCATTACTTCCTGAGTATAAATGACTAGATGTAGTATTGCTAAGTCAGTTTTCTAACTTTCAAAATCCTTAACTCTTTGGAATCTAATTACTCATTTGACTTTCTGAAAAATGATTAAATGCATTCTTTTGACATTCTCTTGACCACCCTGTTGGTCAATAAATCCAAGTATTACCCAAGCTGTATAATGACAACGAGTATTTAGCCAGGTGTGGACAGAGAAAGAACAAGCCAGCTATCCCAAATCCCTTGGGATGTGTGCATAATGGTCTACTCTCACAAGGAAAATAAAACAGAGACACAGAAAAAACTCAGAGGAAACTTTGGAAGGGTTTAAGCTGCTATTCTTTGGTTTCAGCATTTTTGATGATTATTATGTTATTTGCAAATGATGGCCCAGGTTATTCTGCTCAAATAACACATATTTCTCTTCTCCAACAATGTTGGTCTTTTATGTCTTCCTTCTCAAAGTTCTTTAAAATGTTGCCTCTGGAGAAAAGAAAAGAACTAAAAACAAGGAAGAATTTCTGGCAGAACAGTATGATCTGCACCATTAAATGTGCTCTGTCTTCTGTTTTTCCTCCAGTTTCTCCCCTAGTTAATAATTTAGAAAAAAAATTACTGATAGAATTATTTTCCTTAATCTCTCTGTAGTTTAATTTGGAAACATTACTAGACCTATATCCAAAGTAATCTAGGGCAAGTGAAAAAGGTGAAGTTGACCTTGACCAAAATTCAAGTGATCACTTATGGCTGGTTCTGTCAGAGGACCCCGTGATCTCAGGGCAGGGCTGTGGCAGCAGGAGCAACTAAGAGGAAAAGGCTTCCCCACTCCTTCACCTCCCTGAGTGGTCCAGGGCTTGCTGGTCGGAGTAGAAGGGTGGTGTTCAAAGAGTAGGGTGGCATCCTGAAAAGGATACCACATTGGGAATATAATGGTTTTGGTTTGTGGTCTGAGACCCAACTCTTCCAACTATCAACTAGGGGCACATTAGCACTTAGAAGCAATAGAGTATAGCAGTCAAAAGCCCAGGCTCTGGAGTCAAGCAACGGAAAAATAGAAGGCTTTGTTCCAAAACTCAAGGAGTCTGGATACTGGAATTTTTAGTGTCTAAAAGTAAAACATTAATTGTCAGAAGGCTTCTGTTTAAGGCAATCTTGCTGCCAGTCAAGAGGAAGATTGCCTGTGCCTCTGAATCATGGCTCTGCCATTTATTAGGGCTCTGATCTTGTCTAAGTTATTTACCTTCTCTCAGCCTGGGTATCCTCATCGTTAAAATAGGGATAATAATGCCAACTCCCGAGTTGCTGTGAGGATTAAATGTACACAGCACTCAGCACAGTGTTTGACACTGAATGCTACAGCTATGTTTATATTATTATGGTTACATATTCTTTCTAAATCATGATTAACTCATCTATGAAATAAGATATTTCTTGATAATTACTACAGTTTCTTCTAATTCAAATATCTTATATTTAAAATACTGTGAAAGCACAAAATTTGCACCTATATCTAACATTTAATCATAGTGCTTTAGATTTTAAAATATATGTTGCTCATCAGCAAAGTTAAATGCATATCACCTTAACTGACAACTGAGCCCTCAAATTCCATTTAACTCAGTAACAAACAGAACATACACACAAATGCATGATCTGTTCCCCTATCTCCACCTCTCTGAGCTCCTTTCCTACAATACTCTCTCTCTCCAGCCCTCCCCAGACTCACTTGTCCCCTTGATATTCCAGTGAACACACAATGCACAATCCCAACTTAGAGTCTTTACACTTGCTGTTCTTTCTTCATGGAATGTCCTTCCCCTAAATATTCACATAGCTTGCTCCTTCACTGCATGCAAGTCTCCTATCATAAAGGCTTGCCTTAACCACAACTTTCCTCATTATCAGTCTCTATCCCCACATCCTTGGTATTTATCACCCCATATGTTTCATATATGTTTGTTCTTGTTCATGCCCCTCACTACAAAGTATGTTCCATAATGGGAGAGATTCTGTCCCTGTTCCTAACTGGATCCCCAGAGTCTGGAAATATGCCTGACACATAGTAGGAGCTCAGTAAACATTTGACTGAAAGAAAGAAAAGAAAGAAAGAAAGAAAGAAAGGGAGGAAGGGAGGAAGGAAGGAAGGAAGGAAGGAAGGAAGAGGGAAGGAGGGAGGGGGGAGGAAGGACCCATGAAGCGTGGATAGAGGAATAAAGGGGTCATTTGTTACCCCCTTTCTAAAAGACACGTGTACAATCTATTAGGAGCCCTAATTACTTCAACTGCCAGGAATATTTTTTCCTTTTTTTCCCAACTTTATGGAGAAGGAATACTTTTAATTCAGTTATATGTTTGATTGCCTGAAGAAAAAGTAGGAAAAGAGAGGGTTTTAAGTTGAGCCAAAACTTACCCAGTTGGCTTATCCTGATTCTTGACCCTAGAGGTCCTGTGTCCAGCTATCCAGTAAAGGGAAGAAAAATGTGAGCTGTGAGACTTTAGAAGATGTGGAAGCCCATCTCCAGTTGCTGCCTGGAGTGCTGCCACCTTCTTCCCCTTAAAGGCATTGCTTGCTCCTCTTTAAAGGGAAAGCTGGGGGCAGGGTGCTGGGAATGGGTTTTGATATTTCTTCTTAGTCTTCTTCACCTTGAGCTAAATGAAGATAGGCACTAACCCATATCATAAAAATACAATCACTTTTGCCTTTATTCACAGTAAGATTTTCTTGGTTTTTTTCCCTTAAGTTTTCTAAGTTTTTTTTTTTTTTTTTTTTTTGGCTGCATCAGGTCTTAGTTGTGGCATGCAGGATTCTTTATTGCAGTGCGCGGACTTCTCTCTAGTTGTGGCGTGCAGGTTTTCTCTTCTCTAGTTGTGGTGCGCAGTCTCCAGAGCATGTGGGCTCTGTAGTTTGTGGCACATGGGCTCTAGCTGAGGCGTGTGGGCTCAGTAGTTATGGCGCGGGGGCTTAGTTGCCCTGCGGCATGTGGGATCTTAATTCCCTGACCAGGGATCGAACCCACGTCCCCTGCATTGGAAGGAGGATTCTTTACCACTGGACCACCAGGGAAGTCCCTTCCCTTAAGTTTTAAGTTGGCAACCAGGAATTGAGTTTATCTTGCCCTACTAGTCTAAGCAACTATAAATTTACTTCCAGATTCCATGGAAAATTTGTAGAGAACTCTTTTTCAAATTTGCTCCCAAATACAGAATTGACTTCATTCTGTCCCTGCTGGTGTGAAGAGAGATCAGGATCTGGCAGAAAGACGATTTTTCAAAGAATTCCTAGCATTATGTCTAGTCCCATGGCTCTTGCCTCTTTCTATATTGTTCCCGCTAAATACTGCAACAAAGAACAAGAGTTCTTGATGTTGAAAACAAAACAAAACAAAACAAAAGAGCAGTCATAGGAGGAATGCTTATGTTTATAGACATTCTCATATTTATCATTATCATTTTGTCAATGATAAATACAATGGCTTGTTTCATCAACCCTTCACTGAATACCAATATGTCCTTAGTTTGGAGCTAGACACCAGAAGCAATGGCTATATCTGAAGCAGCCCCTGCACTTGGGAAGTTTTCAGCCTAGGAGGAGAAACAGAGTAGGGTGGTGATAGAGGGAAATAAAGGGTAGTGGAGAATAGTCAACAGGACTGGAAGGAGGTCGCATGTGACGTATGCAGGGGCCATATGGAGATCCTTCATGTAGTCAACATTTATTGAAAGCTTTCCTACAAGGCATTGTTATATACCAAATATTCTCAGTTCTTGTTACAAAAATCCTGAGTCCCACCTATACTATTTTCTGCATCCCACTTACAAAGTACAAACAAGCCCATTTGCTTTTTTTACACAGTACCTTATAGATTCTTTTTACATACCAGATGCGTACCTAAAAAGTTTTATGTATGTTTTTAAAAGTTATATGAATTATAAGGACTATTTTTAAAGAATGCTTGTATGATTATAACTGTAATGCACTATAAAATGTTTGGAGAATACAGAAAAATATGTATAACAATGATTTTACCACCCACACAAAAATCTCTGTTAATAATCCATTGTATTACACACACACATAAATATACATATGTGCACACACATACACACTTATACAAACGTACACTTTATACATAGTTGACATCAAAGTGTACAGTTTTGTATCATGCATTTTTTGCTTAAAAATGAAATATGGGGCTTCCCTGGTGGCACAGTGGTTGAGAGTCCGCCTGCCGATGCAGGGGACACGGGTTCGTGCCCCGGTCCGGGAAAATCCCACATGCCATGGAGCGGCTGGGCCCGTGAGCCATGGCCGCTGAGTCTGCGCGTCCGGAGCCTGTGCTCCGCAACGGGAGAGGCCACAACAGTGAGAGGCCCGCGTACCGCAAAAAAAAAAAAAAAAAAGGAAATATGAAACATCCTAAAGGGGTACACACAACCTTTCCATGTGATCATGTCTGCAATAACATATAATCCACTTCAAGGAATTCTTTGTCATTTCTAACAAAGTAATATATGCATTAAGAAATTCATCTAACACTGAATTTTGCTCCAGAAGGCTTTATTAAAGCAGAATACATTTGTACAAATAAGTTAGCCTGAGAATTTCTTATTTTCACCTGTAACGAAGAATCCCTACAAATCTGAGACCTGTATTATTTTTTCTGCTTTTCTTAAAAGGACGCCAAGCAAGTTGTATATTCCTTCCCTATTTTATGATAGTGACCATGGCATGAAAGCTTAGACATCTTTAATAACTTTATAAACTTATTGGCAAAAAATTTAGAAAATCAACTGGTTTAATAGAAATAAAATGTTCTTGATCCAGCATATTTTGAAAATTCAGAGCAATCATTTTTACAACATTAGTTTTTCCTATTATAAAAGTAATACATGCTTCTTAGAGATGATATGGAAAATGTAAATGTAGAAAGTAAACAATTAGCAATAGTGTTACCACCCCAAGATACTTTCTCTACATTTTGCTGAATATCCATTTTTTTCTGTTCAAATGATTTAAAAGTTATAATCACACATTGTCTCCATATTTATGAAACTTTGAAAATTTAAAAATCCTCCATATAATTTAAAAACATCATTTTAATAACATGATACCTCTCCTATAAATATATTATAATTTAATCAACGTTTTACATTTCTAGGTTTTTTAGAGAAAATGAACAGATTTATGCATAAAGCTTGTCTGTATTTAGGTTTATTTCCCTGGGTTAATGTGATGGTCTTTTTTGATATGTTAACCTGGCCAGGCTACAATTCCCAGTTATCCAATCAAATGCTAATCTAGATGTTGTTGTGAAGGCATTTTATAGATGTGATTAAAATCATAATCAATTGACTTTAAGTAAGGGAAATTATCCTAAGTAATCTGGGTGGGCCTCACTCAATCAGTTGAAAGGCCTTAAAAGCAGAGCTGAGGCTTCTCTGGATAAGAAGAGATTTCTTCTACGGACTGCATACAGCTTGCGCATCCCTGAAAGTTCCAGCCTGCCCTGTAGATTTCACACTTGCCTAGTCGGTGCCCACCATGCATAAGTCAGTTCCTTGAAATAAATCTTTTAATATATATCCCCTACAAGCTCTGCTTCTCTAGATGAACACTACCAGATACACTTATATCCATAGAAGCATACATACTAGGTTAAAAAGCTCACCCAATTTAAAAGTCCACAGTACTATTACTGTGTCTTTTTTCTTATATTTCTCCATGATTTTCAACATATAATATTTAGATGATGTCCTGCTTGCCAACTAACTTTACATGGCTTAAAAGTGAGCAAGTAGCTGGAATCATGTTTGACATGTGTTTTATAGCTAAGCTAAGAAAAATTACACTTAGAATCAGCCAGATTGGTGGCATTTGTTCAACTTGTGCTCTAAACAAAGCGTAACCAAGACTTGGTCCAAATCCTTCCCCAACAGAGTCGGTATTTGTGCAAAGTGTCTCAGCTAACACTTCATTATCCAGGCAATCTAAGGAATGCTATGATACCACTGTCTCCATTGGACTGATGTTTTTAATGGACTATTTCTATTTACAGTGTAGTGTCAAACCTGTACTAAGCAAAAAGATTTCATACACACCTATGTGCTTACATACACACCCCAAACACACTTTACCTTTTAAATATTCCTTATTCATCTTGTTTAATATGGCTCTTATGGCTTTTCAATTATTCTTTATAACCTCTCTTCAGACTTCATCTAATTTTATATATGAAGAATTGTTTAAATGCCTTTAGATTAATAAGAAAATGCTATACTAATTAAAAATAATAGCACACTGATGAGAAGTATGTAAACTGATAACTTATTAAGTCATGTGTATTATTCTTTTCTGGAACATTGAACAGGATACTACTAACACCGAAAGACTTAATCAGGGTACTGTTTTTCCAGAGGTATATATAATTGGCTATATATTTAGATCAGGTATGCTACTGCATATCGACTACAGTACCTAAGAACAATTACAGATTTGGGGTAAGGCTTTTAAAAGTCTAATTATTAAAAATTGACCTCAGCTCATTTCTTCCTTCCTCCCATTCTCCCTTAACTCTCTTTTTACTGGCTCCCCTTTTAAAACTTCTTTTTCTTCCCTCTCTACTCTCTCATTCTCTCTTTTTCATACATTCCTCCCTACCAGCTTCCATTTTAAAATTATCTACCAACCAACCTACCTATCATCAGTATAACTACCTACCTATCTAGTCAGCTATCAATCATCTATCTTTCTGTCTTTACTTTTGTCTTTGTTTTCCTGACTCCTACTTTTAAAATCTGTCCCTCACGATTATAGTTGATTTTCGT
The DNA here is from genome assembly GCF_951394435.1 of Stenella coeruleoalba. Classification (NCBI taxonomy): domain Eukaryota; kingdom Metazoa; phylum Chordata; class Mammalia; order Artiodactyla; family Delphinidae; genus Stenella; species Stenella coeruleoalba. The sequence goes on along the minus strand of NC_137149.1, from coordinate 14,351,716 downwards.
AATGCCTCCTACCTTTTCACTCTTAGGTTCTTTAACTCTCTTCTCTACTGACGCATCCTTTCTAAACTTATTGCCTTCCTCCCTTCCTTCCTTTCTTCCTCCCTCTCTCCCTCCCTCACTCTTCCTTCTTTCCCAATTTTTCCACCTCCTCCCTCATTCTTTTACTAGCTTATTTTTTTGTTTTTTTTTTTTTTTGGTGGGGGGGTTGCGGTACGCGGGCCTCTCTGTTGTGGCCTCTCCCGTTGCGGAGCACAGGCTCCGGACGTGCAGGATCAGCGGCCATGGCTCACGGGCCCAGCCGCTCCACGGCATGTGGGATCTTCCCGGACCAGGGCACGAACCCGTGTCCCCTGCATCGGCAGGCGGACTCTCAACCACTGCGCCACCAGGGAAGCCCTTACTAGCTTACTTTTAAAACTTTTTTCTTTCCTTCTCTCTCATTTTCTATAATTTTGTCCTGTCTTAGTACTGGCTTAAAAATCATCCACCTAGCTATCTAGCCATCTAGCTATCTAATCTACCTACCTATGTTTCTATCTTTATTTCCATTTTTATCTTACTTCTTTTAAATCTCTTTCTCCCTGCCTTCTGTATTTAATTTTTGTTACTAGGTCCTCTTTTTAAACTCCTGTCTTTCACAGTCTCTTCTTTTTTAATTTTAGTATTTTCCTAGCCTCTCCCCATTTTAGAATTCTTCTCTTTCCTTCCTGCCTCCCGCTTGCCCTCCCTCCCCACTTCCCTCTGTACCTCTGTCCCTCACTTTTTCCTTCATTACCTGTCTCTACGTCTCATTCTTATCCTTTTCACTCTCGCTCTGGACTTCTTCCTCTTTTCTTTGTGAACTCCCGCCTGCCTGCCTTCCCCCTTCCCTCCCTACCTCCCCCTACTTCCTGCCTTCCTTATTTCCTTCTTGCCTTCCTTTCCTCCCTCCCTCTCTTCTTCCCTCTCTCCCTGCCTCTTACACTCTTTTGGTTTTAAACTGGTTCCTCTTTTAGACTTTTCTTCCCCTTTGTTCTCTCTCCTTTTATCTTTTTAACACTGACTTTTTTTTACCACACCTTTCATACAAAATCCTGTCTACTTACCTATCTCTCCATCAACCTACCAAACTACCTAGCTGTCACCCATCCATCTGCATATCTTTATTACACTGGATTTTAACTGACTTCTTTTTTAGATCTCCCTCTCTCCCTGCTCTCCACTTCCTCCCTCCCTCCCTTCCTTCCTTTTCTTCCTTCCTTCCTTCCTTCCTTCCTTCCTGTCTTTCTTCCTCCCTTCCTTCCTTCCTTCCTTTCCTCCCTCCCTACCCTTTCTCTGTCTTTTCTTCGCTCCATTTTTTTCCTGGTCTCTGTCTTTCTCTTTTCTTCCCCTGCCTGCATGCACGCCTCCCTCCCTCACTCCCTTCCTCCTTGCATTCCTTCTTTCTTCCTGCCCTCCTCCCTTCCTATTTCCTGCTCCTTCATCTTCTCCCTTTCCTCACTTCTTTCTTCCTTCCTCCTGCCCCCTCCTTTCCTTTCTCCATCCATCTACCCACCTTCTTTTCCTTTTTCATTCGTTTCTCCTTCCTTCAGCCCCTTCCTGTCTCCTTCCTCCTTTCATTTCTCCTTCTTCCCTCTCTTCCCTTTCCTTCTTTCTTCCCTTCCTCCTTCCTTCCAGTCTTCTTTCACTTTATTTATACTACTCCTCTTTCAAAACATTTCCTTTCTTTCCCTCTCTCTTTCTTTATATTTGTCTGTTTTGCCTTCTCCTTTTAAAAATCAGTCCTTTCTACCTATATACCTACCTAACTGCCTGGCTCTATATCTAGCTATCACTCACTTTCTTTCTGTCTTTATTTTAATGATTTCTACTATTTAAAATTACACACACCACATAATTATATTTGATTTTCTTGCTGGCCCTTCCTCTTACTCTCCCATTTCTTTTCCTTTTTTTTTTTAAAAGTTTTTTTTGATGTGGGCCATTTTTAAAATCTTCACTGAATTTGTTACAATATTGCTTCTGGTTTATGTTTTGGTTTTTTGGCCCCAAGGCATCTTAGCTCACCAACCAGGGATCGTACCCACACCTCCTGCGTTGGAAGGTGAAGTCTTAGCCACTGGACCACCAGGGAAGTCCCTCTTTTCTTTGTTTATATAACTCTTTCCCCTACTGATTCATCCTTTATAAACTGTTCTTTATTTCTGCTTCCTCCATTCTTTCCTTGCTTCCACTCTCCCTTTCTTCTTTTACTAGCTCCTTTTAAAAACTTCTTTCCACCTCTCTCACTTACTATAATTTTTGTCCTGTCTTATTATTGGATTCTCCTTTTTAAAATCCTATTATCGGGCTTCCCTGGTGGCATGGTGGTTAAGAATCTGCTTGCCAATTCAGGGGACACAGGTTCAAGCCCTGGTCAGGGAAGATCCCACATGCCGCAGAGCAACTAAGCCCATGCACCACAACTACTGAGCCTGCACTCTAAAGCCTGCAAGCCACAACTACTGAGCCCATGAGCCACAACTACTGAAGCCCACACGCCTAGAGCCTGTGCTCTGCAACAAGAGAAGCCACCACAATGAGAAGCCCGCACACCATAGAGAAGAGTAGCCCCTACTCGCCACAACTAGAGAAAGCCCACGTGCAGCCAAAAATAAAAATAAATAAAATAAATTTTTTTTAAAAATTTTAATCCTATTATCTATCTATCTATCTATCATCTATCATCTGTCTACCTATCTATCTATCTATCTATTTATCTAATTGCCTAGCTGTCATCAATCTACATGTCTTTTTTGACTCTAATTTTAACTGACTTCGCTTTATATCCCCCTCTCTGCTGCTCTGTGCAATTGTATTTAATTTTCACAGTAGCGCCTCCTTTGAAACTCCTCTGTGTCTGTCACAGTCACAGTCTCTCTGCTTTTTTATTTTGCTACTCTCCCTAGCCTCATCCCTTTAAAAATTTTAACTTTCTTTCTTACCTCCTTCCATCCCTCTCTTCCTTCTGTCCCTTTCTTTTTTCCTTTCTTCCTTCTTCCTCCTTCATCATTCCCTCTCTCTTTCACTTCCACTTTCATTATTTTATTAAATCTATCTTTTTTTGCACTGTGTTTTCTTTATTTGCTCCTCCATTTAGAACCTACTCGCCTTCTCTCTTGCTTTCACTATTCTTTGTGGTGGCATTTCTTACTGCATCTTCCTTGTTAAACATCTTTTTTCTCCTTTCTTACCTTCTCTCTCTAACACTATCATCTTTGTAGTCTTTTCTTATTCATCCTTTTTAAACATCGCTCTTTTAAATTTATGATCGACGCCTACTTTTTAAACTTTTCTGCTTGTGAAACATTCTTCCTTTCTTTCTGTCTCTGAGTCTTTCCTTTTTCCTTCTTTCCTTTCTTTCTGTGTCTCATTCCCATATTTTTCTCTATTTTACATTTTCTTATAAATTATTCCATTTTGAAACGTCTGCTTTTTATTGCTTTCATATGTCCTTCTTTCTTCCTTCATTCTTTCCTCCCCTTATTCCATTTCTCTACATCTTTTTCTTGTTCCCTTTCTGTATTTCTCTTTCACCTCTGTGCCTGTCTGCACGCAGCCTGCATGGCTTCCTCTATTCTTTTCCTACCCTGTGCTGTCCTGTCCTGTCCTATCCATCTTCCCTCTTTCTTTTATTCTCTATGTACTGCCCCCTTTAAAATGTTTTTCATTTCTTCTTTTCCTTCTAACTCTTTTTCCATCTTTTGTGTACTGACTATTTTTTACTGAGTTCTCTTTTTTAAAATGAGTTCTATCTATCCATCCATCCATTTATTCATTCATTCTTCTACTCATCATCCATCCATCATCTATCAATCACCTATCTATGGCCTTATTTATTTACATGTTATATACTTTCCTACCTATCTACCTACTTTCCTATCTAGCTGTCAATTCATCCATTGATCTTGTATCACTGTACTATTTTAACTGACATCTTTTTAGATTTCTTTCCTCACTGTCCACAATTGTGCTTGATTTTCTTACTAGTGCCTACTTTTCAAATCCCTCTCTCTCTCTCACATTCTCTTTCATTTCTTTTGTATTTTACACTTTCCTACAGACATCACTTTAAACTTCTCTTTCTTCCCACTTACTCCTTTCTATCTTACCCCTTCTTTCTTTTCTTCTTTCTTTAGTAGGCTTTTTCTGTCCTTTCTAGCTCCATTTCATTCACTGTCCTTTTCTCTTTGTCTTTCTCTCTCTCTTCTTACCCTCCTTCCTTCCTTTTCCTTTTATCTCTCCCTCTTTCCATCCTCCATTCCTCCCTCCTTCTTTCTTTCCATTCTTTATGTATTGGCTCTTGTTTTTAAAGATTTTTCTTTTCATCTCTATTTCTTTTATTCTCATTCTTTGTGTTTATTTATTTTGTACTGTCTTTTATATTGGTTTATGCCATTCTCTCCCCCCGCCCACTCTTTCTCTCTCCCTTCTTCTCTGTCTCCTTCTTTATTTTATTCTTTTTAAAAATATTGACTTCTACTTTTAAAATCTCCTCCCCATCACACAAAATTGTACCTCATTTTCTTATTGGCCCCTCCTACTCACATTCTCTTATTCTCCTTTATTTCACTCCTTTCCTTACTGATTCATCATTTATAAACTACTTTTATTTCTTCCTTCTTTCCTACTTTCTTTCCATCATCTTCCTTCCTCACCTCCCTCCCTCCCTCCTACCTTTCTTCCTTCATTACTTGTCTCTATATGTCCTTATTCCTTTCACCCCCTCCCTCTGGATTTGTCTTTTCTTTATGAACCTAAACTCCTCCCTTCTTTCCCTTCCTTTCTACGCCATTCCTCCCTCCTGCTCTCCTCTGTCTTCCCTCTCTTCTTTTACTCCCCCGCGCTTTTATTTTTTGGCCACACTCTGCGGCATGCAGGTTCTTAGTTCCTCAACCAGGGGTTGAACCTGTGCCCCCTGCAGTGGAAGCGCAGATTCTTAACCACCAGACTGCGAGGGAAGTCCCTTCTCCCTTTTTTAAAACTGGTTCCTCTATCAAATTCTTTTCATTCCTAACAGTCTCTTTTAAAAATCTTTTTAATATTGTCTTTTGTACCAGGCCCTCCTTATAAAATCCTATCTATCTATTTATTCATCTAGTTGTCATCCATCCATCTATCTACCTTTAATTCTTTGTATTTTAACTGACTTTTCATCTCTCTCTCCTTGCCCTCCACTTTCACCCTCCCCTTCCTTCCCCCTTCCTTCCTGCCTGCCTGTCTTTATGCCCTTTCTCTACTCCTCAATCCACTTCTTTGCTGTCTTTCTCCCTCTTTTCTTCCCCACTTGCATGGGTGCACTCTGACTGCCCCCTCCGCAAAAAACTGACCTCAGATAAAGAAGTGTACTTTTTATTCATAGGATGCCTCTGTCTTCTAAAGTGAATGGTTCTATGCATTTGAAATCATTATAAGATTAGTAGGAGTCTCCTTCTACATAAAATCATGACCAAGATGGGAAATAACCTGCCATGAGATGGTTTATAAATGTCATTCCTTCAGAATTGGAGCTTAGGTAGCCTAAGGGTGGACAGAGTTGAGGAAATCTAAGTGTCTTACCAAGATGGAGATGCCCATGGTGCACACAGATAACACTATGTAACTGGCAGTTGGAAATTTATACCCAGACTGCAAAAGCAAAAGTAAAGTCAATAGAAATGTAATTATTTATAACATATCCACATAAAGTAAAGTGGACATGTTTTAGTGTTCCAGGTACCCAAAGTCATGATCTGCAGATATCAGTAAATGTGCTGAATGAATGAATTCAGCTTTTTTCCCTCCGATAAGAAGTTCAAGCTGCAATAGCAGCTGGTATAGAAAGCCCTTTCCACTAAAGCTGCTTTCCACTAAGTTCTCCACATTCTGACACGCTTTGTGGTCTGCGTGGATTCTAGAAAAAAGAATTAGAGGGAAAAACTTTGGAAAGAGGGTGTCCTGGAAAATCAGTTGCACTTGGTGAAGAATGTCACCGGTCTCCAGAGTTTGATTCAATTCCTTAGGGTCATCCAATTGCTCATATTGACACTATAATCATCAAGCAACTGTCTGATCCCAACTTGACCTCAGATAATTTTTTATTGAGAAGAGAATAAGGTAACCAGTCAATACCAGAATTTTTACTCACTCAGAAGTTACATTCTTCAGTATAAATATTGGCCTTCAGTTTACAAGTTTGATTAAAATCCAGAAGTTTCACAACCTCCCCATAGGTGAAGTAAGGAACTCAATAAGCATTGAGGGCTAGACCCTGGACCTCCAGAAAAATGGGAACTTCATTCTATCCCCATGATATATGCTCAATAACTAATGAAGGAATAAAAGAAGGGAGGGGAGCAGGGGAGATTTGTGATGACCTATGAATTCTGGGAGCTTTTCAATGTCTTTCAATATCTTAAAGCTCTCTCGCTCTCTCTCAACTGCAGCAAAATGCCACATTTACCTGTAGATAAATATATTGCCATTAAATATTATGCAAAACAGCTGTATACTAAGTGCGACAGTGGGAGAAAGAGAGGGAGATATTGTTTCGGGACCAAGAAATACATGTTTCTATCTGGTATTTGAGTTTCAGAATTCTTTATGCAGATGCAGTTAAAAAGAATCAGTAGTGAAACCAGTTGTACTGCATTTGATTTATCATATAATTTATAAATATCCACTTTACTGTCTTGAACAGATAGTCAAAACTCAAGTTTCAGGCAATAAGAAACAAATCCTGTGTGAGATAAACATATAACTCACTTTCAGAATGGTTTTATGTTTGGAATGGAGCAATAGGGCAATGACTGAAAGCCACACATGACTAAACCCCATTCTCCAATTAAGCAACTTTATACATGCAAATAAGTGGACAATCTGCAAGTGAGACCTAGGATTTATGTAATTTCCCAAGTTCTAAAAATAAGTAATATGATTTCATGGATAATATTTTTTAAATCCCAGATGTTATTTTGACTATAAAAATGGATTTCAGATCACAGCACAAACATATACTATGTGTGTGTTACAAGGATTAATTTAATCGAAGTATTATCCCTGATGGCTCTGATCTATGTATAGAGTTTTAGCTGAAAGTTGCATAGAACATTAAATACTCATTGACCTTAAAGAATAATTCACTAAGTGTATGGATTTTGTGTAATTAATTTTCATTAAGTGAATCAACAGGAAAAAATCAATAACATATGGTTAAGTATCTGGCTTCTGTATAATCCATTTCCCAAATAAATAAAATCTCATTTCTTTGTTAGTATCTATTTTTAATTAGTAACTACTTCTCTCAAAAAAATCATTTTTTAGTTATTCATATTCACTTTTTATTGTCCAAATATGCAATTTATTTTATATACATTATTCTATATAGGACATTTTTCTATACAGTCTCCAAATTCACTGGTTAAAATTTAAAAAACTAGAGAGGAAAAAAGAATACAAATATTTCCAAATCCTAAAAAATTAAAAGATATATTAAGGGCACTCATAACACTTCAAAGCTAGCTAAAGTTTGAAAGCATTAGGACATATTATAAGTCTTGAATAATAGTTTTTTGTTCTTTGAAACTTTCTCAAAAGTCCCTTAGAACTTTTCCAAAATTGATTCTTTATTCCTCAGGTGTCAAGATGTCTGCTACAGATTTTAGCTCCAAAGCTTTCCTAGTTTTAGGCTGTATTAAGATTTATATTTTTTTATCCTGGCTCTGCTACTTATTCACTGTTTGACTTGGGGATAGTCAATGCCTCAGTTTTCTCATTTGTAAAATGTAAATAACAATTCCTACCTCATAGGGTGGTTGTAAGGATTTGAAGAAGCATATTCATACAGTGCCTAGCACAGGGCCTGGCCCACTGTGGCAGCTGTGGTGGAGGTAGAGTTGATGGCGGTGTTGGCTGCTGATTGACCACAAAGGAAAACATAGACAGTATTTCCTGGGCTTCACTAACTGAATGTGGGAAAGGGCTTTAAGTGGTAGTGTACTGCTGTTTGCTTGGTCTGGCTTGGAGTGCCCACTGGAAATATTCATTAACTTTTCAAGCTTGGCAGTTGTAGAAGCATTTACACCATGGGGACTTGTCAAACTCCACACCAGGGCTGCTTCCCATCCCCCTCAACCCCCGGTACTACCCCAGCAAGTTGCCTGCACAATGCCAGCTCTAAGCCTTGTTTTATGGAGTTTATTTATTAAAGAAACTTGCCTAAGCTCAGATTGTTCTTTCTTTTTTAATATTTATTTATTTATTTATTTTGGTTGTGCCAGGTCTTAGTTGTGACAGGTGGAATACTTAGTTATGGCTCCAGGGTTCCTTAGTTGTGGCTTGCAGGCTCCTTAGTTGCAGCAGGCAGGCTCCTTAGTTGTGGCATGTGAACTTTTAGTTGTAGCATGTGTGTGGGATCTAGCTCCCTGACCAAGGATCGAACCCAGACCCCCTGCATTGGGAGTGTGGAGTCTTATCCACTGTGCCACCAGAGAAGTCCCCCTCAGATTGTGTTTATGGCCACATATTTCAATAGATCCTTTATTATTCATGATTTAAGCTTAATTTATGGGTTGCCCCAAGGAATAAATGCAAACCTTTTAACCCTTGTTTTTCTTTTCTATTTTTTCCCTTTTTTTTTTTGGCTGCACCGCATGGCTTGTGAGATCTTAGTTCCCCGACCAGGGATTGAACCTGGGCCCTCGACAGTGAGACGGCAGAATCCTAACAACTGGACCACTAGGAAATTTCCCAAATCCTGTTTTTCAATATTCTGCTCTGCTTCTTCAGCCTGCTTAATAATGAACTGCTCTTCATTTCTCTGCGTCTTTACTCTCTATTTCATGGTTTTCTGTACCAGGAATCTATAGGTTAACACTCAAGGAAGCAGAAAGGAAGAGAAAAATGAAAAACAAAACAAAACAAAACAAAAAAACCCTCTGCAACTTCCTTTTTAAGCCTGTATTTCTTTGTGTTCATACACTGTGGCAAAGACCATACTATGTGTACACCAAACTATTTGCATTTTCCTCCTGGACACACAGGAAGGTTACATTTCCCAGCACTCTGGCATCTGAGTGGGCCCATATGACTAGTTCTGGCCTAAGGAATGTCAGTAGAAGTGATGTACACCACTTCTAAATCTGGTCCTTAACAAAGTTCTCACATCTTTTCTTCTCTCTCTCAATCTCTCTCCCTCTCTGTCTTCCTCTGTTTCCCCATGTACCAGCCTGGACATAGGACGCCAAAATGGCAGAATCACACAAAAATAGCTCAGATAATTGAGGCCCCTCTGAGAAGAGGTGCCTGATCTGCCCCAAACACAAGTGAAAATAAACTTACACTGTGTTTGTCACTGAGAGTTCAAAGACATCTTATTACAACAAAAAGAAACACATAAATACTATCAACCCTCCCTGTTTATACACAAAGTCTTCAGAAAGAAGGGGAGGGAAGAAGGTCTATATTCAGGGAAGACTAGACTAGTGTTATTTCCGTTCTCTATACTTGGCTTGTGTTTTAAGAATGTTCAGTAGAATAATTTTAATGCCTAGTTTACTGTAGAACTCTACTGTTTAATCATAGTCATTTACCCTTTCTGAATCTCAGTTCTTCATCTAATAAACTGAGAAAGTTTGGAGTAGATGATTCTGTGTGATTCTTCCCAACCTCAAAATGCTATATAACCAATAGTATATTTAGAGTCTGAAAAATGACTCTTGAGAAATATTGAATTTATGGGCTTGCTTTTTTTTTTAACCTATCTTTTTAACTTGCTTTGGTAAAAGTATACCAAAGTCCTTGATCAGGCACATATGGAGTCTGAGAATTATATTGCTCCCATGCAGAATACAATCTAGTTTGTAATAATTCGTTTTATAATATGGTTTCCTGAACTATTGATATAATGTGTTGAAAAACAGTCAGTCTTTAAAATCACCCCATATTAATAAGAAAGTAATGCCAAAACATTTTATTTCTGATTGTGCTATGAATGAAAGTAAAAGCACTGCCTAAAAAGTCTGTTTTTTAAAATTAATTAAAATACATTTTTAAAATTGAAGTATAGTTGATTTACAATGTTTCAGGTATACAGCAAAGTGATCCAGATATATTTTTTTTTCTTTTTCAGATTCTTTTCCATTATAGTTGTTACAAGATATTGAATATAGTTCCCTGTGCTATACAGTAGCTCCTTGTCATTTATTTATTTCATATATAATAGTGTGTATCCATTAATCCCAAATTCTCAATTTATCCCTCCCCCCACCTTTCCCCTTTGGTAATCATAAATTTGATTTCTATGTCTGTGAGTCTATTACTGTTTTGTAAATAAGTTCAGTTATATCATTTATTTAGATTCCACATGTAAGTAATATCATATATTTGTCTTTCTGTCTGACTTACTTCACTTAGTATGATAATCTCTAGGTCCATCCATGTTGTTGCAAGTGGCATTATTTCCTTCTTTTTCATGGCTGAGTAATTTTCCATTGTATATATGTACCACATCTTCTTTACCCATTCATCTGTCAGTGGACATTTAGGGTGCTTCCATGTCTTAGCTATTGTAAATAGTGCTGCAATGAACACTGGGGTGCATGTAACTTTTTGAATTATAGTTTGTCTGTATATATGCCTAGGAGTGGGATTGCTGGATCATATGGCAACTCTATTTTTAGTTTTTTTTAAGGAATATCCATACTGTTATCCACAGAGACTTCCCCAATTTACATTCCCACCAACAGTGTACAAGGGTTCACTTTACTCCACACCCTCTCCAGCATTTATTATTTGCAGAGTTTTTGAGGATGACTATTCTGACTGGTGTGTGTTGTTACCTCATTGTAGTTTTGATTTGCATTTCTCTAATAATTAGTGATATTGAGCAACTTTTCATGTGCCTCTTGGCCATCTGTATGTCTCCTTTGTTGAAATGTCTATTTAGGTCTTCTGCCCATTTTTGGATTGGGTTGTTTGGTTTTGTTTATACTGAGCTGCATAAGCTGTTTGTATATATTTGAAAATTAAGCCCTTGTCAGTCGCATCATTTGCAAATATTTTCTCCCAGTCTGTAGGTTGTCTTTTCATTTTGTTTATGGTTTCCTTTGCTATACAAAAGCTTTTAAGTTTAATTACATCCTATTTGTTTATTTTTACTTTTGTTTCCATTACTATAGGAGTAATTTTTGAAGAGTTAATTAATTAAAATACATATTTTCTTAAATATGCCTACTTTTCAGGTAATTCATGTGTAATTTCACATAATTTCATTATTCTGAAGCTCTACTAAATGGGAAATGAGCCAGTAGAAAGTTCAAGGATAGACCTGGGAGTTACCCCAATTCAACAAATATTTGTTAAGAACCTGCTGTGAGTCAAGTCCTGTTTTGGACACTGTATGAAAAGATAAAACTATGGATAAGATACTCCTGTTCTCAAACACAGAATATGAAACAAAGATATAATAACTATAATATAAGGCAGGTCATAAGACCTGGCAAAGCCATAAGCTAAAGGTGTAATTCAGAAAAAGGAGGGGTCACATCCAAACAAGAACAGGGAGGGCTTAATCAAGAATTTGGTACTTGGATGCTTCATGAAGACAGATAGAATTTTGGCAGATGGAAATGGAAAAAGAGTATTCCTAGTAAAGGGAACAGCAAGAGCAAATGTGCAAAGGTGAGAAAATGTGGCATAATTTTAGAAAAAAGCAAATTGATAGGTTTGATTGAAGTATAGAAAACTGCATAAGAACTCATGAGAGGTTATATTGGGAAAGTAAATTATGGAGGGCCCTAAATACCAGGCTGAAGAATATGTATGTACTCAATTTGAAATAGGTTTGTGGGTCACTAAAGATTTGGGGTGAGACGGGTTCAAGATAATGTCAGTAGCTTAAGAAGAAGTCAAAATATGGGGGCCGTCAAATATCAACGGAAGCAATTAGACATGGACCACAGGATTGCTAGTAGGTTAGATTCAAGTTTCTTGAACTTTTTCAAGGTCCCAAATGCTCTTAATGGATTCTGTGGGAGAAGCTGCCCTGCTGGCCTCATAGTGTTACCCTAAATGCCTCATTTTCCCTGGTAGTTATCAGAACTAGGAGTTGCCCAGTATATTATCAAGATTAAAATTTTAAAATTGTTCCAGATATGCCTCATTCCCAAAGTAGATATAATTCCCCGCAAAATGTGGATAAATAAACGTTTGAAAGATCAAATTGTATTCTGTATGCTGCAAAACAAAAGATCATTTTGTACGAAGAAACACTGTTCACAGTTTGTTTCTCAAACTTCTTTTAAACCTGTTGCCCCTTTCTAATAAACCTAAAAATCTCAGGTCCTTTAAATTTAAAACCATTTAAATTTAAATGTTATTTGAAAGTTCAGTGTAAATAAGTATTAAGAATACACCAAAATAATTATACAATTAAATACTTTTTTAAAACTAAATATGTTTGTTTGCATTCTGATGTCACCACCTGCTACCTCCCAGAATATACCTCCCCCCACACACACCAAAAACATCTAAAATATTTGAAAAAACAAAACAAAAACAAAACACTGACTCTAAAACAGTGCCATTGCTTACAAAAACAGCGCTTTGCTGTCTCAGAGCTAATTACACACTCAAAGGAGGGCAAATTTATTAGTTAAACTTCCAAATTATCTACACTAAAGGAGGTAACTAAAGACAGAAAGAAAAAATAACAATGAATAATCCAAAAGTCATATATTTCTTACTTTGGAATGCTAACTGGTATACTTTTCTAATACTGTTTAACCTAATCTATTATTGTATCTCCTATTCCCACACTAATTTATAACGTAAGAGAGACTGAAAACAGTGCTGATTTGAAGAAGCCACTGGAAGTTCCAGAACATGTCTGAGTAATCCATAAAACATATAACCCATATACAGAAAGTTGAGAACCAAGATATTATAATGTTAGTGACTTAAAATAGATGCAAATGTTTTCCTTTGTAATTTTTTTCTCATCTTTTAGGTTGGTAGTATTACATTACAATACAGTTGAAAACATCATTCTTACAGTTTTGTAATTTTCCCTTATTTGACATAATTTCCCCTTGCTCTTACCTTCCTTGTTCCTCAGCTGCTCAGATGCTCTCCCACCTTCTGATGTGCCCAGACACTATCCATCAACTAGATCATCATTTCTCAGGGAAGCACTGAAGCAAAAAAGGAGGGGAGACACTAAATGAGCCATCTCCATTTTTACAGATGAAAACACTGAGCTTATAAAGGACACCTTCTTGCACTTTATACTTTTTAAAGTGTATTATTTCATATGTATTATTTCAATTTGTTTAACTTTCATTAGAGTCTTCCTTGATCTGAAAAAGTGAGTTCCTAAAGGCAGGTGTGGGATATGTTAAGATTCATGTTTATGATACTTGGATTAAAATTTTTTCTTCACATGTAAATACAAAAATTAGGGGTAAAAATGCTAAGAAAATGTTTGTTTTCTTGGATTTTGTTAAGCCATGCATTTTTATAAAGTTACCTATCTATGAAATTGTTTGTATGATTTTACATATTATGGTCTTAAACCAAGCAAATAAATATTTAGCCTTCTGTCCAGACTAAAATAAATGTATCCAAAGGAAATTGAGGCTAAAAGAAATTGCTGTTTCTTTCAGCCATCTCCCTAGTAAAAGTTCATGAGGACTTGTACTGAGTCTCAAATTATTTGAGCACACTTTGCTGTGGCCTACACACAATATTTTGAGAATTGCAATACCCAACACAATACTTATGCATAGAGAATGTGTCCAAAAAAAGAGGTGAATTTGTAAATGAATAAGTTAAATTGTATAGGGAGCAAGAGAATTGGTAAGTATAATAAGAACAACTGAAATAGAAATAAAAGTGGGACAATTTCAGTGATATTTTATAATAAAGTGACAACTGTGTAATATTTAGATTCATTTAACTCATTTATGTTACTTCTACTTCATAATTCATTTTTGTATTTTTAAATTCCAAGAGCATTTAAATAAAGGTAAGTCTAAAGTTATGTCAAATTTGTTTTTCTATGCTAGAAATTCTAAAAACGATATTTTGTATTACTTGTTAATACAATATGTTAAATTGTTATATTTTAAGAGGAACTGTCACATTAAAATTAAAGATTTGTTTCTATTATAACCTCAGTGTATATTGGATATTCTTGCACCCTGTGGCCCACTCATCCATTTTTGTTTTTACTTTTGTTTGTTTGTTTTAGTATTCAGTGATACACTGACATAATTTAGAAAATGAGAATTTTCATATTTTATTTCTCAAGCATATGAACAAATTGCATTGGAAAGTATGAAAACAAAGTGTACAAATGTCTTTGAACAGAGCAATGAATGCCCTCTAGTGTTTCTTGCTAGAATATCAGTTTAATAATAGTAAATGTGAATATGTATATGATATTTTCATAGCTATTTAAAAAATTAAACTCATAAACAATAGACTCTGAATGTGTATGTTTTAAATGTTACCAAAAAATGGAATAGCAAGACATTTCATTAAATGTTGTCCTACCTAAATAATAGATATTATTATAATGTATACACAAAGGTGATAGAAATCAGAGCTGTTAGTTTTTCAGATATGGGGCAGCTGACACCCCTGAAAAACACATACTGTCTTTCTAGTACTACCTTTCTAGCAAACTCCAAACTAAAGTAGTTACAGGAGGCCTTCTTAAAGCATCAATATACAAGTAATAGTCACCAAAGCCACACTTTTTCCCTGTCCACTGGTATGCATATACAGAGCTTCTACCTCTAGAAGACAAAACACTATTTCTGAACTAGTTCCGGGAAGATGGCGGAAGAGTAAGATGCGGAGATCACCTTCCTCCCCACAGATACACCAGAAACACAACTACACGTGGAACAACTCCTACAGAACACCTACTGAACGCAGGCAGAAGACCTCAGACCTCCCAAAAGGCAAGAAACCCCTCACATAGGGGTAGGGCAAAAGAAAAAAGAATAAACAGAGACAAAAGGATAGGGATGGGACCTGCACCTCTGGGAGGGAGCTGTGAAGGAGGAAAGGTTTCCACACACTAGGAAGCCCCTTCACGGGCGGAGACTGCGGGTGGCGGAGGGGGAAAGCTTCGGAGCCGCGGAGAAGAGCACAGCAACAGGGGTGCGGAGAGCAAAGCGGAGAGATTCCTGCACAGAGGATCGGTGCCGAGAGGCACTCACCAGACCGAGAGGCTTGTCTGCTCACCCGCCGGGGCGGGTGGGGCTGGGAGCTGAGGCTTGGGCTTCGGTCGGAGCGCAGGAAGAGGACTGGGGTTGGCGGCGTGAACACAGCCTGAAGGGGTTAGTGCGCCACGGCTGGCCGGGAGGGAGTCCGGTGAAAAGTCTGGAGCTGCTGAAGAGGCAAGAGACTTTTTCTTCCCTCTTTGTTTCCTGGTGCGCGAGGAGGCGGGATTAAGAGCTCTGCTTAAAGGAGCTCCAGAGACGGGCGCGAGCCGCGGCTAAAAGCACGGACCCCAGAGACAGGCATAAGACACTAAGGCTGTTGCTGCCACCACCAAGAAGCCTGTGTGAGAGCACAGGTCACTATCCACACCCCCCTTCCGGGAAGCCTGTGCAGCCCGCCACTGCCAGGATCCTGGGATCCAGCGACAACTTCCCCGGGAGAACGAACGGCGCGCCTCAGGCTGGTGCAACGTCACACCGGCCTCTGCCGCCGCAGGTTTGCCCCGCACTCCATACCCCTCCCTCCCCCGGGCCTGAGTGAGCCAGAGTCCCCGAAGCAGCTGCTCCTTTAACCCCATCCTGTCTGAGCGAAGAACAGACGCCCTCCAGCGACCTACACGCAGAGGCGGGGCCAAATTCAAAGCTGAGCCCCGGGAGCTGTGAGAACAAAGAAGAGAAAGGGAAATCTCTCCCAGCAGCCTCAGAAAAAGCGGATTAAAGCTCCACAACCAACTTGATGTACCCTGCATCTGTGGAATACATGAATAGACAACGAATCATCCCAAATTGAGGTGGACTTTAAGAGCAAGATTTATGATTTTTCCCCCTTTTACTCTTTTTGTGAGAGTGTATGTGTATGCTTCTGTGTGAGATTTTGTCTCTATAGCTTTGCTTCCACCATTTGTCCTAGGGTTCTTTCCGTCTGTTTTTTTTTTTTTTTCATTTTTTTTCTTAACATTATTTTTTATTTTAATAACTTTTATTTTATCTTACTTTATTTTATTTTACTTTATCTTCTTTCTTTTTTTCCTTCCATCCCTCCTTCCTTCCTCCCTCCCTCCCTCCTTTCTTTCCTTCTTTCTTTCTTTCTTCTTCTACTAATTCTTTCTTTCTACTTCTTCTCTCTTTTATTCTGAGCCGTGTGGATGAAAGGCTTTTGGTGCTGCAGCCAGGAGTCAGTGCTGTGCCTCTGAGGTGGGAGAGCCAACTTCAGGACACTGGTCAACAAGAGACCTCCCAGCTCCACATAATATCAAATGTGAAAATCTCCCAGAGATCTCCATCTCAACACCAGCAGCCAGCTTCACTCAATGACGAGCAAGCTACAGTGCTGGACACCCTATGCCAAACAACTAGTAAGACAGGAACACAACCCCACCCATTAGCAGAGAGGCTGCCTAAAATCATAATAAGTCCACAGACACCCCAAAACACACCAACAGATGTGGACTTGCCCACCAGAAAGACAAGATCCAGCCTCATTCACCACAGCACAGGCACTATTCCCCTCCACCAGGAAGCCTACACAACCCTCTGAACCAACCGTAGCCACTGAGGACAGACACCAAAGACAACGGGAACTAAGAATCTGCAGCCTGCAAAAAGGAGACCCCAAACACAGTAAGATAAGCAAAATGAGAAGACAGAAAAACACAGCAGTTGAAGGAGCAAGATCAAAACCCACCAGACCTAACAAATGAAGAGGAAATAGGCAGTCTACCTGAAAAAGAATACAGAATAATGATAGTAAAGATGATCCAAAATCTTGGAAATAGAATGGACAAAATGCAAGAAACATTTAACAAGGACCTAGAAGAACTAAAGATGAAACAAGCAATGATGAACAACAAAATAAGTGAAATTAAAAATACTCTAGATGGCATCAATAGCAGAATAACTGAGGCAGAAGAACGGATAAGTGACCTGGAAGATAAAAGAGTGGAAATAACTACTGCAGAGCAGAATAAAGAAAAAAGAATGAAAAGACCTGATGACAGTCTCAGAGACCTCTGGGACAACATTAAACGCACCAACATTCGAATTATAGGGGTTCCAGAAGAAGAAGAGACAAAGAAAGGGACTGAGAAAATATTTGAAGAGATTATAGTTGAAAACTTCCCTAATATGGGAAAGGAAATAGTTAATCAAGTCCAAGAAGCACAGAGAGTCCCATACAGGATACATCCAAGGAGAAATACGCCAAGACACATATTAATCAAACTCTCAAAAATTAAATACAAAGAAAACATATTAAAAGCAGCAAGGGAAAAACAACAGATAACACACAAGGGAATCCCCATAAGGTTAACAGCTGATCTTTCAGCAGAAACTCTGCAAGCCAGAAGGGACTGGCAGGACATATTTAAAGTGATGAAGGAGAAAAACCTGCAACCAAGATTACTCTACCCAGCAAGGATCTCATTCAGATTTGATGGAGAAATTAAAACCTTTACAGACAAGCAAAAGCTGAGAGAGTTCAGCACCACCAAACCAGCTTTACAACAAATGCTAAAGGAACTTCTCTAGGCAAGAAACACAAGAGAAGGAAAAGACCTACAATAACAAACCCAAAACAATTAAGAAAAAGGGAATAGGAACATACATATATATAATTACCTTACATGTAAATGGACTAAATGCTCCCACCAAAAGACACAGATTAGCTGAATGGATACAAAAACAAGACCCATATATATGCTGTCTCCAAGAGACCCATTTCAGACCTAGAGACACATACAGACTGAAAGTAAGGGAATGGAAAAAGATATTCCATGCAAATGGAAACCAAAAGAAAGCTGGAGTAGCAATTCTCATATCAGACAAAATAGACTTTAAAACAAAGACTATTAGAAGAGACAAAGAAGGATACTACATAATGATCAAGGGATTGATCCAAAAAGAACATATAACAATTGTAAATATTTATGCACCCAACATAGGAGCACCTCAATACATAAGGCAAATACTGACAACCATAAAAGCAGAAATCAACAATAACACATTCAGCGTAGGGGACTTTAACACCCCACTTTCACCAATGGACAGATCATCCAAAATGAAAATAAATAAGGAAACACAAGCTTTAAATGATACATTAAACAAGATGGACTTAATTGATATTTATAGGACATTCCATCCAAAAACAACAGAATACACATTTTTCTCAAGTTCTCATGGAACATTCTCCAGGATAGATCATATCCTGGATCACAAATCAAGCCTTGGTAAATTTAAGAAAATTGAAATTGTATCAAGTATCTTTTCTGACCACAATCCTATGAGACTAGATATCAATTACAGGAAAAGGCCTGTAAAAAATACAAACACATGGAGGCTAAACAATACACTACTGAATAACGAAGTGATCACTGAAGAAATCAAAGAGGAAATTAAAAATACCTAGAAACGATAGCAAAGATCAATAAAACTAAAAGCTAGTTCTTTGAGAAGATAAGCAAAATTGATAAACCATTAGCCAGACTCATCAAGAAAAAAAGGGAGAAGACTCAAATCAATAGAATTAGAAATGAAAAAGGAGATGTAACAACTGACACAGCAGAAATACAAAAGATCATGAGAGATTACTACAAGCAACTCTATGCCAAGAAAATGGACAACCTGGAAGAAATGGACAAATTCTTAGAAATGCACAACCTACGAAGACTGAATCAGGAAGAAATGGAAAATATGAACAGACCAATCACAAACACTGAAATTGAAACTGTGATTAAAAATCTTCCAACAAACAAAAGCCTGGGACCAGATGGCTTCACAGGCAAATTCTATCAAACATTTAGAGAAGAGCTAACACCTATCCTTCTCAAACTCTTCCAAAATATAGCAGAGGGAGGAACACTCCCAAACTCCTTCTACGAGGCCACCATCACCTTGATACCAAAACCAGACAAGGATGTCACAAAGAAAGAAAACTACAGGCCAATATCACTGATGAACATAGATGCAAAAATCCTCAACAAAATACTAGCAAACAGAATCCAACAGAACATTAAAAGGATCATACACCGTAATCAAGTGGGGTTTATTCCAGGAATGCAAGGATTCTTCAATATATGCAAATCAATCACGTGATACACCATATTAACAAACTGAAGGAGAAAAACCATATGATCATCTCAATAGATGCAGAGAAATCTTTCAACAAAATTCAACACCCATTCATGGTAAAAACCCTGCAGAAAGTAGGCATAGAGGGAAATTTCCTCAACATAATAAAGACCATATATGACAAACCCACAGCCAACATCGTCCTCAATGGTGAAAAACTGAAAGCATTTCCACTAAGATCAGGAACAAGACAAGGTTGCCCACTCTCACCACTCTTATTCAACATAGTTTTGGAAGTTTTAGCCACAGCAATCAGAGAAGAAAAGGAAATAAAAGGAATCCAAATCAGAAAAGAAGAAGTAAAGCTGTCACTGTTTGCAGATGACATGATCCTATACATAGAAAATCCTAAAGATGCTACCAGAAAACTACTAGAGCTAATCAATGAATTTGGTAAAGTAGCAGGATACAAAATTAATGCACAGAAATCTCTGGCATTCCTATACACTAATGATGAAAAATCTGAAAGTGAAATCAAGAAAACACTCCCATTTACCACTGCAACAAAAAGAATAAAATATCTAGGAATAAACCTACCTAAGGAGACAAAAGACCTGTATGCAGAAAACTATAAGACACTGATGAAAGAAATTAAAGATGATACAAATAGATGGAGAGATATACCATGTTCTTGGATTGGAAGAATCAACACTGTGAAAATGAGTCTACTACCCAAAGCAATCTACAGATTCAATGCAATCCCCATGAAACTACCACTGGCATTTTTCACAGAACTAGAACAAACAATTTTGCAATTTGTATGGAAACACAAAAGACCCCGAATAGCCAAAGCAACCTTGAGAACGAAAAACCGAGCTGGAGGAATCAGGCTCCCTGACTTCAGACTATACTACAAAGCTACAGTAATCAAGACAGTATGGTACTGGCACAAAAACAGAAAGAGATCAATGGAACAGGATAGAAAGCCCAGAGATAAACGCACATATGGACACCTTATCTTTGATAAAGGAGGCCGGAATGTACAGTGGAGAAAGAACAGCCTCTTCAATAAGTGGTGCTGGGAAAACTGGACAGGTACATATAAACGTATGAGATTAGATCACTCCCTAACACCATACACAAAAATAAGCTCAAAATGGATTAAAGACCTAAATGTAAGGCCAGAAACTATGAAACTCTTAGAGGAAAACATAGGCACAACACTCTATGACATAAATCACAGCAAGATCCTTTTTGACCCACCTCCTAGAGAAATGGAAATAAAAACAAAAGTAAACAAATGGGACCTTTTGAAACTTAAAAGCTTTTGCACAGCAAAGGAAACCATAAACAAGACGAAAAGACCACCCTCAGAATAGGAGAAAATATTTGCAAATGAAGCAACGACAAAGGATTAATCTCCAAAATTTATAAGCAGCTCATGCAGCTAAATAACAAGAAAACAAACAACCCACTCCAAAAATGGGCAGAAGACCTAAATAGACATTTCTCCAAAGAAGACATACTGACTGTCAACAAACACATGAAAGAATGCTCAACTTCATTAAATATTAGAGAAATGCAAATCAAAACTACAATGAGATATCATCTCACACCAGTCAGAATGGCCATCATCAAAAAATCTAGAAAGAACAAATGCTGGAGAGGGTGTGGAGAAAAGGGAACACTCTTGCACTGCTGGTGGGAATGTGAATTGGTACAGCCACTCTGGAGAACAATATGGAGGTTCCTTAAAAAACTACAAATAGAACTACCATATGACCCAGCAATCTCACTACTGGGCATATACCCTGAGAAAACCATAATTCAAAAAGAGTCATGTACCAAAATGTTCATTGCAGCTCTATTTACAATAGCCCGGAGATGGAAACAACCTGAGTGTCCATCATCAGATGAATGGATAAAGAAGATGTGGCACATATATACAATAGAATTTTACTCAGCTATAAAAAGAAACGAAATTGAGCTATTTGTAATGAGGTGGATAGACCTAGAGTCTGTCATACAGAGTGAAGTGAGTCAGGAAGAGAAAGACAAATACTGTATGCTAACACATATATATGGAATTTAAGGGAAAAAAATGTCATTAAGAACCTAGGGGTAAGACAGGAATAAAGACACAGACCTACTAGAGAATGGACTTGAGGATATGGGGAGTGGGAAGCGTAAGCTGTGACAAAGCGAGAGAGAGGCATGGACATATATACACTACCAAACGTAAGGTAGATAGCTAGTGGGAAGCATCCCCATAGCACAGGGAGATCTGCTCGGTGCTTTGTGACCGCCTGGAGGGGTGGGATAGGGAGAGTGGGAGGGAGGGAGACGCAAGAGGGAAGAGATATGGGAACATACGTATATGTATAACTGATTCATTTTGTTATAAAGCAGAAACTAACACACCATTGTAAAGCAATTATACTCCAATAAAGGTGTTAAAAAAAAAAAAAGCACTATTTCCATGGGCATCTTTTGCCTCTGTTGGTATTAGCCATGATGAAAATAGAAAGCAATAAAGGAACACAATTTATTTGGACGTGTCAAAACTGTGATGTACCAGTATGCCTTGCCTTAACTTTACACAATGGCAATGACACCAAGAATAAAAAATGTCAGTGCCTCAGTGGTCAAGAACGAGTGCCTGGTCTATCTACTGGTCTTTCCTTAGAGAGAAGCAAGGGCACTAAAAAGCATGTTCGTGAATATCTGAGCTTGTCACAACTCAACAGATCATCTCAGTAACTATGGAAAATGATTGTAACTATCACACACAAAAAAAAGCATTAGAAAATATTTGAGTTGAATACATCAAGTAGCAGATATTTTTTATCTTTTCTTGCCCAGTATCCTTTCACTTTCTTTTAGGGCACCTTCCCTCTTCTAGTGCATGGAATTGGTATTGAATGGAGGGCACTTTACCTTCTCAAGACCACAGGGTGGGCATGGAATGCAACCTTGGCCAGACTTTGAGGAATATAAATCTTGGACAGAGTAGAGAAGATGAAAAGTTGCTCCCTAGGGCCCCACAGCTGCCTGTTCCTGCACATCCCAAGGCACAGACATTCAACTTTTCCTTGGAATCTGTGTGATATACCAGTTGTCTTATTATTTTCCCTTTTTGCTTAAGCTAACCAAAATAAGAATGCCTAACTGAACTATTTTATAACAATGACATTACACTGATTACATTTGCAGTTGCATAAAATATGGAGAATAAAAGGAAAAAATGAAGAATAAAGTTAAATGATATAATTATGTTGTCTTTTAATTATAAATGAATAATTTATGGACAATATTTTGTTATCTTAGAATAACATTGTTAGCTACCGTTTTAAAGCAGAGTTTGTGGAGATAAGTTATATTATTAATGTACTTTCATAAAAACCTCCAAAAGAGCACAATTTTTAAAAGTATTAGAGCAAAAATATTTTTTACTTCTTATGGTTACAGATAAATAAAAATGCCTTCTTTCATTCTTTGCTCTAATTCTCAGGTAGGTATAAGTAGGTTTTCCATCCACCACGACCATCCAAAATTGAAGGGAGAAAACTGCTTTTCTATCATCCAAATCTTTCATTCAATTTAAATTTATACTCATTTTTGTTTCCATTTTTAATCTTTCAAAGCATAGTTAAATGATAAAAATCTTTCTCTATTATTAAACAATTCATATATTTTATATGAAAGATACAAAGTAAAATAAGGCCAATTTTGTTTATGTAAATAGTTGTTTCAGAACATCTTTATTTAAGAAATGTCTTAGCATGGACTATGAAATCCATAACTCCTGTAAAAGGTCAGAACACCTACTTGCTTCTTTAGCAGATAATTGCATTAGAAATACAATTAAACAATGACAATGTAACCTGAATATGCTATGTGCTTTAGTTAACAGAAATGTTTTTATGTGGATTATTTCCTTTAACCCTAATGATTGTGTGAGTCAAAGATTTGTATCCGCGTCTTACATATAGGGGAACTGAGGCTAAAAGAGTGTAAGTGGGTTACCCAAGGCCTTGCGGTTTATTACGTAGTGAAGCCAACTCAGATGCAGGTAGTTTATCTTCCAGGTTATGGTTCTTTCCAATATACCACACTACAAAGTAGTGTGAAGTTTTATTTTCCTAGAGTTGTATTACCTTTCAGTGTAAGTATCAGTGAGACGGAAGTAAACTAAGAACATAGCCACGGCGCAAGACCCCTGGGCAGTTTCCAGGACTTGTAAGTTACTGGAGCTCAAGGTCCTTCTATCAGGAACTGCAAAGTGTCTTTTACTCCACGACATTGATTATTTTCTAGAATATTCCAATAATGTACGTCCCATTTCAATGATAAAGCCAAACAAATCTGAATCTGCATTTGACTCATCAGCAACACTTAATATTTAAATGTAATACTGAATATAATTTATTGTGTTTGTACAAATATGACACTAAAGTCCCTCCCTCCATACATTAAAAAAAAAAAAAATCCACAGAGGTATTTTTCTCGAAGAGGCATTGGATTTGCCTTGATTCATCATCACTCTTGCCAAATGCTCTTTTGACTGGTACAAACAATAAGATGATTAGCTAAGTTAGGAGTCCAACCTCTGGCCATGGAGCATCAGAACCCAGTGGCCTCACAGGACACATGTGCTCTTCCACACATGCACTAATTAGCCAAGCTAGGAGAGACCCAGACCTGAGTTTAAGATGTCAAAATCTAATTTAATGCGTACGAACCAGATATTAGTTAACCCAAATATTAGAAAATAAGACGGATGTCTCCACTTTCACATTTTCCATAAAACTTCCGGAACGATTACTGTTGTTAGTCTGAGATTTCTTAAAAGCAGGATCTCTACCAAGACAGGATTAAAAATGCAAGGATTCTATTAGAAGAAAATGCCTGTGTAAAAAGAAATGGGTGGGGGGAGGGTGCTGGGAAAGGCTGGGAGAGCTGTCAGACTGCATACAAGTCTAATCTGCAAGAATAAGAGATTGAGAGACAAAATGAATGGATGCATCTGAGACTGCTGTGCAGTCTAAGGAAGGTTTGGCAAAACAGTGGGGGAAGGCCTGGAGCCAAACTGGGCCAACAAAGGAGTCCCACCTGTCTTCCAGGGCAGGGTCGGCCTCAGTACATCACTGCACTCAGTCCCTGGTGGGAGCCGCCAATAGGAGGTACGGCCTGGGCCAAATCAAGGGGTGGATGGATTTCAAATCACAGCAGCTGTGGCCCTCGGTCTCTGAAGAGTGTTCTTACTGCTCCGCTGCATAGTATGAAGGGAAGGTGTAGGGGAAAAACTTTTCCAAAACCCTTTAAAACGTTAAAGAGGCCTGTTTTTATCAGAAATGCATTAATTATTTCATAAAAGAACCAATTGCACATAATTTGGGCACAATATCAACAGCATTACTATAAACAGAATACTGAGAAAAGCATTCTGAATTACACCTTTTATGAAATGAACAATTCTAAATCATCAAATAAAAATCATTCAATAGTTTTGCTCAACACCAGGTGGAGCTCTTTTGCTTTTTAAAACAGTGAAAGAGAATATAATTTTCTTAATTTAACACAGGTTTAGGCTGATTATTTCATAGCTCTTAAGTCATCTTTTGAAATCACTTTAGTGCGTTCCCACCATATTTGTCACCATTGTAAACCTGATATTTTTTCCAAATACCACGAACTAGATCAAACTGCAATGTTAAAATAAAACCAAGACTAAAAATATTGTTCAATCTTTAAAAGTTGTAAATGTCTACATTCTTCTAAAGGAAAGCGCAAAGAACCTAATTTAAATCTCATAGTCAATCCTAAAACAAATCAACAACTACAGAAAATGCTCTCCCAAATCTCTAATTTGCTCTATAATCATTCTCTTATTATCCAAAATACCTTCTCTATAGGAAAGATATTGTTGTAAAAACAGCTCTCAGGTTATAAAGTACAATGTTTTTGACAATTTTTCTGTGCCAGTTTTCAAAAGAAGCTAAAGGATTAAATTAAGAATGTGTATAATGTAGACATGCTTTTCTACAAGTAAATCGTGAGTATGGGAGTCGTATGTTCTATGCCTCTGCTTCAGTGTTCTTTCGTTCTCTTTGCAAGGAGACACATACAGATACAAATACATAAATTTTTATAATCGAAAAAACATTTTTTTAAATAATAGTGTTGACATACACTTAAAGGAACATATTTAATGGAATAGTTTGAATAACCTATTTATTCTTTCATTCATTCGAGAAATACTTACAGAGAGCTTGCTTTCGCTGAAGAGATAGAAATGAATAAGGCAAACACTGCCTGCCCCCCTGGAGCTTGAGAGTTCAGAAAGCATACAATGATGCAATCAATTATAATAAAGGCTATTGTAATTAAGGAAATACAGGGTACTGTGGGAGCACAGCAAGGAAACCTAATAGCTGTCCTAATCTAGGAGACAGAGAAGACCTTCCCAAAGAAGTGAATTTTTAGCTGAGACGTCACAGTAGGAGAGAATGAGGCGAAAAACAAAAAGCAGGGTGTTTAAGGTGAAGAAACAGCTTTTATAAAGGCCTGGGGGTGAGATAGAGTAGGCCAAATTCTAGAAAGCAAAAACATTTCAACATAGCTAAAATACAGGGTTCTAGAGGAAGGGAAAAAAATGAAAGATCAGGAGATATTTGTGACCATCAGAAAGCGGAGGATCTTTTGACTGAATTTAGAAAATTGAATTTTATCCAACAACAATGGGAAGCAGAAATCAAGGTTCTGAGTTAAAAACTGAAAGGCTGTGGTAACCAGCTTAAGAAACGTTCAGTGTCTATGGATGAATCATCAATGTCTCTACTAAAATAAACGGCTTAGACGTGGTAATTTCAGTTTTTCGTATCCATTAGAACAATAACATTGAAACATAGACTCAATTTGTGTAATTATTATTGACTTTGATGACTTTGAAGAGTTATACTGTCTTTCAGATTCTCTCTTTTTTTCTTGGTGTAATTATATTTATACCCCAAGCACCCGAATTAAATTCACTGTTAAAGTGAAATTTCAACATTACAGTTTCAGAAAAGGTCAGTCACCAATTTACCCAATATATTTCTGGGCAGGAAATTTCTAATGGGGAAATTTGAATTGAGCTCCAAGATTAGATGATCCAAAATATTTTGCTAAGCAGACCTATCTATGCCAAGAGATCTAAGCTCTGCAGGTTGTGGTGCACATTGGCTATTTCCATGTGTTTCAAAACACTGTGATGTTTATCTTTTATTTTGCTCTAAAGGTGTTTTTAATTGCTCTGTCTTCTTAGGTGCAAAATAATCATGAGCCTCCTTAAGGTTAAAAACTGGTAAAGATCATGCAGAAGGAAGACTGAACCTTCCAAAGAGTGACTCCTTGCACCCTCTTCCACCACCCACTACCAATCATCTCTTTCTCCTTTGGAAAATATAAGAAATCTTCATTATGTTACATTTTATGTACAATCTGAATTTACTTACTTTCACATTTTGTTTATTACATTAGTTACATCATTCAATTGCTGTATGTTTTTCCCTGTGAAAAGTGTTTGGTTATCTTGAGTTGAGACGGAATACATTGTCATCTTCCTCTTTAAATTCACAGAAATATTTTTAAATTTATGGCATGTTTTTAATGCGATGGTATGGTTTTCAGGAATGAAATAATGTCACCAGTCAAGGAATAGGTGTCCATCAAAGGACAGAGTTGAAATAAAATATTTGAGACATGTCAATAAATGTAAATAAGCTTGCACAAAATAAGAAATTATAGGGACTTCCCTGGCGGTCCGGCGGTTAAGATTCCACACTTCCACTGCAGGAGATGCAGGTTCGATCCCTAGTCGGTGAACTAAGATCTCACATGCCATGTGGCGCAGCCAAAAAGTAAAAAAAAAAAAAAAAGAAAAGAGGACTTCCGGGAAGATGGCGGAAGAATAAGACGCGGGGATCACCTTCCTCTCCACAGATACATCAGAAATACATCTACGCGTGGAACAACTCCTACGGAGCACCTACTGAACGCTGGCAGAAGACCTCAGACCTCCCAAAAGGCAAGAAACCCCTCACGTACCTGGTTAGGGCAAAAGAAAAAACTAAGCAGAGACAAAAGGATAGGGACGGGTCCTGCACCAGCGGGAGAGAGCTGTGAAGGAGGAAAAGTGTCCACACACTAGGAAGCCCCTTCGCGGGTGGAGACTTCGGGAGGCGGAGTGGGGGAGCTTGGGAGCCGCGGAGGAGAGCACAGCAACAGGGGTGCGGAGGGCAAAGCGGACAGATTCCGGCGCAGA
The DNA here is from genome assembly GCF_951394435.1 of Stenella coeruleoalba. Lineage (NCBI taxonomy): Eukaryota > Metazoa > Chordata > Mammalia > Artiodactyla > Delphinidae > Stenella > Stenella coeruleoalba. The sequence goes on along the minus strand of NC_137149.1, from coordinate 14,324,119 downwards.
GGATCGGGCCGACCGGCACTCACCAGCCGAGAGGCTTGTCTGCTCGCCCGCCGGGGCGGGCGGGACTGGGAGCTGAGGCTCCGGCTTTTGTCGGAGCGCCGGGAGAGGACTGGGGTTGGCGGCGTGAACACAGCCTGCAGGGCGTTGGTGCGCCGCGGCTGGCCGGGAGAGAGTCCGGGGAGGGGTCTGGACCTGCCGAAGAGGCAAGAGACTTTTACGTCCCTCTTTGTTTCCTGGTGCGCGAGGAGAGGGGATTGAGGAAGCTGCTTGGGGGGGCTCCGGGGACGGGCGCGGCCCGCGGCTGGGAGTGCGGAGCCCGGAGGCGGACGTGGGACGCTGGGGCCGCTGCTGCCGCCGCCGGGGGGCCTGTGTGCGAGCGCGGGTCACTGGCCGCGCGCCCTTCCGGGGAGCCTGTGCAGCCCGCCGCTGCCGGGGTCCCGGGGTCCAGGGACGGCTCCCCCGGGAGAACGCACGGCGCGCCTCAGGCTGCAACGTCTCGCCGGCCTCTGCCGCTGCAGGCCCGCCCCGCACTCCGTGACCCTCCCTACCCCCCAGCCTGGGTGAGCCAGAGCCTCCGAATCAGCGGCTCCTTTAACCCCGTCCTGTCTGAGCAAAGAACAGACGCCCTCCGGCGACCTACACGCACAGGCGGGGCCAAATCCAAAGCTGAGCCCCTGGGAACTGTGAGAACAAAGAAGAGAAAGGGAAATCTCTCCCAGCAGCCTCAGAGGCAGCGGATTAAAGCTCCACAATCAACTTGATATACCCTGCATCTGTGGAATACCTGAATAGACAACGAATCATCCCAAATTAAGGAGCCCTGTGGATGAAAGGCTCTTGGTGCTGCAGCCAGGAGTCAGTGCTGTGCCTCTGAGGTGGGAGAGCCAACTTCAGGACACTGGTCCACAAGAGGCCTCCCAGCTGCACATAATATCAAACAGCAAAAATCTCCGAGAGATCTCCATCTCAACACCAGCACCCAATTCACTCAACGACCAGCAAGCTACAGTGCTGGACATCCTATGCCAAACAACTAGCAAGACAGGAACACAACCCCACCCATTAGCAGAGAGGCTGCCCAAAATCATAATAAGTCTACAGACGCCCCAAAACACACCACCAGACGTGGACCTGCCCACCAGAAAGACAAGATCCAGCCTCATCCACCAGAACACAGGCACTAGTACCCTCCACCAGGAAGCCT